>NW_026623100.1:7258500-7599000 GCF_023065955.2 Ursus arctos
GACCTGAAGTCCTTCAATTCTGATCAAAGACCATCGCTTTTGAAAATGCCAATTGAGAAATCCTCGGAGATAGAAAAGATCACAATCCCCTTCATGCCCCCCCCCCCCGGCACCAGCAGGACCTCGCAAGCAGGGACCAGCTACATAGTCTGCGCAACCCAGTGCAACATGAAAACGAGGGGCCTGCGGTATAATAATCAATAAAAAATAATCAATAAAAAAAACTTCACAAAGCATTTCAAGAGAGCAACGACAGAGCATTAAGCCATGTGCGGGGCCCGTCTAAGTACAGGGCCGCACGACTGCACAGCTGGCCGCGATGCCGGCAGGTTCTCCCCTCGGGGTCACTGTCAGGAAGCTGATGCAGACCAGGGGTGGCCGGTGGTGTTGGAGAGACGCGGCATGACCATGTTACTCACCACTGTCACTGCATCGTTCAGCAAGGACTCTCCAAAGACCAGGATGTAGAGCTGCTCGTTGACGTGAATGTTCTCGAAGACGGCGAGCACGGCCACGGGGTCCACAGCTGAGATCAAGCTGCCGAAGAGCAGATTCTGGAGCAGAGTGATGTCACTCAGGCCAAAGGCTTCGATTTGGCAGATACCATACAAAGACACCCCAATGCCAATGGAATTCCAAAGGGTCCCTACCACAGCATACCAGAAAATGGTGCCAATGTTCTCAAAGAACGGGCGAGTGGGCATGAAGTAGCCCGCGTCGAGCACGATGGGTGGGAGGAGATACAAGAAAAACACATCCGTCTTCATTGCGGGGGGGGACTTTTCATCGACCCCAAAAATAATCCCTCCTAGCAGAAGGCCAACCATTATAAGAAGGCAGCTCTCAGGCACTATTGTGGGCAACTTGTGATACAGATGGAAGCCTGTGAAGGAAAAAAATAAAGACAAAGCATTTGGGGTGTGCAAGAATCAGGGCGAAGATAAATCGGTTCTCGTTGCCAGAACCGATGGATTCTATTTCGAAACCTCCCAGGTCAGCATAATTGGCTGCGGAGTGTGACGTAAAAGTCCGATGATCTTAAAACCACTCACGAAGCACGGGCAGGCACGAATGCAACTTCACATCAGAAGCTGAGTGATATGGGAACACAAGACTTACACAGCACAGCTGCTGTCTAGATTCCAGCGACGTTTCTTGAATAAGACCACGCGATTTTATAGTTGAGGCAGTTTTGTGATTCCCAACGCATTGTCAAAGGTGACGTCTCATTTCATCCTCGGAAAAATTTTAAGGAGGAGGCAGGGCAGTAATTTTCACCTTTTAAAATTCATTGATTTAAGTGGAAACTGAGGCTCAAAGACATACGGGGTCTTGCCAAGGCGGCCGGATCGCACACCAGCTGTCGGGTTACCACTGTCCCCTCTGGGTTTGAGAAGGAGTTTACAACTTATCTAACAGTTTTCATTTCAGGGGCGCCTGGGTGACCCAGGGGGTCAAGCTTCCGACTCTTGATTTTGGCTCAGGTCATGATCTCAGGGTCATGAGACTGAACCCCACGTCGGGCTCTGCACTCAGTGGGGAGTCTGCTTGAGATTCTCTTCCCCTTCCTCTGCCCCCCCCCCACTGCATGTGCTTGCAGTCTCTCTCTCTCAAATAAATAAGTCTTCTAAAAAAATTTTTTTTTAATTTCAGACTATTTCACTTGGAATGCTAATAAGTATGCTTATTTTTCAGAGGTCTGCTCCTTCAACAACAACCAAATCAATCCTTCAAAGGCACCTAAGGTGATTACTACTTGAGGGATGTAAACCGCCACGATCTCCAGTCTCAGAGTGTCTAACCAAGGCGAAGGAACAGACGTGTTTATGACCTACTCCAACAGAAGACACCGTGTAATGAGGCCTCAGACAAGCTCTAGGGGAGTGGAGAGGGAGGATATCAGCGAGGACATCATGGAGGAGGTGGCGTCTGCCAGCGCTTCCTCAAAGGACAGACATTATCCACAGAGGAGGCATGAAGAGCCTCCCAGGAAGTGAAGACATGGAGGAAAATACGCATCTCCAAATTCATGGTGGAGTCCAGGGTGGCTTTACTGCAACGGCTACGTGAGGGGAAGAGGAGAGGAATGTGGGCTGTACCAGCACATGCTGTTACATGAGGCACAACTTGACACAGGAAGGTCACCTGACAGGGCTTAAGGGAGGACAGCCCTTATTTACAAGGCAACGGTGAGCCACCCTGAAGTCACCTCGCACATTCTAGAATTAAAGCAGCTTACGGAAGCAGCATAAAAGCAGCATACTTTTATTTAGAATTAAAGCAGCATACAGAAGTCACCTGAATTATAGGAACACAATGTTAAAATGGCAGAATGAGTCTTTGAAATTTAGCCTCCCAGCAAGTTTACTGAGGCAACCCTTAAGTCTACACACTGTACTGAAGACATGGCATGGCATGTGAAAAACAACAACAAAGTAATCATAATACTTTGAAGAGATTTAAAGAATCTCTAAATAATGAAGTGAGCATCTCCAGATTGGGATTCAAACCATCCCACCCGCACTGGTCGTGTTCTTATCCCTATTCTAAGACGCTCCAATCGTTGTTGGAGAATAAATGTATTCAGCTGGTTCAGCCACTCTTTACCCACGACCTCTGCCCTGCTGACCTCTGTGCTGAACAGAGAAGTTGAAGAAAGTCCCCGGAGAACCTCATCTTTGGAACCTGTCCTCACACTGAGCCCTGCTTCTCCATGCAACATTCCCTGGGTGATAAGGATGCCCGCCCATAACAGCGCCCTTGAGTCTAAGTGAAATCAGCTCCTTTCTGGAATGCAGGGCTTGAAGACCCAGCCCGAAGGCACCGTGTGTGCCATGGGCCTTGGTGACCGCCCCCGGCCTCACATCCAGTAGCCCCACGCTGCTCACGGCTGTGGAGAGGCTACAACCAGGCCCCTGCCCGGGGTGCTCACCTGCAAACTGGGGACACACGCACCTGCCACGTCAAGGACTAACCATAATGAGCCACGCACCACTGTGCCTGTGACGTCACGAATGCCCCCCAATTTCAGTTTCCTCCTCCCTCTCCCACATGAAGCTGCAAGAGAAAACAGTTCTGAAGAAATGCACAGAAACAAGAAACAGGTTCCTCTGCAGACAGACTAGAGAATGAGCAAGGCCTTTCCCTGGTGGCTCCACTTCTCTGCTGGCCTCTGGCTTTCCTTTTCCTGCCACCCGGCCCCAGGTACCCAAGGCTCTCTCGTGGGGTGCCGGCTCCTGTCACTGGGCTGAAAGGAGGTCCTTATTCGTAAGGACGAAGGGTGGGAAACACGGTTGGCGGGAGAAAGGTGGGAACAGAGGCTACGTCTGTGCGTCTGACAGGATGACACCTGCCCCGCTCCAGCGCTGTGACGGCTCCTGCCCAAGAACGGGGAGAGCAGACCACGACCACGCAGAGCCCAGAGAAAGGCAGCAACAGACAGGCAGGATGGCCTGAGACAGAAGGGCCTCTGGGACAGGAAGTGGGGGGATGAGGCAGAGGACATCTGCCACCGACGGCATATTTCCTAACGTACACACTAGTAGGAAATAGTAACGTATAAACGAGCAGTAAATATCAGAAAAGAACACAACAAACCAACAACTGTTGTTTAAAAAGATCCTGCGTTTACATTTTGAAAGCACTCATCTCCTTTATGAATTCCTAGGTCACCCCAACTTGGCCCGAGTGACCTTTGCTTGAAATGGGATGGTAGTTACTGGCTCTGCCCAGTTGTCCATGAGCAAGGAGGGATTATATGAAGGGTGGTCACCAGAGATCGTAGGTCTGCGATTTTGGTGAACATAAAGCAAAGACACCGAATCTTCTAACACGCTCTCTACGGGCGTGGAAGGTTTGGTGTGTAAGTGTGTAGGGTTTATGAATGACAGGAGTCAAATGTAGCAGCAAAATAATCAAAACAAAAGTCTCCTTAAATTTCATCGATCGCAGAATAAAACAAGTGAATCATCATTTGCAAATGTGCATTCACGTACGGCTCTCCCCACCCCCAACTATTCCTCGGCGGGGAAATGAACTTGAATAGACGGAATTCGCTCTCCAGAGTCATTATCTCATCAAATGTTATGGAGAAAGAGATCAGTTATCAGGAAAAACAAAATGAACTTTCTGATGGTTTTGACAAGGCGGAATGTGAGATACCGCAAGTACGATGTAGGGTCAGTCCAGGGGTCAGCAAACTTTTGTCTCTAAAGGGCCAGGTAGGAAATACTTCCGGTTCGCGGGCCGCATCTCTGCTGTCGTAGTGCGAAAGGAGCCAGAGATCGTACCCGAGTGTGCGAGTGACTGTGTTCTAATGACACTCGATGTGTGGACGTGGAAACGAGGATTTCCTACTAGTTTATATGTCACAAAATATTCTTCTTTTCATTTTGTTTAACAATTTAAAAATACAACAACCGTTCTTGAGCCATAGGCCATAAAAAACCGGCGGGGAGGCACGCTTGGCCCCTGGGCTGTGGTTTTCCTCCCCCTGCTTTAGTTTGTTCTTTGCATTTCCTCCTAAATTCTACTTAGTAGTTTTTGGGGCACCGTACTTGTGTCACCCTTTTTATTACTAGCACATAAAAGGTCTGCGAGAATGGATACTTTAAAGTTTATTTTATTTTAATTGCTATAGGAATTCACTTAGTGAGAAGGGAAGTAGGATTAGGGTCTCATACAAAATACACTGTTAAGACAACCCCCTCTTCCACTGAATCTATTTTAATTTCTCTTTGCATAAAGTGTTGAAATGAACTGGGGCTTCAAAGCTAAAGATCTACGTATAGCTGAGTACAAAGCCATTGGTTCACTCTATGTTCTCATTATACTTAAAATAATCTATTTGTCAAATGCTGGAAAGAGAAGACAGGAAGCTTCCAGATAGCAGGATCCACAAAAGAGCAACAATGTAAAAATCTGAATCACAGAGAACCACCACCACCACGATCAATGATAACAAAAAACCATACAAAATAAGTTTCAAAAATTATATATAGTTCTCATTAACAAGCAACACAGCCAGGAGGGACATGGGAAACTGGCAATGGTGGGTAGGAATAAAGCGCTGGGGAGAGAAAGCACAACCTCCAGGTGCAAACACAAACTATCCAATTAATGTCCCGTATTTAATGAGACTTAAAGAAAAAATAATGACATTTATTAGATCCACCAATATTTTCCAAGCTCGTGTCGAGAGGGAAAAGTACCCTGGGAAACAAAGTCAGCAGAGGCAGCCTGACTCAGAATTAGCTTCCCAGGCTGCTCCTCCTTGAAGCAACTCTGGGAAACACTGGATTTAACGTAAAGAATGGTCTAAAATGAGCCACGACTATTTCGCTGGGGGAAAAAAAAGGTAAATACTTATGGAGTACATGAAATTTGTTTTTCAGTATTAAGAGAAACAAGCAAGTTCATTCAAAGGGAAAAGTGCTGGGTTCATGTATCCCAATTCACATAGCGACAAATACTTCTAAAAACAGAACTGCAATAAGCAATAAATAATGAGAAACAGGAAATACTGAGAAACATTATTTTGATGTGATACAGCAACAAGCTGCTATCATTGCAGGATAATGCTAACTGGACAAAGACTGAGTGAAGGAATTCAATAAAGACATACAAATGGCTAAGAGACACATGAAAAAATGTTCAAATCATTAGCCATCAGGGAAATTCAAATCAAAACCACACTAAGATACCACCTAACGCCAGTTAGAATGGCAAAAATGGACAAGGCAAGAAACAACAATTGCTGGAGAGGATGTGGAGAAAGGGGATCCCTCCTACATTGTTGGTGGGAATGCAAGTTGGTACAGCCACTCTGGAAAACAGTGTGGAGGTCCCTTAAAAAGTTAAAAATTGAGCTACCCTATGACCCAGCCATTGCACTACTGGGTATTTACCCCAAAGATACAGACGTAGTGAAGAGAAGGGCCATATGCACCCCAATGTTCATAGCAGCATTGTCCACAATAGCTAAATCGTGGAAGGAACCGAGATGCCCTTCAACAGATGACTGGATTAAGAAGTTGTGGTCCATATACACAATGGAATATTACTCAGCTATCAAAAAAATGATTTCTCAACATTTGCTGCAACATGGACGGCACTGGAGGAGATAATGCTAAGTGAAATAAGTCAAGCAGAGAAAGACAATTATCATATGGTTTCTCTCATCTATGGAACATAAGAACTAGGAAGATCGGTAGGAGAAGAAAGGGATAAAGAAAGGGGGGTAATCAGAAGGGGGAATGAAGCATGAGAGACTATAGACTCTGGGAAACAAACTGAGGGCTTCAGAGGGGAGGGGGGTGGGGGATTGGGATAGACTGGTGATGGGTAGTAAGGAGGGCACGTATTGCATGGTGCACTGGGTGTTATACGCAACTAATGAATCATCGAACTTTACATCAAAAACCAGGGATGTACTGTATGGTGACGAACATAATAAAAAAGCATAAAAACAAACAAATAAACAAACAAAAAAACAAAACAAAGCAAAATTGGAGGAAAGCAAAGAAAAAAAAAAGAATAAATACGGGGCACCTGGGTGGCTCAGTTGGTTAAATGTCTTCCTTCGGCTCAGGTTGTAATCCCAGGGTCCTGGGATCGAGCCCCCTGTGGGGCTCCCTGCTCAGCAGGGAGTCTGTTTCTCCCTCTCCGTCTGCCTGCCACTCTCCCTGCTCTCTCTCTCTCTCTCTCAAATAAATAAAATCTTTCAAGTAAATAAATAAATAAACAAAAATAGAATCAAATTGAGTAAATAAAAATAAACAATAAAAAATATGGAAACAAATAAATACATAAAAGGAACAGAATGGAATTCAATAAATAAAACAGAATTAACTGATTTATGTCAGTAACTCATTAACACATTCTTACAACATTTTGTCATATGCTGGGGCTGAAAAATACATTTAAATTATCCCCACTAAAAAACAGTTTAACTATGAATATGGAGCCAAGCCCTGTTTTACTGTACTTTGTTTTATTGTGCTTTGCAGATATTGCATTTTTATAAATTGAAGGTTTGTGGCAGCTGTGTGTCCTTGAGCAAGACAATTGGCACCATTTTTCCAACATCATTTGTTCACTTTCTGTCTCTATATCACATTTTGGCAATTCTCTCAATATTTCAAACTTCTATATTATTATATTTGTTATGGTGATCTGTGATCAGTGATTATAACTTGCTCAAAGCTCAGATGATGGTTAGCATTTTTTAGCAATAAAGTATTTTTAATTAAGGTATATATATTGTTATTTTACACATACTGCTATTGAACATTTAGTAGTAGATATACAGTGTGGTATACACATAGCTTTGATATGCACTGGGCAACCACAAAATTCATTTGACTTGCTTTATTGCAATGGTTTGGAACTGAACCTGCAATCTTTCGATATTTTTTAAAATGCTCCCTTTATGAGGTTGTGAAGGACTTATAATAATAAAATAATTGGGAAAAAAATGAAAATATAAATGAAACATGAAAACTCTGTTGGAATTATTCCAAAGCAGAACTTAGGTGGTATTTGATTTTTCCAAACGACATGACTGCTTGCAAAGAAAAGAGAAACACAGTGAGCAAAGTCTGTCCATGAAAAATTCTGAAAAGGAATAGAGAGTTAAACCCTTCATCAGACTGTCAAGTCCCTCTCCCTGCACAAAGCTCTGAGGGACCTGGTAACAGATCTTGAATGGGCTGTATCTTCAGTGAGCTTGTATTTGGTACAGAAGAATAGACGTGAACACAAGTCATTCTCATAAGGTCAGGAAAGAAAACATGTAGTAAGTACTAGAGGAGAGGGAAGGGAAGGAAATTACAGATGAGGAGATGCAGGAAGCAGCTGGAGGAGATAGCATTCAGATAACTGTCTGTGGATATTTCGGGTTCAGGGGGGATGAGGCAAAAGGGAGGCACAGGGAGAGGCTGGGCGCCATTAGGGTGGCTGCAAAGTGTGTCCAGCAAGGAAGAGAGGAGCCAATCAAATAGGGAATGGCCTCGCCATGGAAGCCCTGGCCAGCCAATCTTTGAAGACCTGCCTCTGTTCTGTGGGCGAGGGGGAGCCAATGAGGGTGTCTCAGAACCATCCTTGTCTTCCACACATGGAGTGAATGGGGACAAGCCCTGCCCAAGAGACTAGAGACTGGAATTTGGAAATGAGGGGATGAGAGCTGTGCAATTCGAGTCTTACACCAGATGGAAGTGATTCACCATCAGTGAAAATAAATAAGATGTTGATGCAAAAAGTTGACTAAAAAGTTTAAGAAGAGCCCAAACGCCAAAGGGATCTATGCATCATCTTAGAAAGGAAAGTCCCAGGGAGAGCCACTCAGCACAACTATGTAGTAATGAGAAAGAACACGTGTAAGTAACAGGAAAACGCTATATTGCAACATTATATATCACAGGGAAAATTCAGAAGCACTACAAATGATCCATGTCACCCAATCGTATTTCTCATCCAATACACATTTACTGGGACTCTACGATGTGCGGGGTACCACAGAAGGTGCTAGGAATGCAGCAGTGAGTGAGAGAAAGGCCCTGCACCGGAAGGCTGCAGTTTAATGGAGGGAAACAGGAAATGAAGAAATCAACCAGTAAATTCATAGCGGTAGGTAGTGATGAGTCCTACAGACAGGGAAGGGTGAGGGCATCCAAAGTGACAAGACAAGGGGATATTGGACAACAGTCTGGTCAAAGAAAGCCTCTCTGATAGGTGATATCCAGTATGGATGGAGTATGTGAAGCATGTTGGAAGAACAAGGGCCCTGAGTTGGGAGCACCCTGACTCAGGAAGCCACCCTGGCTGGAGCGTGGGAAGTAAGAGAACACGGTAGGAAATGAAATGGAAAGGCAGCAAAACAGCAGAGCACACAGCATATGTGGCCACGGGAAAGACTTTAGATATTTGTTTGAGAGCAATGGGAGCCACTGGCTTTTGAGCAGACAAATGTCATGATCAGAGTCACCATTTTATAGGGTCATTCTGGCTGCTACTGAAGTGTGGAGGCAGGAATACCAGTCTGGCAATAATCCAGGAAGGAGATGATGGTTTTCACTAAAGTGGTGCTGTGCATGAGAGGAGGTCAGACGCAGAATATATTTTGACATTTGCTCCAACAGAATGTGTTGCTGGTCTGGATGAAGGATGTGAGTGTGATTCTCTGGTACAATCTATATGTGTGTGTGTGTGTGTGTGTGTGTGTGTGTGTATATATATTTTTTTGGGGGGGGTCTTCATCCCCAGTCTCCTGGCCCTCTCATCCCAAACTCCTAAAATCTTTGTAATTTCCCAAGTGATAGAAGTGCTAGGAGCATCTTGTATTCTAATATTTGGCCTTTGACCCAATTCTTGACACAGAGCTCTTAAATTCCTTGGAATTTCCTGGGTGATAGAAGTGTCCTTGGTTCTAATGAGGCAACTCATAGTGAGCTCCTGGATAGATTCAAGATGAGGCCTGGTCACCAGGAAGACCAAGCCATGAGGAGAAGCTCGTAACTTTCAGCTTCATTCCCTCATCCTCTGGGGAGGGGAAAGGAGCTGGAGATAGAGGAGCCTGAAATTCTACCCCCAACTAGCAGTAATGATATGGCACCTCCCTCTCCCACTTAGTGTCATAAGAAATCATCTAAAACAGAAGATATAAATAATACCCAGAGTCTCATAACTAATACCCCAAATGTTCATGTTCCAATAGAAAAATCAATCATTGTACCAGGAATCAAGAAGATGTCCAACTGAATGGAAAAAAGAAGAAAGAAAATTAATAGATACCACTATCATGATGACTGAGATGTTAGATTTATCTGACAAAAAAAATTGAATACCACCATGATAAAAATATTTCATGAACAATTACAAACACACTTGGAACCAATGGGGGGGAAAAAAAACCAGGAAGTCTGAGCAAAGAAATAGAAGATATAAAGAAAAACCTTATGGAAATTTTAGAACTGAAAAATATGATGATCGAAATAAAAAATTTAATTATAGAAGCTAAATAGCAGAATGCAGTAAATAGGAAGGAATTAGTCAACCTTAAGACAGAATGATAGAAATTACCCAAACTGAACATTACAGCAAGATACCTCACAGTCAAACTTCTAAAAATACAAAAAAAGAAAAAAATCATGATAACAGCCAAAGAGAAAGGACACCTTCTCTACAGGGTGGAAAATAGAACAACATCAGATTTCTTGTCAGGAACCATGGAGACTATAAGGAAGTAACACAACATTATTCATGTGCAGGAAGGAAAAAAAAAAAAAAAAAAGATCTGCCAACCCAGAATTGTATATCCAGTGAAAATATCCTTCAAGAATAAAGGGAAAATCAAGACCTTCTCAGCTGAAGGAAAACTAAGAAAATCTGCCATCAGCAGACCTGCCCTAAAATAATGGCTAAAGGAAAGTCGCAAAAAGAAAACAATGGAAACTTAGAACATCAGGAAGGAAGAAAAACAGAAAGAATAAAAATATGAGCAAATTCCATGCATTTTCCTTCTCCTCTTGAATTTTCTAAATTAAGTTTGACCACTGAAGCCAAAACTGGAACACCACTTGATATGGTTCTCAATGTACACAGAGAAAACGTATAAGCCAACTATATGACAAGTTGGGGAAAAATAAAAAGATGTAACAGGAGGTAAGGTCTATACTTCACTCAAACTAATAAATGACTATACCAGTAAACTATTACCCAGAGGAACCACTAAAGAGGCTATACAAAGAGGTACTCCCCAAACACTATAGATAAATAAAAGTGGAGTTCTCAAAAAATGTTCAAATAACCCAGAGGAAGGTAGGAAAAGAAAACAGAGAAATGAAAAACAGAGAACAAAAAATAAAATCACAGATTTAAACACCAACTAATCAATAATTACATAAAATGTAATGTTCCAAATATATCAACTAAAGAGAGCTGTTAGTAGAATAGACTAAAAAGTATCACTCAAGTATATGTTGCCTACAAAAAGGTCCCTTCAAATACAGGGATATAGGGTGGGGTGAAAATAAAATAATAGAGAAAGTTATATCATTAAACATTAATCAAAAGAAAGTAAGAGTAGCTATATTAATACTCGATAACGCAAGCTTCAGTGCAAAGAAAATTACCAGAGACAGGAAAGGCCATTACATAATGATAAGAGAGTCAATTCACCAAGACATGGCAAGCCTAAATGCATAGGCACCAAAAGACAGAACTACAAAATACATGAAAGAAAAAGTGATAGAATTAAAAGAAATAGACAAATACATAATTATAAAGACTTCGATACCCCACTCTCGATAATTGATAGAATAAGGAGACCATCAATTCCGTAGAGGACTCCCACCAACAGCAGAATCCACGTTTAAGAATCCACAGAACAGGGGCACCTGGGTAGCGCAGTCGTTAAGCGTCTGCCTTCGGCTCAGGGCATGATCCCGGCGTTCCAGGATCAAGCCCCACATCAGGCTCCTCCGCTGGGAGCCTGCTTCTTCCTCTCCCACTCCCCCTGCTGTGTTCCCTCTCTCACTGGCTGTCTCTCTGTCACATAAATAAATAAAATCTTTAAAAAAAAAAAAAGAATCCACAGAACATATATCAAGGTAGGACATATCCTGGGCCACAAAAACAAACCTCAATAAACTTAAAAGAACTGAAAGCATACAGAATATATTCTCTCATCACAATGGAGTCAAACTAGAAATCAGTAACATATAAAAAAAAACAGGAAAATCTCAACTGGGGACTCAACAGCCCTCTTCTAAATAACCTGTGGGTCTTCACACACACTAGGACGGGTATAATCAAAGAGGCAGGTAATCACAAATGCGCAGGCGGAGGTGGGAAAATAGGAGCCCTCTTACGCTGCTGCTAGCAGAGTAAATTGTACAGCCACACTGGAAAACAGTCTGGCCGTGCGTCAAAAAGCTAAACACAGACTTCTTCGGCCTAGAAATTTCATTCTCAGGTATATTCACAAAAGAAACTGAAAACTTGTCCACATAAAAACTTCTCAGGAATGTCACAGCACCATTATTCATAATAGGCAAAAGGCGAAAACAACCCAAATGTCCACCAACTGATGAATGGATAAACAAAATATGGCAAAAAATGGAATATTATTTGGCCATAAAATGGTACGACCTATTGATACGTGCTACAACATAGATAAACCTTGAAAACGTTGTGCTACATGAAAGAAACTGGCCACTACAGACCCTGCCAACATCAAAAAGATGATATGGGAATATTATGAACAACTTTACACACACATTTGACATCTTCAATGAAATGGGCTGATTCCTCGAAAAGCACAGCCACAATTCACCCAACATGAAGGAGATAATTTAAACAGCTCTGTAACTGGCAAAAAAAAAAACCCAAAACCATGGGGCACCTGGGGGCTCAGTCAGTTAAGCGGCTGCCTTCAGCTCAAGTCATGATCCCAGAGTCCTGGGATCAAGTCCCACATCGGGCTCCTTCCTCAGCGCGGAGCCTGCTTCTCCCCTGCCTGGCACTCCCCCTGCTTGTGCTCTCCCTCCCTCTCTCTCTGTCAAATAAATAAAATCTTAAAAAAAAAAAAAAACCCAAGCTGAATTTATAATTTAAAACTCCTAAAAAAACAAATCTTTAGAACTAGATGGTTTTACTAGTGAATTCTACAAAATAATACCAATTCTACATAATCTCTTCCAAATAACAGAAGTAGTGGGAACACCTCCCAGTTGATTTCATGAAACTAGTATTACCCTGATATCAAAATCAAACAAAGAGTACAAAAAATTAAGGCAACGGAACCAATATCCTTTGTGAGTATTGTGATATGGTAATTTATAATAAGAAATACATATTTGTTCTTCCAATGCCTTTCCTGGTACAGAGCCCCTAAAACCTTTGTTTGATAAGAGGCAGGCTTGCAGGACTGAGCCCTTTCAGGTGCTTGACCCTACCTCCCGGGGATCTGACACTACCTCCTGGTAGATGGTGTCAGAACTGAGTTGTAGGGTACCTCGCTGGTGTCCAAGAATCGCTTGGTGACACTGGGGCTGGGTGCAGGATTATAGTATAAATGTAAAAATCCTTAGCAAAATATTAGCAGAGCATTCAGCAATACATGAAAAGATTTATATGTTGTGACCAAGTAAGGTTTATCTCACGGATGCAAATGGGGCTCAATATTGAAAAACCAATCAATGGAACCATCATATCAAGAGACTAAAGAGGAAAAATTACGTGATTGATGCGGAAAGAGTGTTTAGCAAGAATGCAACATCCGTTCATCATGCAGACCCTCTGCAAATTACGAATAGAAGGAACTTCCTGAACTTGATAAAGATCGTGTATAAAATCCTGATTCCAAATGCCCCGTTATAACTACCATGCAGAAAAAGTGCCTAGATGGCAGAAAGTTGGCCTGCTTGCTTTTAAACCCCTCAAGTTGGTACTCGAGACACATATGTTGGAGAAATAACTGAACGGCCTGTAAAACATTAGGTGGAAATCATGTATATTATGGAAAAAGCATTGCAAAGAAAATATTCATCATTCATCCTTCCTAGAAACTGAGAAATAACTTACATGATTACTTATTCTTTCATCTCTGGACCCACAAGCATTTCCGAACACTCACCATTATGAAGTATACGAGGCACTAGAGACACAGCAAGATAATCGCTCTGTCTCCATGGAGTTTACCATTTACGGGGACAAAGGATGTCAAAGAAGTCATTACAAATGCCATGCTTGTTATGGAAAGGGAAATGTAAGTCACAGTGGAACCACAGCAAGATCTCAAATCTTGTCTGTGTCACTGGAGAGGAGCTCCTTAAGAAAATGAGGAGTAGGAATTGTCAAAGCCAAGAGGTGTGGGAGGGGCTTCCAAGCAGAGGGAAGAGTATGTGCGAAACTCACAAGGGTGGGCACCAAGTGTGGCCCCTAGGGGGCACTGCAAGAAATCCAAGAGAGGGTGAGAGTAACGTGTCCTAGGCTTTGTCATCCACAGTCTGGATTCACCTCAAGGTATCCGGAAGTAGTACCACCCAATGCAGGCAACAATATGAGGAAAAGGTATGTTCTCCATCGAGGACATGAACAAAATGTTTTGAGAGGACAGTGAGTGGCTCATGTGACTCTCTGTCCTCAGTCACACTGTGGGGACGCCTTTAGCAGACTACTTCCTGCATCAGAGTTCCCAGATCCACCTGAGGGTCTGCTTCACCCACTCGAACATGTTCCCAGGGTGGTGGCAAGGTTTACTCAATTCTGCACTCCCACTGGCTCACAGTTGGTAGCAGGTGGACAAAAACGGCAACAGAGAGAAAAGCTCTTTACATTCCCTTTGATCTAGCTATTCTCCTTGAGGGGTTTTCCTCCATGTGTCTGGATAGGCACGCGGCGAAAACGCACCGCCTGTGTGTGCGGTGGCTGGGGTTCAAGCACCTGAAAGCAAAGATCATGGGCCTCACCTTTCATCAATCTTCACTCACATTCTTCCAACTTTCCTATCGTCTTTAATCTGCAGTTTTGTTATTTTATTTACCACGGAATGCCCAGCCAACTCGTTCGTATCTGATTACCCTAAAGGTTTATGCTTTCATCACTGATGGTGCTTTCTACCTTCGCCTCAATTTCATTTACGCCATAAGAGCTATGCTGTTCCTCCTTAAAATCTTCACTTCCACCAAACACAAAAGAACAATTACTGCCTGATTCCACTTACATGAAGTACCTAGAGACGTCAAATTCGTAGAGACAGAAAAAAGAAGAGAGGCTCCCAGGGGCTGGGAGGACGGAGGACGGGGAGTTATTGTTTTGTGGGCAGAGCTTCTGTTTGGGAAGATGGAGAAGTTCTGGAGACACATGGGGTGATGATTGCACAACACTGTGAATGTCCTTAATGCCACCGAATTGCACTTGTTAGGGTGAATATGGTAAATTCTGTGTTACGTATCTTTTCCCACAATAGAAAACAAATCTTTACTTTTGTTTCTCACTTTCCCACTCATTCTTATAAAATAATTTTGGCACAGCAAAAGGAAATATTGATATAGCTGCATAAACACTGCTAAGCAAACAAGTATGAAAAGATATAGCTCAAGCTGATCTCTGCTGATGGGCACGGCCCCCATGCACATAACCCAATAACTAACTGAACAGCTGACCCCCAGCCTCTGAATGGGGCCTCTGAAAGGCAACTCTCAGTGTGAGGATGCAAAGCGTGTGTCTGGTATTTTCACTGCGGACATCTTGGCCACAAGCAATTTCCCTTGCAAACATTTTCACCACTAACTAATTGACCGTAAGGCAATTCTGCTCTGAAAGATAGAAGAACGGATTGACACTTTGGTTTCGTTGCTCCATTGACCAAGTTCCCGTTCTTACATTATCTAGTCTTGGCTAGAGCTCGTCATGTTCTATACAGTGATGAGGAGACATGGTGGTCTTAAATAGTGGACGATAACTACTAGGATATATCGACTCGATAGAAAGATACGGTGATAACACTTACTGGAAGTGTGAAATAAGACAGCATGAAGCTGTATTGCAAACTATACTAGAAAACAACACATCAGTTACAATGGTAACAAAGCTCAGTGAAAAATGCGTTACAGCATTACTATGTCTTACACCTTCCCCACAGAAGTCTGGAACGTCTGTGAACAGACATGTGACAATACGTCAAGAATGAACAGCAGTGCAGAAGTCTTTCACAGCACAGTACAAAAGCTCAGCAAATGTGCGTCCTACTATTTGGAAAATTGACACTTCTCCCAATGAAGGAAGACATTAGCAATGAATTTTATCATGAATTTTTTTCATGTTTAATTATGTCCTTTTAAAATGTCCCTGTTTTGTTTTTTTTCCCACGGCTTTAGCTCTTATGGCAAATATCCTTATGGCACTTTTATTAATTTTTTCATGTTTCAATATGCCCTCATTAACGAATGTCCCTGTTATTTTTCGTGATTTTCTCTTTTATGGCAAAACTGCTTTACGACCAAGTGATAGGGGGCCAAATGTTTGCGGCAAACGTGTTTATGGTAAAATGACCGAGAACCCAAAATGTGCAAAGTATGGGCTGTCCAAAAATAAAAATCAAAAAAATCAGAATTTTCTGCAACGCAAAGGGTAAAATAACTAATTTCTACAAAAATGCTTGTAGCAAACGATCAAAGAACAGACATGGCTGAGCGAGATATATAACATGCTGAGGTGCTATCGCCATCTACCCCCCAGCACATATGTTTATTATGGCCATACTCCTATGGGTTTATTCTAAATGGGTTTATTCTAAATGGGTTTATTCTAACAGCACAAGAACCTTACCTGTTTTTATTATGTTTAAAACTGTTAAATTCACTTCTTTTATTCACAGACATGTTTAAAGGAAAAGTGCCTCTTGTATGCGACCCTATCATCTACTGAGACCCTAAGAACAGATATTCTTACTGAAATTGACAAAACATGCTTTAGTGAAGGGAAGTAAAGCTTCCGCTGTTGAACAATTGTCGGGATGACATCTGATTTATCTGTAGAGTTTATCTTTCGTAGACGATCCAGTTTCTGTGTGACTTAACTCAACGTCAGAGGCAGCGTGAGAGGGACATGGCCACGGCCTGACCTCCATCCCATGTCCATGCTTCTTATTCAAGGTGTAAAACGGGAATGCCTTTTCCTTGGAGGTTCCATAATGGCCTCCCCGTTTTTATCAATGGTAAGAGGATGTCACCACTACTACTTATGTCCCTTTTTGTAACATAATCACATTCTGAGGATGGTATTCATTTGGACTATTATTAACTTCACAAATCCCAACTGGTCCCGAGTGCGTAAGTCAGCTCCCTTAAATATCAGCATGTATGAATATTGGAAGCAAAAGTTCATGTAACGTGAAAAAGTCTGGACCAGAGGTTACAAACTGGCAGGCCATGGGCTGTTGTGGCCTACAGGTCTACTTGTTTTGCTCATCTGGTGTTTTCTGAATATTGAGCTAACCTCTGGACACTGAGAGTCTGTACACATAAAATCCTCTATTTAGTTTATCTTGAAAAATCAGCAGACTGGGCCTTCTGTTCCCCATTTTGTACAAGGTAGCAACTGGCTGGAGCTGGGCAGGGGCTTCATCTCGTCAGGGCAAGTGCTGGCTCTCTAGTTTGCCCACCAGCTCCCCCCCACCCCGCCACCTGCCGAGCCCTGCCTCCCCCTCCCCCCCCAACTCCCCAGGCATGTGTGCGTGCTACTAGGCCACACTGTCTGCCGCCTGTCTAGACTGTAAGTCCAAAATCCAATCCTCAGAGGCTCCTAAGACTGTAATGAAGATGAGGGCAGGAAACCTTCCATTCTCTTTCTCTTGACTGTTCTTTTTAGACTCCTGACTTCAAACCTGAACTGGAGCAATGAGAACGCAACATAGCCCTGAGATTCCACAGCTTACAGGACTGGCTTCCCACCTCTTAAACAAGTGAGTAGGGTTCAGCTCCTCAGGAGTACCTCCCTGTTCTTACTGGGCCCCACAGCTGGTTTCTGTCAATGGGGCGAGCTCCCTGACAGGGTCCTAAGCAGCACACTGAGAGTTGGTGACTTTCACTTCCGCAAGCTGAGAGAACTTCCGGAGTGCGCTTCGGGCCTCAGACTTTCCTCTCCATTAAAGACAGCTGAATCCTAATCCCCACACCAGGGCTGGGCCCAGGATTAGACTCATGCCCTTGCCTCACTACCACCTACATTAAACCCTTTTCTTCAATCTCAGACTCATTATTTGCATTCCTGGGCCATCGGCAAGATCAGATCAATTTTCAGTATTATACCTTCCTTTCTATAAGACGTTGGGCCAAACGACGGCCTGCCACCACTAGGTTGGAAAAGCATTTTTGCTGAGTAGACTATGCAAACATCCACGAGCAGAAATCTCATATTTAGTTTTTAACTGGCAACCTTGTGATTGCTCAGGACTGACTTAAAAGTGGTGTGTGTGTGCATATGGCGGCCCGTGTAACACACGCAGACACACTCACAAGAGTCATCCAGAAGTCCTGCCGGCTTGCCCTGCTTCATGGGAGACACCGTAGCCAAGGCTGGCCGAGAACTTTATGTCCCACAAAACACATAGGTACCGGAGGCAAAGGCAGATACAACTGGAGGTACTGCTCTCAGAAATCTGATTGGAGAAAATGAGACTATTCTCTCTCTGGATTTCAAGGGAAGTCACAGATTGAAAGAATACAAGCTATCCCTTCAGATGATGGAGGATCATTTGGTTCCACACAGGGAGGTGTTTGGGAGGTGCTCCACCCTGAGCCGGGGGGGGGGGGCTGGGAAGGGGCTCCTGGCCCTGAGTCCCTCGGCTCTCGGGGGCCAGGAGGGTGAGCAAAAAGGCCCAGAGTCTCTCCAAGCATCGCTGCCCAAATCGATTTGGGGCAGACCAGTGGCTATAAAGAAATTGACCTGGCTGTGAAAGAGGCTGCACGTGGTAAAATGAAAAACTCCACTGAAGCAGCTCCCCAGCTCGGGCCTGATCGCGAACCTACGGTCCTCCAGCATCTCTATAAAATCGATTCCAGTGAAGTGACAATCGCAGGCCCTGGCTGCCCAATGGCTGCTTCTGTGACAAAAAAAAAAAAAGCTCACGATTTTCCCAGGAATTTTAAAAGAGACTGCCATGCAAGAGGCTAGCTAATTAGCACCTATGCGAAGTATACATACCACAATTACTCTGCATGACGATCTTGCAAAAAGTGGATCAATTTCTTCCTTCCCAAGAGTAAGGAACAAATTGTGCTTGGAAAGTGAGGAAAGCCAGTGAAGAAAGAACAAATAAGTAAATAAACACTGCGCTTTTCTGTAAATTATATTTCTCGCTTTTTATTTAGAGTTATTCATGGTTTTCAATTTTATGTTAGCTAGCTTACCACTAAGTGGCTTTCAGAGGATCAAACCACTTATGTACTTGACCATCTTGTTACTTCCTGCTAGAGAGATTATCTTAGATTACTTCCTTTTAATGTGTCACAGTCTCCTTTTTGAAGCTGCAGGTGGGCTAGGCCTGGGGGAGGAATTCCAAAGATGGTCAGTTCTTGCTTTCGGCAGGCTCAGATGGTGTCCTAGGAGTTTGGCAAAATGTTCCACGCGCACCTTGCAACCAAGGTGGAGGGGACACACCGCACCATCCACACAGCCCAGAAACGAACCAGTCTGGGTGCGCCCTCACTGCCCACCAAGGCTGCAACCCTGCACCAGGAAATAACAATGATACTGGACAGTGTCCCAAGTATGTTCGCATATTTTACGTCTGGGTGTGAAATATGTGCCTCCCTGTGCCAAGTAAAGTAACCCACAGACGCAGGGGAATTTCTAATGCAGCCAGGTGGGAAACAAGATCCAGGCTGTTAAAATGATGAGAGCAGCCCTTGGACACGCCGAGAATTCTTCTTTAGAGAAGTCCTCGACTCAGGTTTCTCGTGAAGTCCACGCAGAGTCGTCGCAGAACTTGTCCTGAATTTGCCAGGACTGCAGGTTGAGATCTTACCACTCTGAAGCGGATCCGACAGCCTCAGATTCCAAACATCTTCAACTTCACCGACCTTCACCCCCTTGGGGCTCTTGGCCCACACCTGTTTCTTTTTTTTTTTTTTTCTTTTCTTTTTCCATTTTAGTAACACCCTTGGAGGAAGGGGGTTGGCCAAGGAAGGGTTCGATTGAAAGAGCTCATTCTGAGGGTGAAAACTTCCCCGGGTGTAGGCATTATTTAGGGGGAATGACAGAATCCAGGGAGGAGTCAGGTTCTGGGGACTGTTTCTGCAGACCAGGAAGAGGGACAGGGAGGTGGCGCCAGGATCCAGGATCCAGGGGAGGTGATGAGGACTCTGGTACACTCTAACCAAGAGTCAAAACTTTCCATGCAGGTCAACAGTTGAAAGCATTTTTTTTCTATTGCCCCAGGCTAGATGCTAAATCACCAGATTCGTCATTCTTTCAGCCCATGGGTTAGTAAATGATTTATGCCCATTTTGGTTTTGTTGTTTGCCCACCAATCATTAAGTTGTACACGGTTATCCAGGGAGCCTACCCCACCCACTCAACCACCTTGTGCTGGAGTTTTATGATCTGTTTGGTTTTTATTCCTCTGAGAGCCTGCCTTCCAAACAAATTTACCACTTGCTTAAAATAAAGAGATCAAAGTATAGTAGAGGAACCCACAATCGCCAGTAATTGCTACCTAATTTCATTTTTCAATTAAGTGTTTGCTAACACTTAGCTGCAGTCCCCAGTTATTTACACGGACGGGAGCTCTGTGCACACGGGTGGCGAGAGCTAAATTAAGAAACTACCCTATTTGGTAAATTATACTATTTTCTAAACTTACCAGAATCATCATGTTTTTGTTCATTTTGCCTCCTCTCCAGCTTCTGATTTACCAACTTGGTGGTCTCTGCACATCCCTGCATCTTTCCATTTGCTTATTGGTGCAAAGACCAAAGGGATTCCAATTCTGAAGATGCACAGATCTTAAGAATTCTACGGTCCCACCATCGTCATAATCATTACATATTATTAAAATAATAATCAATACTACTAACGCATTTAGTGGAAAAATGAAAGACTGGAGTCCTGCCAATTACACGTTTGTTCAGAGATTCAGGAATAGCAATAACTCCCCTGGTTTCAGTGGCCTCCAAACGCAAAACTGAGGGGCACCTGGGTGGCGCAGTCGGTTAAGCGTCCGACTCTTGGTTTTGGCTCCGGTCGTGATCTCAGCATCATGAGATCGAGCCCTACGTTGGGCCCTGCGCTCAGCGCAGGGTCTGCTTCAGATTCTCTCTCCCTCTGCCTCTCCACTTGTGCTCTCTCGCTCTCTCTCAAATAAATAAAAATAAAATCTTTAAAAAACTCAAAAAAACAAAACACAAAATTGAGACATCAAGACCAACTGAAACAAAACAAAACAAAAACAAAAATCACTGCAGAGGGAGTAAAGTCATTCAATACATAAATTAGCTATCTCATCAACCCAATCCCTTTTGCAAAACCACTCGCACTCACCAACCGAGCTTAGAAAGTCAGCATGTGCATGAATGATGGATGTCAGCGGTAAAACCAAACCAAACGAAGGCTCTTGTGAGCATCAAAGGAGGCTATAAATGTGAAACAGCAGAAAATATAAAACAGTACTGAGAATGTAGACATCATTAGTGTTAACTGTGTGCCTCTCAGCTCCACAGAGGTGGACAAAACCCAGAGACCCAAGCCCCCTACCCCCAGGGCCTTGACTTGAGAAGGGAGGGGCAGCGAGCACACACAGGTGACTAATGAATAAATAAATACACGTCAGATAGTGATAAAGGTGCGGAAGGAAGGAAGCCTGCACAACAGGACAGAGAGACTGGGGCAGGAGGTATTTCGCACAGACATATATCTATGTCCTAGTTCCCTTAAAGATGTGAGCTCCTCCAGCCATTGGCAGCATTTTCATAGGCTTCCAGACAGGTCAGCAGAGAATGCACAAGGAATGATGCCATTCTCCCGAGAGGATCGGTTGACATGACGGTGTATTCTTACCAATCCTGAAGACCGGACGTTTCAATCGGATGGAAAGGAAGGGCTGCAATTTCTCATTCTCGTTTCTCCACACCATTCTGGTGCTTGGTCTGAGAAAATGGACACTCAGCCAGTGTGTGATTCTGCCTTAGGATACTGCTGGTAAGGAGGGCCAGGTGACAGTTTTTAAATAGTAATGATTACTTTGGGCAGCATTTTGTTTTAAAACTCTTTTCTGTCTCGATTCCTAAAGAAACACAATTTGTAAAAAAGTAAAAGGGACTTGGAAAGGATCCTCTGAAACACACATTTCCCGTGCCCGTGTGCGAACGGACATAGGCGGGGACCTCGAGGACAGCTCAGAGGGGGTCAGGAGGAGGGTCAAGAAGAGAGCTCGCTCCTACGGAGAAAGTCTCACTGGACCATGAGCCTTGTGTGGGGGGCCCTCCCTTCAGCCTCCTGCCTATTAGGCCTGGCTGTTCACCCTTTAGTTTCCAACACAGGAATCTGGGACCAAAAAAAGGTGTGCACTGCCTTTCTTTTCCATTGCAAATTAACTGACAAAAGCAGATAGATGTTTGGCTTTGTTTTTAATTTATGCAACAATGAAAACTGAAATATGTATGATTTAGGGAGAAACCCAGGCATAACACCAACAGCAGGAGACAGGACCATCCAGATGCTCTAACAACTTGCCACAGAATAACCGGACAGAACAGACTTTCTTGGTGCCAGGCCATTAGGCTTTGGAGGAGGAAGCAAGTCCTCCGTTCTCATGCAAGGGCTAACCACATTTCTGAGGTCTGAAGGTGGCACGTTTTCTATGTGCATTGACTCTACCCTCACAACAACCTAATAAGGAAGCTACTATCATCACCCTATTTTACAGATGAAATAATTGAGGTCCTAGAGGCTTATTAACCCACCCAAACTCCACACCTAGCAAGTGGCAGAGCTGTAGAGCTCAGATTTAGGACAACAGAGCTGAAGTTACCGCTCAAAGTATGTGCAAGAACAGTGTCTGCATTACAAGGAGAGTGGCCAAATAAATGGTCATATAAATGAGTATATTTGAGAGTGAAGGGCACACTTTTAATACGTGTGCTCGGAAAACACAAATCGATCACGGACAACCCAGGATGCACGGTTACCTTCATCACCACATGATTAAGCTGAGGTGAAACAAAAGGTATCACTGAACGTGAGTTAGTTGTTTTCTCAGTACTGACTTACTGGGTACCTGCTGTGTGCCACCACTGCTCTAGACAGCGAGTCAAAGAGAAAAGTCCCTTCCCTCACGGAGCTTACGTCCTATGAATATCACTCACGTGTGCGTCTATGTCTGCATGTGCACATGTGTGTATGCAATTCAACACATGTGCACATACATGCAACACAAAACAGATTTAATACCTTCTCTCCTGTCAGCCTGTTGACGCCGGACTTTAGCCCAATAAAACTTAATGGTAGCCCAAGTTATGGGCTGAACCCTTAACCTATGAATCTTAACATGTTAAATCTACATTTCAAAACCATTAGAATTCCACATTCCCTAAGTTTTGCATGGTGGCAAAAGCTAGACCAAGATTCAGAAATTCTAGACTCCAGTTCTAGCTCTGATACCACTTACGAGTTCCGCCATCATGCCTTCCACAGCTCCTTCTGTTCTACCAGTTTGCAGAGTTGTGGTGAGCTTGGACTAATGTTAACTGTGGAGTCAAATGTGTTTTCATATATTACTTCAGTTGGTCCACACCATGATCCTGTGAAGGAGGCAGGATGTCATTACCATTGTGGGATTTTACA
Source organism: Ursus arctos (assembly GCF_023065955.2). Classification (NCBI taxonomy): domain Eukaryota; kingdom Metazoa; phylum Chordata; class Mammalia; order Carnivora; family Ursidae; genus Ursus; species Ursus arctos. The sequence continues at coordinate 7,281,844 of NW_026623100.1, forward strand.
GAGAAAATCTGAGACAGTCAAGATTAAGGTTAAGAGTGTCTGAGGTAAGGCACATCAAGGTGCTCTAGAAACAGGTGTCAAGAACTTAACATTCTTCTCCAGGGTGAAACACAGTGGAGCGATGAAGGACACTGGCCACAGATCCCACCTCTACCCCTTAAGAGCTGTGATACCCTGGACAAGTTACCTAAGTTCTCTCGACCTGTTTCCTCATCTATTTTTTTAAAACTGGGGATAATAATGGTGCCTACCAACCAGAGTTTCTGTGAAGATTAAATAAGACAATGGGTATAAAACACTTGGCCCAAATGCCTGGCATGGAATAATGCTTCATCCTTGTCAGCTATTATTATTTTATTAATGAAACCATGATAGAGGGATTATCTAGGCCCACCCATCTCCACCCTCCAATGCCACAACAAAGGACTCTGCTCGGCTGCATTACACCGATCAGATTTCCCAGCCCCAGGATCCCTAGGAAAGAAGCTGGTAATAAGGAGTAGCAGAATCGCCAGCAGAAGGATCACAGGAATATGGCAAAAGAATCGTTCCACCGCCTCGTGACTGCATGAGGAAGACAACTTTTAAAGCTTCTTTAGAGCCCTTTCACACACAGGGTGGGCATGTGTCATCTGGTTCATTCTCAGTAGAAATTTCTAAATACAATTGTGGCTTTAACTTTTCTGCTTTTACATGTGAGCCTTTCTATGCCAACGCTAAGTAGTAACATGAAACTCACCTTTAAAATATGATTATGTCACAGCCACGTAACTTTCAGAGGAATTCCCATGCCCTCCCCTGGAATTATTGAAGAGGGAAAGGAATACATACATCTTCAAACAAGGGATGAATTTTACAAATCAAGATTAGAAAGCCCTTGGATGGTGATGAACAATGTGCACGACTGTTGCAGGAAGTACATCAATTATGATTCATTACATTTAAAAGATGTAATTGCAAGAGAGTAACCTATAATTGGGCATGCCTCATTTGGAATGACAATACGCCCATGTCTGCACGTCACTTTGATATAATAAACACATGCTTCTCTTGGCTTATGTTTCTTTTGATATATAGAAGTAAAATCTTTGTTGTAAATTACTTCCTCCCCTAGAGAGTGAGTATCTCATACTATCCCTGTGGAAATGTTAACCTGATGGGGCAGATACATACTCCTACTTCTACTAATTAAATGTGAGAACCAAGTAGTTGAAGACTTGGCAGGGTCATACGACAAAGTTGATGGCAGAACTCAAATTGCAATAGGGTCTTCCTACTTCTACTCCGGGGGACATCTTTTCCAAAACTTAGGTCCAACACTTCTTCAGTTGACGAGTTATTTCTCTTCTACCCAACCATGAAAACATAGATGATAGAAGCAGAATAGTCACATCTTCACATCCTGCACATAGAAAAACTAGGAAACCACACATTATATTCACCTTACGTTATTAAAGAGAGTCCATTATGACATTCTATAAGCAGAACATATCCATGGACTTTAAACATTATATATCAAGCATTTGTTTAAAGTCTCAAGTAAAATGTCACTGAGCCATCCAACAAGGCGAACACAGGTAAAGGCAACTCTTACTTCAAACATATAAGATTAATATCCAGCCACATTCAAAATAAAGGAAAATGTCTAGAAGGCCAGGAATAAAGAGAGGAGTCAAAGCAAGAGAGGACAGTAGGATTTCAAGCCACAGTGAACCAGGGGGATTCCAGACAAGTCACCTGCCCTCTGTGCCAGGACCCAGTATTTGAACACCTACATGAACACAAGAAATCTGACATCAGACCAGTAAGGGAAGCATTCGTGCATAAGTTCCTGAGTCTCAAAGAGCTACTTTGTGCCAAATAAATAAATACTAAAAGATGCCTAAAGCCAAGGAAATATAGAAGGAAACACATCAACTCTTTATGGCCTTGGGCAGAGAGAAAATTCACCTATAACGTATGAAATTCCAGGTTTATACCACACCCAGGTATAAAGTCCACTTGAATCATATAGGAAAACCAAGCTAGTACTAACAGCCAACCACTAAAGCTCTGGGTCCCAGCATGAAAACTCAAAACCATTTTTGTAAGAACCATTCATAACTTAAGGGAAACAAACCACTTCCAAGTAAACATCCCCTGCTGAAGCTAAGCTCACAACAAAAAATATAATCTATATAAGGAAATAAATACTCAAAAGGGAAAGTCAGTAAATGTGATAAACATAAGAATTAGCAACAGCTAAAAATAACAGAAAAATCTAAAAAAAAACAACTATAAAGTGAATACAATTTAAATAAATGGAAGAATCAAAGGGGGAATAAAAGCTAATTAAATCGTAGAAAAGTATGAACAAAATGCAGATCCACTTAAAAAAGAACCAAAACAACATAAATGAAAATATAATTAAAATGAAAAAAATCTGACGAGTAGGTTAAGCACAGATTAGAAACACTCTGAGAGTAATGGGATACTAGAAAAAAAATCTGATAAAATTACCAAGAAATAGAAAAGAAAAATAAAGAGACGAAAAACACAAAACAGCATTAAGAAACATGGAACCACAAGTTCCAAAAAACAAAAACAAAATAAATCAATACCTAGACACATTGAGGAAACAGAAGAATATCAGACATAACCAAATGCAGAATCTTTTTTTTTTTTTAAAGATTTTATTTATTTAGTTGACAGAGATAGAGACAGCCAGCGAGAGAGGGAACACAGCAGGGGGAGTGGGAGAGGAAGAAGCAGGCTCATAGCAGAGGAGCCTGATGTGGGGCTCGATCCCAGAACGCCGGTATCTCGCCCTGAGCTGAAGGCAGACGCGTAACGACTGTGCCACCCAGGCGCCCCCACAGAATCTTAAATACAAGCAAACAGAAAAGTCAAATTAATTCCAAGGGCAATGAGAATAATAACATAATTCTTAGCAACAAAAGGGGTCAGAAAGTAATGAAATAATGTCTTCCAACTGATAAAAGATAATATTTCCAACCCCTATACTCTGTTACATAATCATTCAAGAGAATAATCAAAATAAAGACATCGTCAAAGCTCAAGAGAATTTCTCATTCAAAGGCCCTCCCTGAAGTATCCACTAAAGAACATATTTCAGTAAAAAGAAAACAATCTGGGGGAAAGGGGGAGACAGAAGAAGTAATAATAAAAAAACTGGTAAGCATGTTTGCAAATATAAACACTGCTTATAAAAATTAAAAACTAATTTGAAGAAAACTAAATACAAACCAGGTCAAAAAAATAAATTCTAATTTGGAAGAAGTTAAATATAGACCAGGTCTGAATTATAAGACAAAAAATTAGAATTCTACAACAGATAGCAGTCAAAAATTTTTATAGTTTAAGTATTATTCAGAAAGAGGATAAAACAATAATAAAATAGCAAATACTATGTTTACCACACTCCAAAAAATTATTTTAAGATTTTACATATATTAGCTAATTTAATTTTTACAACTGCCTATGACATTGGTGCTTTTATTTACCCATTTAACCAACAAAGCAACTGAACCCAGAGAGTTTAAGTTATGCACACAATATCATACAACTACAAAATATGTAGGAAAATGTAAGTGGGAAGTGAGCCAAAGCAGTCTGGCCTGACTCCTGTTAAATCAGGTAATCAGATTAAAATTGAAGGGTCACCACAAAAGGAATAGAAACAGAATGTATAATAATATATAAAAAATAAATGAAAAAAAATGACTAAGCCAAAATATGTCAAGAAAACTAAAGACACCAAGTAAAAGCACAGTAAACAGAGAACAAAGTAAGCCCACATATGTAACTCACAATAAATGTAACTGCACTTCTATTGAAATTACAGGTATTTTTAAAATTTAAATTAAAGAGACAAAAAATCCAGCTATAGGTAGTTTAATAAAATATATCTAAAGGAAAATTATCTAGTTGATTTAATAGTAATGGTATAGGAAAAGATATGCCTGGAAAATATAGATGTGGAAAACAGACACGGAAAAAAAGACATGTGCAAAACCTAGTTTTATTTTGAATAGCAATAGTAATAAAAGAAAAAACACTATGAGCCATGAGAATATTATTGAAAATAAAGAAGTTCATAACTTAATAATTAAAGGACAAATTCACTCAGAAGATATAACAATATTAAACTCATATGCACCTAATAACTTAGCATCAAAATTATACAAAATTAACAAAATTATAAACAGTAATTGGCATCACAATCTTAGAGATTGATTTTAATGTACCATATAACTGAATAGATAAAACAGCCAAAAAACTTGGCAATTCTGGGCGCCTGGGTGGCACAGCGGTTAAGCGTCTGTCTTCGGCTCAGGGCGTGATCCCGGAGTTATGGGATCGAGCCCCACATCGGGCTCCTCTGCTAGGAGCCTGCTTCTTCCTCTCCCACTCCCCCTGCTTGTGTTCCCCCTCTCGCTGGCTGTCTCTGTCTCTGTCAAATAAATAAATAAAATCTTTAAAAAAAAAAAAAACTTGGCAATTCTATTAAAGATCTGAACATCATAATTATGAATTTAATCTAGTGTGTGCATATGTATGTCTGCAAATGTGCGTATGTGCCTGTATAAAATCCTGAACCAAATAAATAGAGAATATATAATCTTTTTTAAGCAAGCATGGAAAATGTAGTTTAAAAAGACCATATAATTAGGTGATGAATCACTAAATTCTGCTCCCAAAACCAATATTGCTCTGTATGTTAACTAACTAAAATTTAAATAAAAATAAACAAAGACCACATATTAAACCACAGAGAACATCCCAATCAATATCAAAAATCAGTATCAGGCCTATCTAAACAAAATGCAAAATATGAACCAAAAGTAACTACATATCTCTATATGTTTACTAACTAAAAACTACAATTGTAAATAATTATTGGGCAGGAATAATAACAATCACAAGGCAGGGGGTGCCTGGGTGGCTCAACGGGTTAAGAGACCGACCCTTTTTTTGGCTCAGGTCTTGCTCTCAGGTCATGAGACTGAGTCCCACATCAGGCTGCACACTCAACTCAGAGTCTGCTTGAGATTCTCCCTCTCCCTCTCCCTCCACCCCTCCCCCTGCTCACTCACTGTCTCTCCCCCAACTTCAAAAATAAATAAATAAATAAATAAATAAATAAATAAATAAATAATTTTTAAAAGTCACAAGGGAATTTGAAAATACTGAGAACTAAACGATAGTGAAAAATCTACATATCAAAACTATACAATGTAACCAAAGTAGGACAGAGCAATGTATTTCTAGCCTTCAATACATATATTGCCATTCCTTGAAGATATACCCATTTGGATCATGACAAACCATCTTTAAGAAGCGTTTCTTTTAATATTCCTATTTCAGCTCATGAGGCATTTCTTTGATTTCATGAAGACTAAATTGTATTTTATAGACTTTAAATTAGTAACTGAGTGCCCCTGATGAGATACACCAGTTATCTTTCCAGCTTTATCACTGATATGTTAAGTTCTCCTCTCAGAATATAATGGTTTGTCTAGTTGACAACTATGCTACCTAGTTGATGGCAATAATGATTTCATGCTATTTGTTGGGAAAGTACAATTTCATCTACATCCCCTCCCTGAATTCTTTAGTCTCTGCCATGCTTTTTATTTTTCTAATTTGCAATAAAGATGAATTTACATAAACTTAGAATTACCATGGTTATGCTTTGTTCCACAGTCTTAAATGTCAGTTCATCATAGCTTTGAGTTTAATGAAAACAAGGAAATAGCCATATTTTGGAGAAACTGATGAAGAGAAATGGCTTCTTAGAAGTTACAATAACTAAAACTATTGAAAGTTGTGTCCATTTTAATAAGATTGATGTCATTTTAGAGCAAGGGCATGCCAGTTTTAAAACAGAGTTCATAAAGATATTCATCATTGAAATTATTGAAAGTAATATTAATTATGTTTTCAATTATAAGTGCTTTCTCAGGGATTAACTACTCTTGTAAGGTGGGAGTCAACATACCAGAAAACAAGTAAATTCAATAACCAATGAGCTAAGCTCTAAATTCCGGAATGAAAAAAATAATAAAATACACACCAATAAAGTAGAAGTAGCTAAATAATAAAGAGAAAAAAGTGATAAATTAGAAATCAATCAAAATCCAATTCTTTGAAAAAGTACAAAACAGATAAACTTCTGAGGGAATGTTGGTCAAGGTAAATAAAAACGAAAATAACAATATTAGGAATAAAAAGGTAGAACAATAAATGCAGATAAAATAGATACTTTTAAATAAAAAATAACTTCCTTCTCATAAATTTAAAAATGCAAATGAAACGACGATTTTCCAGAAAAATAAAAACACAAACACTAAAATCGACTGAAGAAATAAATAAGCCAAATAGAACTATAAACTTTAAAAGCAATTGAATCTCTGATGAAAATCTATCCACATACAAATCAACAAATTCACTTGGTTTTACAGGTGACTTTTTACAACCCTACAAGGAACAAACACATTTATACAAAAAGTTCTTTGCATAATTTTAGGGCTTCATAAAATGTGAAAGAATTCTGTTTAAAAAAAAAAGTATTCCATTAATGACAATTACTGTCATTGTGGAAGTTGATACAGAGAGTAACATTTTTGGTGAAAAATTACCTGTTATTCTTTTAAAATATAAGAAAATATTTCTCTGTTAAGAGTGATAAGATTCTAGAAGGCACCCGAAACGATCTTTAGAAAGAATATGAGAAAGCGGTTGCAGTTATCCTTCACCCTTTGATTAGCCCAAAGGGAAAAGATGGAAACTTGGAGACAAAAAGGATCAAAACTCTTCTTTAGCTTAAGAACAAACACATGCCATCAGGAAGACTTAGCTTCAGAAGTGTGTTCAAAGTGCGATGTGGTTCACAAACAGGGGAAGATCATCCCTGTTTCATCCCCTGACCAACCAGCTGCTGTATATGCTTCAGGAAAACCAACTACAACAAAGAGAAACAGATCGAGGGCAAGGGTAGTTTTTTCTAAGAGATCAAGATCTCAGGTAATACAGATAGATATCAACTGAGGAAACTATCTGGTTTCATATTTCAAATCAGGACAGACTGGAGCCCAGAGGAGAAAACTTCATGGACGAAATTGCTTTGCCTTTTCCTTAAAACAATACAACAAGTTATTTAATGTCAAGACAACAGGGTAGAGGGAAGTGGAAAATTCTGCATCCTAACCCCAAGTTTAAGGGTAAAGGAAATGAAAAGGGCATGCTGACACCTGGAAGAGGGAAACAAGGCCAGCTCAAGATTACAAGAGAAGTGAGGGGACATCTGGGGAACCACTGACAAAGAAGGGAGTTCTGTTGCTTTAAACAACAGGGACCCAGTGCTCTGTCCCTGAACTTTGAAGAGAGGTAGAACACGTGCCCAAGGTCACCCGGTTTAGGACAAATCCCACTGATCCACTCTATGGGCAAGGAAATCAGAGAAGACCATCTTGGAACACTCCAGGAAGTTCTACTCTTCTTAATTCTTCGGCTACCTATTATTATCAGCTGCAGAACTCCATCCCTGTGTATAGCATTTACCAAGCAAGGGGTGCACTTACAGCTGGTAAAAAATCAAGTTATTCAAAATATAAATATTCAAAATTAAAGAACGATACAAGTTCATATGGGTATGGGTCTAAGTGAAAAACAAACTGGGAAATGTTTCTTGTCAAATTTTTAAAAACGATTCAAAGTTGTACTAAATTCTGTGTTCTTTTATTTATTTAACCTACTTTACATATGCATTCACAGCATCCTCAGGACTACAGAACTTTCTTTTTAACCAAATAATTGAGAAATGGAGTTTCCCCGATAATCATGCAAAAACAGTGACAAGTTGAATCATCCGACACTCTGCCAAAAACGCACTTGCTCACTTCTGACTGCAATATTTCTAAGATTATATTGTGCTGCAATCTAGTGAACTACTCTGTACTCACCATCCGGCAGGATTTAAACCTCCTACAGATGTGATGAGGAGCCTCCATTTGGGGCAACCTGTTACTTTGGTTTAGATTAATCACTAGCAATGTGTCTCCATGTTCTCTGTGGCAGGTAAGTTCAGGTACACTGGGTTCACGGCATAAACGTGCCCCAAATAGAAACCATGGCATTTCGCATGAGTTAGCACACCTGTTATCTCATCACCTTAAGTCCCCTGCACAGCTCAATTCATCATCCTGCCCCAAATAGGAGCAGATGAAGTCATACAAGTCACCCCAAAATAACAGTTTTTCCAGTGCAAAAGTTAAAGTAGAATTTGAATGACTAGATACTGCTGAATGGGCTGGAAAGGATTCCCACAATATAAGGACAGTCTTCCCCAAAGCCAACAGAAAGTTTAGGGCCTGGGGGAGGCGGTAGGGGGTATCGGGGCATTTCCAGGCTCCTCTAAGGACCAACAGAGCTGCAGCAAGAGGACAGGGCTGGACTATATCCAGCAAGAACCTAGGAAAGACCCCAAGCACCAGCTTTTGGGACTCTAAACCCACACTTTCTGCTCTGGGAACTATATCCTTCACCCCGCCCATGGCAGTCCCTACTCGGGTCTCTCACTGCTCAGACCCTTCTGGTTGGAAGACATAAACATCTGTCTGTATTTCCATTCCTGTGCCACCACAGATGCAGGAGAGTAAGAGGAGATGGTAGCCAGTGAAGCGGAGAATTGGGGGGGGGCTGAAAGATTGGGGGAACAGCAAGTGCCAGGGAATATAAATACATCTGGATTTAAAAAAAAAAACACTGCCCATGGGTAGATCAATACACCTACAAACTCACACAAGCATTTTAATAAAAGACCACACAATTAACAGAGTAAGGTCCAACAAGATGAACAAATCATGATAGAAAAAGAACAAGTACGAAAAAGCAAATAAGAGCACTTGGAAAAGGCTGAGTCTAAAACAGAAACAGAGAAAGGCAGGAGGCAGCCCAGCACAGTGGAAAAGGAGACACAGTGCCAGAGAACTGTGTAAGGCTACTGTCACCCCTCTTCCACTCCGACTCATGATGGCAATATTCAGCGCTTACTCCGTGCCCAGGATTTTCTAAGAATGTTAAACACAGGTCGTCTCATTTAATCCTCCTGACAAAACAGGCCTCCAGGACAGACACAAAGATGAGACATCAGACAGAGCTGGCTGGAATTCTGGCTCCCCACCCACCAGCAAGGTAACCTCCCCACTTCTGCTTCCCCATGGAGGAAAACGGGTAATCATACCTACCCAGGATGGTTGTGAAAATTAGAGATAATGAACTTAAGTGCCTACCAGCGGCTGTTATTAGTGTAATTAATTAGATTAAAATAATCAGGAGTGAAGAACAAAACAAAGAATTGTAATTGAATAGAAATGGCAACCAAGAAGCAGTAATGGAAACAGGGCACAAAAGCACCAGGCCAGTGATGGAGGCTGGGAGAGAGAGAGGCAGCAGAGCCTGCATTTGGCTCCCCACGTTGTGTGTCTGTGGGCAACTCACGTCAACTCTCTGAAGTTTCAGTTTCCACCTCCACCAAGGGGTGGGGGGTATTCGTATCTGTCCTTCCCACAGCGCAGTGTTGTTGTGAGGACCATATGGGGAGAGAGCACCTGAGTTTATTATTACGGGCAACGAATTTATGCAAATGCACACACCTACTGGATAGATGGGGAAATCCATTTCCTCTGCTTCCATTTATCAGGTGGAATTAAAACACGCAACTAGTACAACCATGTCAAAGCCAGGCAACTGCAGACTCCAGAGTCCTTAAACAGCATGTGCCTCCTTCGGTCATCATTAATAGAATCTCATTAATTTAATCTGACATCCGGCTTACCTACCCCAACTTCCACCCTCATACAAACCATCTCTTCTGCCTGCTTTGTGTTTTCCCCCCAATTTATGCCTCTGTGTATTCCTCTCTGGAACGTTGTTTCCTTTCATCTCCAAGGGACCATATCCTGGTCATCCTTGAAAACCCCATTTAAATGTTTCCTTTGCATGAGAAAGTGATTTCTACCTCCCTACGCTGCCTGCCTGCCCTATTATCTTTCCTGAGTTTGTCACACTACTTAGCACTTTCCTGTATGACGGTCACCAGTGTGTGTGGCACTTCTCCCACCAATCAATAAGCTGGAGGATGACAGGCAAGGGGTCTTCATCCTTTGTGGAGACCTGCCTCATGGTACAAGACAGGATCTTTCCCAGGACAAAAATTGAAGATGTATGCAGTAATGCAAACGTTCTTCTGACCTAATAATTTCTTTGAATCTTTACAACAGTAGTTGACATATTTTAAAATAAAAAAGTATTTAAAATATAAAGTAAAAATAATGGAAAGCCCCATGATCACAACAAAAGCTTATGTGGGGGGGGGGAATGAAGATGAGAAAATACATTGAGCTTCTGCTTTCCAAATGAGAGTTAAAGAGATAGTTTGAAAAGTGGGTTAATGATCTTTAAATATGCATCTCACTTCGATGGCCTCAGTCGCCTAAGAAAAAGCTTCCTGGAGAGTGACAGCCTCAACGCAAAGGAGGGAGGAGACAGGGTGTTCCTGTCGCAGCTGCAAGCACTCAGTTGTCCCCGGTCCCCTCCCAGGCACTTCATTAGTCAGGTGCAGGGCAGGGTCTGTGTCATGGCCAAGGCGCCTCTCTCTCCTCAGAGGATCCAGGGCTTTAACCGTTTTAGCCTCCGTGCTAGCCTGCGCCTCTCTCCCAATGACAGATAGGAATAAACCCCAGCCCGCTCGCCTCCTCCCTCAGTAAACAGGTCTCTGCTTTGGCAGAGCACTGTACCAGTTGGGCTGAGGCAAAAGTAAGCAGCAAGTCGCTGAGTTCATATGGGCTAATAGTTTGCGGCTATTTCAAGGCCCATGTCCACTTAAGAACCAAAGCATGAAAATGCTCCTCCCGGGGTCCCTTTCGAACAGAAGCTGCTTTGTCGCCCCTGCCCTGATCCACGGGGAGGTGGCCACGACCCAGAGGTCACCTCGCCGACTCGGACGCCCACCCGCGCTTCCCCACCCGATCGCCCTCACCCCAGCCGGTGGCTCCAGCTCGCTCACCTATCTTAGCCAGGGAGGCCAGCAGGATCCACAGGGTGATCTCGAAAGGGATCTGCACGTGGGGGTAATCCAGGGTGAACACTGGCAGTCGACTCTCCTCGAACGGCGTCGTTCCGGGAGCCACCACGCTCGCGGGGCTGGGCGGGCTGGAGCTGGCGCCCATGGCCCTCGACGCGTCCAGCAGGGTCTCGGCCAGGGTGCCCGCCGGCCCCGCCACCTGCAGGAGCAGCAGTAGCAGCAGCGGCGGCGGCGGCGGCGCCCGCAGGCTCCGCCCGGTGCCCGCGAGCTCCATGGGGTCGACTCCCGGCGCCGCCGGCGAGCCCCGCGCTCGGCCCTCAGCGCGCTCAGCGCATCGCTCCCGGGCAGCGCCGCCCGCTCGGCCGCGCACAGTGCGGGGCAGAGATCGCCGCCCGCTCGGCCGCCGCGGGGCCGGGTCTCTGCAGCCGAGGGCTCGGTCCCCGCTGCGAACGGGCACACCGCCTGGCCCGGCGCGCACCCTCGGCCACCCTCAGCCGCCCTCCGCCGCCGGCCGCCGGCCCATGCCCCGCGCGCCGCTCGCCGGCCGCAGCTGCAGGCCCTGCCCCGGGCTGCCCGCGGACGGGGGCGGGCGCGGGGGCGGGGCGGGCGCGGCGCCCGGGCCGCGGGGCGGGAGGACGCGAGCACGGGGCCGACGCGCCGCGCACCTGCCCGAGCCCGCGGGCGACGCGGGGCCGCGCTCCCCTCTCGCCGGCACTGCGCGCCCAGACCCCCACCCCCGGAACCAGCCAGCTCGGGGCGGAATCGCGCAAGGTGGCCGGAGCTGTCCCCGCCCCGGAGGCAGCGTCGGGCGTCCCTCCAGCGAAGGGGCCGGCGCGACCCACGCGTCGCGCCCTTTCCCCCGCAGGCTCCTACGAGGGGACGCGGGGTGTGCTGGGCACGCGCGGAGGCGCGGCCAGCTCGGGGTCGGGAAGGGAAGCCGGGCCCCGCGGGGGTGGGCGAGCTACCCGCCCGGCCCGGGAGCTGCGGAGGCCGGGACACACTGTGGAGCTCTAGAGGATACAGAAAGTTGAGAAAAGCCTCATTTTGTTCCCCTTCTTAGGGTTATCACATAGCGTACTGTACGGGGCATTCTGTCTGCGCGCTGAAACTGCCTGTGCGGGACTCCGTGTTCCCACGCTCCCACGGAGCCCTTTCCTTTCTCCCTCCACCTTGCCCTGGTCTCACTCCCCGTATGTACCCCCGTCGCTTCCCCCTTTTTTCTCCCTGCCCCCGGTCACGAAGAAGAAAAACATCTCTCTCTGTTTTTCAGGCTTAGAGGTGCACATGTCCGAGAGCAACAGAAATAGAATTATTTCGTGAAAAGCCAGTGATTTGCCTAGCTCAGATTGACTTGCTCCGCTAATTACAGGACGGGTTGTGGTTAGGAAAGGGAAGGAAAGGGAGCGGGATCTCCTTCTGGATCTGAGAGAGCTTGCAGCGCCAACCGCTCCCCCCACGCCCCACCCCCGCGTTCGAAGCGCAGCCTTCTTACAAGGGAGTCTTTACACTACGCTGCTTGCAGTCTTCTTGTCCCAGCATCTTTATCACCAGAAACTGAAAGGAACGTAAAAGCAGACCCGTTGTCACTCAAATAATTGAAACAATTTTCCCTTCTGTATTTAGGAAATAAAATCCTTCTCTTTTTTTCAAATTTTTTGAATGTCAAAACATGACTGCTACTATTAAGCACTCACATTTCAAAATTTAAAGCAGATTTCTTTCTTCAAAGTTCTGACATAGGGAATCCATGAGATGTCAGCAGAGGACACAAGGAAAAAAAAAAAAAAACTCTCCACCTGAATAGATGCATAGAAGGAACAGTCATCTTGAGACTTTGAAAGTAATACAGGGACAAATCCAGAATAAAATGGGAGGATTCTAGGAGAAGACAGAGTACTTCGGTTAATATTTCATAAAGCATTAGCGTTTCAAAAGTGCAACAAAACTGAACGCACGGATGTCCTATCTCCTTAAAAAGAATCATTGAGCCATCCAAAAATCTGCCTTCCTATCTAAATTCACTGGAAATCATTAAAGGTATGTGCTTCGTAGTCCCCGAAAGGAGCAGCAAATAATAACTTTGTAAAATTGTGTGGCTCTACATGGGAAACTCCATGCAAGGCACTTAATCTGTATTTTTGGTCAGTTATCACAAAGCCCCAGAGAGAGAAACATTATTGTACCCATTTTGCAAGGGAAGAATTAGATGCAGAAATGTTTAAAAACAAACACACAAACAGATGTATCCAAGTTTACAAATCGAATGGGAGTCTAAAAGAAATTTAAATAACCTGGCCATGCTAACACTGGTTTCAGCCCACCCTCTGGTTGGGGACCAGTTTCCCATAAATGGCAGGTTATTTTCTCAAGTGCTTTTAAATATAACAGTGGAGGATAATTTAGGGATTGTCCAAAAAAAAAAAAAAAGCTATAGCAGCATAAAGTTTTATTTGCAGTAAGGAAATCAGGCCAGTTCTACGAGTCTGGTGGAATCATAGCAGGGCAAGGGCACATTCAGACAATAATTTCTACGCGTTTGAGTCACATAATGCTTTTAAGAATGATCGTGGGGCGCCTGGGTGGCACAGTCCTTAAGCGTCTGCCTTCGGCTCAGGGCGTGATCCCAGCGTTCTGGGATTGAGCCCCACATCAGGCTCCTCCGCTATGAGCCTGCTTCTTCCTCTCCCACTCCCCCTGCTTGTGTTCCCTCTCTCGCTGGCTGTCTCTCTCTGTTAAATAAATAAATAAAATCTTTTTTAAAAAAAAAAGAATGATTGTGCATCAGGGGTGCCTGGGTGGCAGAGTCGGGTGGGCATCTGACTCTTGGTTTCAGCTTGGGTGGTGATCTCAGGGTCATGAGGTTGAGCCCTGTGGCAGGCTCAGCGCAGAGTCAACTTTAGATTCTCTTTTTCCCTCCCCCTAAGTGCACTTCTGCTCCTGCTCCCTCTCTCTCTCTCCCCCTCCCTGAAATAAATAAATCTTAAAAAAATATTTTACAAAAAGCAAGATTGTGCATCGTAAACAAAAAAATGAATTACAAATCTACATTTCTGGGATCTTACTGCCCAGATAACTGTAGAAATTATAGACTCCAGATCACTTCACTTTTATAAATCTGTTATTGTAGGTAAAGATTAGCAAATTTTTCTCATGTTTAGAAGAGTGTTCTTTTATATAAATGGAAGATGAAGGTCTTAGTTTTAAAAACAATCTTTTCATCTTTCCCCCAAAGTAAATAAGAAAGAATTAAGCTACACCCTCATACTGACAAGGACTTGGCTGAGCCATTTTTCAAAGGGCCCTAGGACTAGGAGCTCACCCCCTGAAAGTGGTACCACCACCTATTACTGTACCCATGAAACGACTTAAGGCAAGATCATGTCTCTATCAGGTTAAAATCCTTCAGTGACTTTTCAGCGCCATTTAGAAAGATTAAAATCCTACAGTGACTTGTCTGATTTGACCTCTGCCTTTCACTCCCACTACCTTAGGCCCCCTACCCTGACTACCAATGCATTATGAAGTCTGATCAAAATTCCAGTCTCCCTTTCACCTCAGGACCTTTGCACATTCTGTCCTTTCTCCTCTCTGCCCTTCACCGTGTTAATTCCTCCTAGGGTCTCTCTGCTCAAAGACTCAAGGGCGTCTTACCTGACACCTGCCTTCCTGTTTTATGCCCTCTGATATCTGTCCATACTTTTCTGTCTTAGCATTTCATCATTTTACTTTCCCCCCACTAGACTAAAAGCTCTGTGAAGGTAAGGATGATCGATTTGATTCACTTGTTTACCCTTAGTTCCCAGCACAGTGCCTAGAATAGAGTAAATACCACTTAGTACGTATTGTGTGGATGACAGCTCTCCTGCCTTAGGGATATGGGCCGTAGGCCTTTCCCATGGCGAAATCAGTGGCAGGACGGACATGAACAATTCCATATGAAATGTTTGCCTCCAACGATCCCTGGTTCATATTTTAGGATCTCACATCTCCTTTTTTTCCTTCCACCCAACACTTTGAAAATCCAATCACATGCCAGGATTTCTAAATATGTTCACACATTATAATTACCTGATTTGAGACTGACCTTCACATAGTAGCAGAGATGTGCTTACGAGGATCTCATGAACCCTCTCAGAGAAACTGGCGGATCTTTTCCTCTGCCCTCTGATCTGAAGCCGTCTCTTGGAATATTAGCGTATGTAATGGAATCCTGTAACGGGAATAACCCCCGCATCAGACAGTCATCAAGCTGGACAATACCTCTGGCATCACCAACACTCACCAAGCACATTGGAATTTAGCTTAAGAGAAAGCGCACCTTAAAAAATAAAAATGTAAGCTCCGCATTGCCTAGCGCAGGGCTGTTCTTAAATCTCCGCCTGCTGCCCTGGAAAGTTCTGGAGGATCTGGGATTTCACTTGGTGGCTTGCCACACTGACCTTGGAGCTTAGTGAGGTTGTTAAGTGTTGAGCCCCCCAGGAACTTCTGTGTGAAGGAGCAGGCTGGGATCTCCATACCCTAGCAGACAACTCCAGCCGGTTTGGTGTCTCAACCCTCTTTTTCAGAGGTGGAATGCAAGCTGACCAAGGGAAGGTCATGTGTCCACGGGGTGCAGTGGCTCCCCTGCACCACAGCGTGGCGCCCGTCCTCTCCCCACAAGCAGCAGCTCCTGGGGCCCCAGTCCACGGTGTGAGCTTGCTCCAGAGACAGGGAGACGCCACGGGCTCCCCTGCCAGGTACGACAGAGTCCCTTGTAATAGAAAAGAGAACTGACATTTCACAGTATTTATTTTTTAAATATTTTTATAATATTTATATTTTAACTTCTCCTTTGATCTGCATTGTACAACTACTCTTAATTGTGTGGTGATATTTCAAGTCAGAATCTTTGCCTCTAAAAAGTCAGCACTTGTAGTATTGTTGACTTGATAATTATTATATTTGAAAGTCTTAAAGTCTAAACTAGCTTCGTTTTTGTTTTGTATTTAAAGACAGTCCTCAGCAAAAATCTGGAGCCCTCTTCTCAAAGAGCCACGCTAACAAGGATCATGCAGGGGTGTGAATGTTTTATTATGTGCATGGAATGAAATGCTTTTCTCTCTTTTTAGCCAGAGACACTTGTTTCATTTCAGTGGCGAAATGCTTTGCTATCTGAAAAGCTACTTTCTGCAAATTGAAGGTTAACAAACAAGAGTGGTACTTTTAATATTGGAATCTTCTGGTATATTTAAAAATAAGATTCTGTCTCCAGATATTCAACCATTAAGCTTTTCAGAGCCTCAGTTTTCCTGTGTAAAAGAAAAGACTTGAAATAATGGACTTTATGTTTCTTTCTAAAAGGCTTAAATAAAATCTAGGATTTGAGTCCCACACATTTGCATAAAAGAGACACACACCTACGTCCTGTGTCTCCCTCCTTAGGCCCTGAGACATCAGGTGTGGGAGGAGAGGCTCCCTCTCCTTTAAGCTCCGTTGTGTTATGTCTCAATTCTGATATGCAGTACATTCAGAAAGAAAAAAGACAACCTCCCGGGAACTTCTGAATAGTATACCATTATTACATATAAGGCACACCTATTCACCAATTCAACAAACATTTATAAAGTGAGCCTGTGTGGTTGCTAAGCACCTGCTACGAAAAGTCTCTTTCTACCTCTGGGGGCCCAATAAATAAGAGAACTTCAGGGGATTGTAGGGGAGGGAAGATCATTTACCTTCCACCCGTCTGAGTTTTTAGCTGACACCCCTATAAGAAAAGGTTAACAAGAGAAAAACAGAAGCTTATTAACATGTGTGCCTCGTGCAAACATGGGAGCTAGCCAGGGAAAAATGAGTATCTCTCTGGGTTGGCATAGAACTCAGGATGAAGTTCCATCTTTGTAGGGAAAGGGGAGGGGAAAGGATTGTTAAGAAAGATGAAGGGGCCCTTAGAATAATAGATGGGAGATGATAGTTCATGACACAGTTTGTCTGGTGCCAACTTCTAGTCTCCTCTTCTGTGACAAGTCAATCTTTCCTGGTTGATGAAGCTCCTGGGAAGATGTAAGACAGCTGACTTTCTTTTGGAGAATCTGTCTTTAGGCAGATAAAGGGAGCTCAGAGAAAGCCTCTCCCTGCATCTGCTGTTTTCCAAAGTTGCGCAGCTCAAAGCAGTCCGGATACCCAAGCGGCATATTTTGGGGTAGCATATTCGTTCCGCTACCCTTCAGGATCATGGCAAAAAGGCTTCTAGAAACGGTTGGAAATGAGGAATACCCTTGCAAATGTAGATTTTGTTTAGTATTCCAGAATGTAATCAACTGCTTACCATACCGGAAACAGAAATCCGACCAAACTCAAACCTGGAAATAAAGGAAGCGGAGTATAAAACACCAATCTTCCCCCAAGCGTCTTCATCCACTTCCTGCTGCTCTTGATCTGAAGTAATTCCTTAAAACTTCTTGAGTTTTAATTTTTCTCTCTCCCAAGGTCACTGTAAGGGCATGCTTGTGCCGACCTTACTTATTAAGGGTTCACTCTGAGAAAATCTCATCAGCTGCATCCAATGTGAACTCTGGCCCGGACTGTTCGGAAGACTGTTTCTCTGGATTCCCAGTGCTTCCCCAAGGCAAAACCGAGTGTGTATGCCTCTGAATCTCCATTCTCCCTTCTACAGTTCTCTTTATTAGACTTAGAACTTGAAAACTTCTTATAGAGACAACATTAGTTTAAAATTGAATGTGTCCTGTGTTATGCCCTGTCTGTCTTTGACCTATGTTTTTTTTTTTTTTTAAGATTTTATTTATTTATTCGACAGGATAGAGACAGCCAGCGAGAGAGGGAACACAAGCAGGGGGAGTGGGAGAGGAAGAAGCAGGCTCATAGCGGAAGAGCCTGATGTGGGGCTCGATCCCATAACGCCGGGATCACGCCCTGAGCCGAAGGCAGACGCTTAACCGCTGTGCCACCCAGGCGCCCCTGACCTATGTTTTATTCATCCATCCATCCATTTATTTATTTGTACAACCAACCCTCAAGTATTTACTTAACTTTTTGAGACTCTACTGGGTGCTAAGCATTCACTGGGGCAGGAAATAGAGATAGACCCTATGAATCTTACCCTTGAGAACTATATACCATGATAGAAACAACAGAATATCCATAGCTAACATTTACCGATCACATGCAGTGAGAAAGGCTCTTTCTCAAAAGACTGTATGTATCATCTCATTAAATACCTTTGACATCTTAAAATTATAGATATTATTACTAGAGCCCATTTCACAAATGAGGAAATTATCGACAGAAGAGTCATGTAACTTGCCCAAGGTCACCCAGTTAAGCAGGTTTTGCATACAGATAATTTGGCCCTAGAGGCTATACTAGACACCGTGCTATAGAACGATGACGAAGGTGATAATGGTGGTGAGGACTGTAATGGTGACGATAGTGGCGGTGATCATGGTGAGGATGATAGTGATGACGTGGGTGATGAGGGTGATGAAGGACAGTGATGGCAATGATGACGGTGGTGGTGGTGATGGTGATGTGTGACGGTGATGTTAATTACGATGTCAACATGAATGTAGAGCTTTCAGTATGTCTTTTACTTACTGGTACCAAACCATCCTATGCGATGAGCATTATCCCTCCCCAACCCCCGATTAGATATAGGAAATGTGAGGCTCCACAAAGTTAAAAAAAAAAAAAAAAAAGTGGATTAAAAGCTATTCAGCCTCTCAGTGACAGAGCTGAAATGAGAACAGAAATGTCTTTCCAGGGGTACCTGGGTGGCTCAGTCGTTAAGCATCTGCCTTCGGCTCAGGGCGTGATCCCAGGGTCCTGGGATCAAGCCCTACATCAGGCTCCCTGCTCTGCCGGGAACCTGCTTCTTCCTCTCCCACTCCCCCTGCTTGTGTTCCCTCTCTCGCTGGCTGTCTCTCTCTCTGTCAAATGAATAAATAAAATCTTTTTAAAAAAATAACTTAAGGGGCGCCTGGGTGGCACAGCGGTTAAGCGTCTGCCTTCGGCTCAGGGCGTGGTCCCGGTGTTATGGGATCGAGCCCCACATCAGGCTCCTCCGCTATGAGCCTGCTTCTTCCTCTCGCACTCCCCCTGCTTGTGTTCCCTCTCTCGCTGGCTGTCTCTATGTCTGTCGAATAAATAAATAAAATCTTTAAAAAAAAATAACTTAAATAAAGCACTTAAAAAAAAAAAAGAAAGAAAGAAGTGCCTTTCCATTCTTGTAGGCTGTGCATCCATAGCCATGAGAGTGCCTCAAATTGATAGAAGCCACAGAAAAAATAAATATCAAAGGTTATGGAATTCAGAAGTGGGGATCCAGGAAGAAATAGGGGCCTTGGCACCAAGGGCTTGGGAGGCCCTGACAAGGCCTTTGACATTTACACTAAAATGGGAAATCTTTGAAAAGTTTGAACAGAAATAAGACAATCTGACTTCTGTTTTAATGGGATTCCTCCAGTTCTTGCCTTGAGAGTGGAGTTGAGGAGAGCAAGGACAAAGATCAGAGTTGCAGGTTAGGAAGCTTTTAAAATAAACCAGACGAGAGATGTGATGCTAGTTTGTGTTCACGCAGCAGAAGTATTGATGGTAAGAAGTGGTTGGATTCTGAGTATGTTTGAATTATGGATGGATTTCGAAGGTAGAATAAACATTATTACCTGAAATACCAGACTTGGAAGGTAGGAGAAAAAGAAGAATCTAGGTTAACTCTAAGCTATCTTCTCTGAGCCACTGGAAAAATGAAGTTGCCTTGAGAAAGTTCTGGGTTTTGGGCTCCTGGGTGGCTCCGTTGGTTAAGCGTCTTCCTTTGGCTCAGGTCATGATCCCAGGGTGCTGGGATGGGGGCCCACATCAGGCTCCCTGCTCAGCAGGGAGTCTGCTTCTCCCTCTCCCTCTGCCCCCCCCCCACTCATGCTCCCTTTCTCACTCTGCTCTCTCTTTCTCTCTCAAATAAATAAATAAAATCTTTTTTAAAAGGGGGAAAAAAA
Organism: Ursus arctos; assembly: GCF_023065955.2. Classification (NCBI taxonomy): domain Eukaryota; kingdom Metazoa; phylum Chordata; class Mammalia; order Carnivora; family Ursidae; genus Ursus; species Ursus arctos. Next base: position 7,301,920 of record NW_026623100.1, read on the forward strand.
GAAAGTTCTGGGGTTTGTTGTTGTTGTTGTTGTTGAACACAGACAAGGAAGGTTGTGGAGGAGCTGGTTTAGAGGGTGTTTATCAGGAACTTCGGAAATAGCAAGCTTGGTGTGCCTACCAGACCTCCAAGTGGAAATGTCAAAAAGAGGTGAATATTCAGGTTTGGGATTTAGGGGAGAGGCTCAGAATGGATATATAAATCTGTGAGTCATCCGCTAATAGATTGGCGTATTAATTAGGGCAATACTGTTGCCATTACAGAAAAACGCAGCCCCTAGGTAACTGGAGCTGAAATTCAAAGCCAAAACCTTACTCCTTAAATTCATAGAAATTTCTCATTTCATTAAAGTCCAGTCCACAGTGGGGAATAGGGAAATCTCAGGGGAAGGGTTCACACAGTCATTAAGGATGTAGGCTGATCGAGTTCTGCCAATTGGTACCATCATCCCACTGGTGGAGAGGAAAAAGAATTGTCCATGGGAAATTTTTGAGGAGTACAGATCACTTCTACTCGTATTCCACTGGCAAGAAATAGACCAATGGTCATAATTAGATGTGAGAACTTGGAAATATAATCTCTGGCTGGGCAGCTTTTTCCCAAGCAACAACAGTCACTAAGGAAGGGGAGCACTCGTCTTTGCCAGTTAGCTGGGCACTTCTCCTGTGGTAACACTGAGACTACCTAAGGAGGAAGAAAAGAAGAGAGGTCCAAGGACTGAGCCATGGGATGTGCTGACACTTGGAAGTTGTAGAGCTGAGGAAGAACCAGTAAACAAAGATTGGGAATGCACGTCGAGAAAATAAGAGGAAACTCAGCTGAGCTCATCTCCTTGAAGCCAAATGAAGAGAGCAGTTCGGGGACAGAAGCATAAAAAATATCTGATGCCATGATGGGTTGAGTAAGATGAGGATGAAGACAGGGCTTTTGATTTAGAAACATAGGGGTCTGGGGACCTGAAGAAGAGCTATTTTTGCAGAGCACTACATGTTAAATCCTGACAGGTGGAAGAAGGGGATAGAGGAGAGGAATTGCAGACAGTGAGTCCCAACATTTATTACAAGGATTTTACTGTATGGGGAAGGAAATAAATAGGGCAATAGCCAGAGGGAAACAGGGGGTCAAAGAAAGAAAAATTTGTGAAGACTGGAGAACTCACAACGTATTTGCCTACTGAGGAGCATGATCCAATGTAAAGGGGGGGAAATGGCTTAGAAGAGAAACAAAAAAAATCTCTGAAGCACTATCCCAGTGAGATAAGAGGGATGGTATCCAGGGCGCCGGTGGAAGGACCGGGCTCGTCTGGGAGCAAGGCCAGTCTATCCCCAACAGCAGGAAAGAAGGGCACAGACAGGTCAGTGAGCATTTGTGATGACAGCAGCTTAATGGGTTCTGATCTCATCGCTTCAGTTCTTCAATGAGAGTGAGGTTAGGGAGAGTGGCATTGGAGCTTTAAGGAGAAAATGAAAATATAAAATATTCGTTCAAGGACAATTGGAAGGGTGAATGACTAGGCATATACATTTTGAATTCCAAACGGAATTGGCTCTCACTTGAGGTTTATAACCAGGAATATAAAAAGGGACCAGTCCGTTCAATTGTGTGTTTTCTGGATCCACATTCTCTTGCACAGGGGCAGGCATGCAGTGGGCCGATCAGATGACCCTATACTGAGGTTTCACCAGACATGTGGGACAGAGTGAGGGGCTTGAGAGCATATGCCAGGGAGTGGTACAATGGCAATAATAAAATGGCATTTAAGTCAGTTAGGACCAAGGGACCAACAGGCACCAGGGAAGACAAGGATTGATACATTTGGGGTATTCGAAGGAGTGAACCGGAAAGATATGAAGGGGCACTGGAGAGCAGAATGTTTAATATTTGAATTTATTAATGAATTTATTTATTCTCACGTAGACTTTGATTTATTAAAAAGGGGCTGCAAAAGGTTAAAGTAATTTGTGAAATGTGTTCAGACATTGATTTGTTCATTCAACAAATGATTATTCAACTGAATTCTTTTAGACTTTGTGACAGGCTCTCATCATTGTACAACATGAAGTATTTTAACTAATGAAACTCATTATCTCATAGGTTGACACATATCGTACATGGTAATTCAAGCTTGAAGACTTCGGACTCTAGAAGCAAATGAACAGCCCATAAGATACTGGCTTTATAGACTCAAGTTTATATACCAATATAAATCACAATTTATTTTTGCACAGGGACATGCCTGGGATTTCTTCAGAACTCTGTACTTAAGTAAAATGGGCTATTTTGTATTAACTAATAATTTATCGCTAATATGAGCTTTTATATATATATATATATATATACATAAGCAAGATTTAAATTCCATAAAGTATTTCCAACTAATTTCCAGCACTTAATCTGAGCTAGAATTTACCCAGGCTGTTAAAAAAATTACCCTGATTTTCTCTAGGAACCGACTTTCTTCTGGGTCATAGACATTACTTAGAGGTAGTTTTGTCAATTCTAGAATTCTGAGGAATATTATACAGAGAAAAATCCTTAAAGAAGACTTCATATGACCCTTGACTGGTTGCTTACAAGATAGTCCATGGCTCTTTTTCCTGTATTCATTCATTCTTTGTCCCCATCCCTCCATTGCTTGCCCCGTCTAGGAACGTGAGCCGCTATTGGGCAGATGCCTTAGGGTTTGGTAGAATGGTAGCGCTTGGTAAATGCTCAGCCAGTGGTTGAATGAGTGAAAAAAAAAAAAAAAGTGAATTGTCTTGATTTACTGTCTGGACATGCCCTACTTAATTCTTAGAGAATTCTTTTTCATTCCGTTTGTCATTCTGTCTAATGTTTGCTCTTTGCACTTTCTTTTTTATTTTTTTATTATGCTATGTTCATTACTATACAGTACATCATTAGTTTTTGATGCAATGTTCCATGATTCATTGTTTGCGTATGACACCCAGTGCTCATTGCAATGCGTGCCCTCCTTATCCATCACTGGGCTAGCCCATCCCCCCACCCCCCTCCCCTCTGAAACCCTCAGTTTGTTTCCCGGAGTCCATAGTCTTTCAGGGTTCTTGCTCCTTGCACTTTCATCTCAACTCTCCCTCAGTCTTTATTACATGCTTTTTGCCTTGTAAATTATACCCATAAAGAGCAAACGCAATTCTAGCCTGCAACTGACTTTTTCTACTCAGGAGTCCTGGGAGCGTCCTCCTGAATTGTAACATCGCACTGGGGGCTTCCTCCTTAGGTGAAAATGACCATGTGAAATGCCAAAGACAACTGACTAACTTGAAAAGAAATGAACAGGTCCATTTATGTGAATGCCTCAATGAAAAGTACAAAAGTAATTAGATACAACAAACCAGGTGAATAGCAATGTCTTTGCCTCTCTGGATATGTGACTCTTTCCAAAGGAGTTATTACAGAGCTTCCTTCAGAAAATGAAACATTCTCGTTTCCTTTTTAAAGATTTATGTATTTATTTGAGAGAGAGAGCACACATGCGACCGCACAAGTGGGGGAAGGGGCAGAGGGAGAAGTTGAGAGAGAATCTCAAATGGACTTCCCGTTGAGCACGGAGCCCACGTGGGGCTCGATTTCATGACCCTGAGATCACGACCTGGGCTGAAACCAAGAGTCAGATGTTCAACCGACTGAGCTACCAGGTGCCCCAGAAAATGGAACCCTTTCAGCTCAAAATGTAACCCCTCCACTCCTTCTAAAATGAAAGTGATTGCAATCATCTCTCAAGTCAGCCTGAGTTCCAGACCCACCCACCGCCGGTCTCTGAGGCTAGCATTGTGCCAGTAGCAGGGTAAGTCCTCACAGACATTTCTGAATGAGTCAAGCTGTTGTATTTTAAAACTTAAATATACGAAAATTAGATCTCAAATTTATTATGACAATGGGAGATGCAAAATGAATGAACCTAATAAATAGGAATGATGGGAAACCAGGACCAAGACGTTTCCCACCACCCCATGTAAGGGTCCCTTGTGTTCCTTCTTAGAAAGAAAATTGGAAATTAACGCAGAACCATACTGCACATCACTTCTAATTTGATTAATACACTACTTGCCTTTTTCATTTTTATGTTTTTAGAAAACAGTATATATTTCCTGTTTGTGCCACAATGTCAGAGAGAGAACATTTTGCTCACTCTGGGTTTAGAGAATTGAGATAATTCTGATACATTATTTGTTAAGATACTTGGCCTGGCTTCCACAGAAATTAAGTTTCAAATATCAAGAAAGTTTTACTCCCTAAAACTAATTTCAATGCATATTTTATGATATGAATTTAATATATTTAATGCTCTTCTAGGTTAGAATACAGATTTAATTTTACGAAAAATAATGCAATAGCTTTGAAGAGGTAAGTATACCTTAGGCCAACTAACAAGTACATATACTAAAGTACACACGACATAGTCTCCTGTTTTAGAGGGGCGGCTGGGTGGCTCAGTGAGTCAGGCATCTGCCTTCAGCTCAGGTCATGATCCCAAGCCCCCGTCGGGCTCCCTGCTCAGCGGACACTCTGCTTCTCCCTCTCCTTCTGTCTCTCCCCCTCCCCTGCTTGTGCTCTCTCTCTGGAATAAATAAATAAAATCTTTAAAAATAAATAAATAAATATTCTCTTGTATTACAAATAGTGATGATAATGATAATAATAATGGTACTGTTATTGTATTGTAACAGTGTGTATCCAATAAAATAGACTAAAAACATGCAAAGAGAGACTCACTGATGAAGGGCAGTATGGCATCAACGTACGTGACTCATATATGCACGATCACTGGTCCTAAGTATGGAATTTCACGCTGCAGTGAGGTTTCCCTAAGAATTCTAGTAAGGAAGTAAAATTACCCTTCTATAAATAATCCCTTCTATGGATTAATTGGCCAAATACTAGACTTGATTGTTTATCAGTTCACATTCCTTTGAGGGTTCCACATACATTTTATACCTATACTGATCATATTTCTATCTTGAGTTGTTCTTCCATTTTATAAGTGTGAATATCTTTTCTATCCTAGGGTTAGTTGAGAAAAAGTGATATGCGAATGCATGAGTGGCAAAAAACAAACAACAACAACATAGTGACAATGAATGTGCGTGATTCTTAAGGTCTCTATGTGGGTACATTTTTACAGCTTCACAAACATCAACTCCTTTATTTTTTCCATGTATGCAATTAGAGTAATCGTATCTACTTTAGAGAGCTGCTGTCACGATCGATTGCAAAAATGTATGGTTAAGCACCCAGTGCAAGTCTGCACAGCATCCACACTAAGTAAATATTAACTGTCCTTCCTACACAGTCACTGGAAGTCCCTGGCAGCCTCGAGATCCTCTGTATCACCTCGTGTAATGCCTAATGATCATTGATATCTCCCGATAACACTTAGGTCTTATCTGAATCCCAAGGAACCCTGAGAATATATATTTAGACTTGGCGTCACTTCATGTAAAGGGTGCCCGTCTGAACTGGAGGAAATATAACTCCTTCACACATATGGTTAAGAAATGAAATTCTTTGCCTTTATGGACCCAAGGGACTTAAATTTTCAATGATTCAAAATTAACCTGTGCTCTTACTTCTCTTTTTCTAATCACTTAGGCACTTATGGAAACAATCAGAAAGACATAAAATAATGAGGGTGAGGAGTGATTGGCTAAAACACCAGTTTATACTGTGTACTCACCCATCACTTTCCTTTGAATCTATAGGTACCCTGGACGTCCAGAATCACTAACGCCAACTGGGTGTGCAAATAAGAAACCAGTTTCAGTTCTACTAGATGAAATTTCAGGCCTATTTGGGTTTAAATTCAAGCCCAGGCAGGTTTGAGTTTTATTTTTATTTTTTAAAGATTTTATTTATTTATTCGATAGAGATAGAGACAGCCAGCGAGAGAGGGAACACAAGCAGGCGGAGTGGGAGAGGAAGAAGCAGGCTCATAGTGGAGGAGCCTGATGTGGGGCTCGATCCCAGAACGCTGGGATCACGCCCTGAGCCGAAGGCAGACGCTTAACCGCTGTGCCACCCAGGCGCCCCCAGGTTTGAGTTTTAGATTAAATTCGCCCCTACTTGGAATCATTTCCAACTACTCAAAAACGTGGACACGGTTACCACGCGCGGGAGTTAACGGTTCAATTATCCAAGAACTCTGTGTAGTCCTCGAAGTCGAAGGTTAGCAGAAAGGCCTTCCAACAATAATTTAGTAGGAAAACACACACGATGGCCACCAAAGCAGCCTCTTGTGCGAAGTTACACTGGCTGGACGCTGTTTTCCCAGATGTTCGTGTTTCGTTGTTACATCACAGGAGCGTGCCCAATGACCCAGGCTTATAAACTGGAGCCAGATGAATCACTGAAACCCCAAGGGTTCAGGTGCCTTTTTAGCAATACTTACAGTGGGGCGTGACAGTCCCCACGATGCTAAGTAGTAGAAGGAAACACGGAAGTGAAATGTCCATGTGCCAATTCTAAGGAATAGCATCTCCAATTTCCCAACTGTGTGCGCAAACGCACACACACGAAGTCTTTTCCATTCCAATGCCTGCCTGCATTTACAGAAGAGAATGAGGTCTTAACAAATGCGCTGACTTAATTAAAAAAAAAAAAATCAGTGCCATATCCAGGAAAAGAATTCTAACCTGACTTGTAGCTTGGTCTCTTCACATTCAGCTTAATCATCCTGGTAGCTTGATGGTCCGTCCCATCAGGTTAATGTACCTTGAACGTCTCCCGGCGTCTATCTGGGACTGACTGGAAGTTTTCTTTATGAATGTCTGGCCTAAATAAAGATACTACATGAATAAAACGTAATCACAGATGTTGCTGAGGCATAATGAGGTTCCATACTACTGGATTGCCATTATGAAATATTATATTTTTATCCAGGAGGGTGAGATTTAGGAAGAAAGAATTAGCTAAGGACACAAGAGAAAGTGAAATGATTTTTCTGACCCCAAAGAATGCAGGCACAACCTGATCTACACTCCTACCTGCAGAGAAGAAAGAATTGTGAAAAGCTTTTGTTGACTTGCCATGAAAATACAGGCTCGCTCAGAAGTTGAAATCAAATCTGGCTAAACCGAAGAAACTTTATTTTGCAACACACACATGCGCATACACACCCCTACCCCACCGCGCCACCCCCAGCTCAGCCATGGTGTGCGTTCCCAGCGGGGAAAGCCAAGCAGGCCTTTCCTGACACCAGCACCTGCTGCCTTCCGTGCCTTATTGTCAAGACTCCCGCAACCTTGCCTGCCCCTCTTTGGGCAAACAGCTGCAGAAGGGAGGTGTCAGGACGGAGGATAACGGCCTCCATGTGGTAAAGCGTAGGACCAAAGGTCAGCTCTGATAAGAAATCTCCAGACGCAACTAATGAATCATCGAACTTTACATCGGAAACCGGGGATGTACTGTATGGTGACTAACATAATATAATAAAAAATCATTAAAAAAAAAAAAAGAAATCTCCGCAGTTGTTGATAGGGAGGAAATAAAACCAGAAAAGAAATCTCAACCCAGTTATCTTTTCCCCCTGTTCTCTCTTTACTCACTTAATGATGTCCTTATCATTCTCAGACTTCAGGTACCTGTCTATGGACAAGTGGAAAATTTTGTAATTGTCTGGAAGAATGAAGTAAGGCAGTCATGCTCCCATTCCTACGTGACTCTCTACTTTTATTACGGTCCCTGTTATGAATTGTACTCGAGTACATGATACACGTTCATAAATACAAGTCTGTATGTTTATGCGTTTTGTCTTGCTCTTTGTATCTGCGGAACAGAGTAAGGAAACCCAAATTATCCCTTAGGGTGGGCAGGGACTGTGCCATGTGTTTTTATAGGTTTCTCTCATGGTATGTTTCTATCTTTCTCCTCCTCCCCCCTTTACTTCTCTTCTTTTGCTTCTCCTCTTCCTCCTTCCTTGTCCTTCCGCCTCTCCCCCTTCCTTCTCCCTAATAGACCTTTCCTCTTACACACACAGGTACACACATGTACACGTGCATACATACACATATACACACCTCAGTTTGAAGCCAGGTATAGAGAACTCATCGACGATCTGGTGACTGTACAGCTGTATCGAGCTCACTCTTTCTATCTACCTTCTGTCTCTCTCTCCCCAGCGCCATACTTTTCTGCAGCTCAACAAGGTAGCGGGCTTCCTTTTCTTCATAATTCTCTCCAAGTCCCCTCGGCTCCAAACTTTTACTGCGTTTCAGCGGGTCAAGAAGCGTTCTCGGTGGGGCGTCTGGGTGGCACAGCGGTTAAGCGTTTGCCTTCGGCTCAGGGCGTGATCCCGGCGTTCTGGGATCGAGCCCCACATCAGGCTCCTCCGTTATGAGCCTGCTTCTTCCTCTCCCACTCCCCCTGCTTGTGTTCCCTCTCTTGCTGGCTGTCTCTATCTCTGTCAAATGAATAAATAAAATCTTTAAAAAAAAAAAAAAAAAGAAGCGTTCTCGGGTTGCTCTCAACTTCTTCCTATCATGAGTATCATTTGCCATGGTCCTAGGCAGGTGATATTATAGGATTTTGGCTTATAACGGAGACAAAGAAAACCTGGAAAATAGCCATCAAAGGAAAAAAAAGGATACGTCCATTTATCTAAAAGTAGTGGTCTAGCTGTGTTCATAAGAACACATTATTTGGCTTATATTTACATCATTTTTAACGACTGATGGGGCTTACTGCCTGAGTCCTAGTTATATTGTGAAGACAACCGAAACATGAAATCTTTTGGCTCATTCACCTTGTGTACATTCTACTCAAGGTAAGAGGTAGTTTACTCTTCAAAATGCCTGCGGTGCAATCTTCCTTTCACTATTTAAGAACCAGTTCTTATAAACCTGTTTTAAAGACCTACTGTTTAATTCACAGACATCAAACAAAGTTGTAAAACCAGTTCCTCTATTAGGCTGTACCAAGAAGAGCCTACTTCTTGTCATTAGACTATGCCGTTCTCTCATAATTTATTAATTTAAAGACATACTCATGGGGGCGCCTGGGTGGCTCAGTCGGTTAAGCGTATGCCTTCGGCTCAGGTCATGATCGCAGGGTCCGGGGATCAAGCCCCAAGTCAGGCTCCCTGCTCAGCAGGGAGTGTTTCTCCCTGTCCCTCTTTACCCATTTGTACTCTCTCTCTCCCCCTCTCGCAAATAAATAAATCTTTTTAAAAAATAAATAAAGGTATACAGATATTTTTCACCAACATTTTAGTGTGCTTCCGTCCTGAGATGTGTTACACTCTGGGAAGTGGGAATCTGCTTCATCTGGCGTGGTTGTATCTTTTTTTTTTTTTTAAAGATTTTATTTATTTAGTTGACAGAGATAGAGACAGCCAGCGAGAGAGGGAACACAAGCAGGGGGAGTGGGAGAGGAAGAAGCAGGCTCCCAGCAGAGGAGCCTGATGTGGGGCTTGATCCCATAACACCGGGATCACGCCCTGAGCCGAAGGCAGACGCCCAACCACTGCGCCACCCAGGCGCCCCAGCATGGTTGTATCTTGATTCAAAAGACTGGTTGAGACAATACCTATTTAAAGGTATTTCTTCTAATCTGATGCCTTAACACATAAAATTTTGACCCATACAGATTTTTTTCAAAATGTGTAAAGTATCATGGTAAATTACAGGATATTCCCCTAAGATATTGTGCATAAAGACTAAGGTAAGCAAATCAATTCACCTTGTCCATCAAAGTCACCTGAAAACAAACATAAGAGTATCAACAAGAGACTGAGCAATTGAATGTACATTGTTATGGAAAGCCCATTTTTATTTCTTTACTGTTGACTAAAGAATTTATTATTTTTGAGAAACCGATCAAAAATAAAATTCTCAATTTCTCAATCAAGTCTAAATTTTGAAAACACAAAATAAGGAATTGGTTTTGAGCAAAACACACCGAATATCCCCAAATCTCTTGTCCCATTGTCCTTCTGGCAGGCACTGCACTTGACAAAAGGAGGCAAGGTAAAGTACATTTTTTATTCTGCATATTTAGTGTACAAAATATCCCTACTTCCCTCGAGAAACAGTTTCATACAGTATCATACCGAAAACACTGTGATGAACACTGACTATTACACCATTATATGATACTACATAAATTCGTTGAATAGAAGTGAACACAAATACAGACTCCTCAGGTTTTCAATATGCTAAGAGGATATCACAGCGTTGATAATATGAAGACAAATATTTGGATTTATTTTCAAACTCAAAATTCTTCTGGTGGTTCTTCACTGAGGGGTCTTAAAGGTGAAAAGGTAATTGTGTTATATCACCAAAGGAAATGCGTCTGGCATGTTCTTGATGTCTCCCTTCCCCCTGAGTAAATCAAGCCAAAAGTCGGCTTTCTCTTTATGTGTTCCCAAACGCTGCTGGAAAACAGCAAAGTCATTACGATTTGGAACATCATAAATTCACAGTACCCCACCACTCCTGGGACCTTAATGTCGCCGGAAGAACAATTAGGATTTCTTCATTTTCTCTCCCATTTTTTTTCAAACGCTCTCTATTTTCCTAAAGAATAATACTTCACCTCCTTCCCATACTTCTCTATCCTCCTTAGAAAGAAAGGAAAGAAAGAAAGAAAGAAAGAAAGAAAGAAAGAAAGAAAGAAAGAAAGAAAGAAAGAAAGAAGGAAGGAAGGAAGGAAGGAAGGAAGGAAGGAAGAAGAAGAAGAAGAAGAAGAAGAAGAAGAAGAAGAAGAAAGAAGAAGAAGAAGAAGAAGAAGAAGAAGAAGAAGAAGAAGAAGAAGAAAGGGAAAGAAGAAAGAAAGAAAGAAAGAAAGAAAGAAAGAAAGGAAGGAAGGAAGGAAGGAAGGAAGAAAGAAAGAAAGAAAGAAAGAAAGAAAGGGAAGGAAGGAAGGAAGGAAGGAGGAGGAGGAGGAGGAGGAAGAAGAAGAAGAAGAAGAAGAAGAAGAAGAAGAAGAAGAAGAAGAAGAAGAAGAAGAAGAAAGGAAGGGAAAGAAAGAAAGAAAGAAAGAAAGAAAGAAAGAAAGAAAGAAAGGAAGAAAATCAACAAGAACTCCTTCACCTACACCAGATCAAGCATTTACTTGCTTCCATACCATCTCTTTCTCTTCTCCTACTGAAGAGGGCCTCGATTCTTATCTAAACTTTGTTCTTCCATCTGAACTTCAAATGTCATTCTCTTGGTCTGGTCAGGAACATCACCATACCGATTATTCCCTTGCTCTTTGCTATTCAGTCTCTTCTTCCCTGCAAGTGGGCAAGCACCCTTCCTCCATAGTCTTCCTCCCTATGGCTTTGGCTGCACGTTCTTGGCCTCCCTGGCAAGATCCCCTCACCTGTCCAGCGTTTCCCGGTTGACCTGTTGGCTTATGTTCTTCCCCATTCTGTCCTTCTACTATGTGTATTCTCCATAAGCATTTTCACCCTCTCTCCTGGTGTTCAATCCTGACAAGAGCTGTGACTTATAAATCTACCACCAGCCCTAAGTTGTCTACTAAACTTCAGGTTCGTGTTTACTGCTAACTGGAAGACAATGCCCCCTAGATATCTTACAAGTGTTACAAATAAGACAATAGGCCCCAAATAGAGTCACTTATGCGAAGTGCTGTGTCCCAAAACCAAGACTTAATTTAATTACAGTTCCAGCTCTCCCAGAAATAGGAATCTTAAACCAGCTGACCAGGAATCATCTCACCAGCACTAATTAGGTAATCCTCCAGAGAAATCCCTGTCATCCCCCAAAGGAAAGTAACCTTGCCATAACCTTGCACGTGCCAATGTACCTCTTCTCCGTCTTCTTCGTTCCAACTCCTTTCTGCCCATGTAAGTCTTCCATTTTCTACGGTCCCTCGGAGTTTCTTTATGTCTTCCAGATGGGATGCTACCTGATTTGAATTAATTTTTCCTCAAATAAACTCTTAAAATATTTAATATGCTTCAGTTTACCTTTTAACACAGGTAACTCAATATTTTAGAATAAAAATTATGTATTCCTCCCATTCATCCAATGAGACCCTTTCCTCTAATTCCTATTTCATTAAATGTAAAACCATCTACTTGATTAGTCAAGAAATTTGGGCATTATATTTGATTTCTCCCTCTCCATTCATCCTCCATAAAATCAAACTCCAAGCCCCCTCCCTGGGACTCCAAGATGTCACTGGAACCCATCCACATCTCTCTCCCCCCGCCACGTCTGCCCCTGGTTGTTGGACTGTCACCTCCAGCTTGGACACTGCAGTAGCTTCCCTCCTCCTGTTTTTCCACGTCTTTGATCCACTCTTCATTCTGTGGCCGTAGTCACCTCTCCACTCAAACTCTGGGCTGCATCTAACTACTTTCACTTCCCAGTCAGCTTGCCCTCCATCACCTCTTGCGTGGGCTAATACACCGCTTCTCCATCTTTGCCTTCTTAACTTGTACGTGTTGGTTAGGCTTTAGCTAAGGAAGGTTGTCAAACTTTCCTTCACACCAAGATTCTGGGTAAACTACGCTTCCAATGAACTTCCCTACTCAGTTGTCTGTGTCCAATTCTGAACTTCATAATGTCTGCCTGTCTTGTTTACTGTCGTGGTTCTAGAAGCTTGCACATAGTACCTGGCATAGACAAAATAGTCTACAGGATTATTAAATAAATTCATGAATTCATAAATGAATGGCTTTAGAACTAGTTAAATACCACATGGAATCAACTGGGCTGAGGGAGGGAAATGAAACACTCAGCAAGACAGTGAATGAGGACAAAATATTCTGTGAATTATTCCTAATGTCTATTCCCTACCACAAATTCTTTATAAATGCATTTATAAACTTACAACTTTTATGCGTTTGCAACAGATTTCACTAATTCCCCTTCTTCGCTCCTCCCCGTATCTATGCCATTTGTCAAGGAATTTTGCAAAGGTCACTAACCATGGGCAGGGCCCATTTCTCACTTCAGCTCTGGTTTCAACCATGATAGATGCTTTGGCCCACAGGTAGATGTGAAAGATGTGAAAGTAACAGTGTTGGTCTGAGTCTAAGACTCAAGAGGCTTGGCACGTCTCTGCTGGACCTTTTGTGCCTCAGCCAATGCCATGAGAAGAATATGGCTGTGCCCACCCACTGATTTCAGGAAGAGAAAATGACACCCATGGAATAGAACCACCCCAGCCAAGATGCTTCAGCTGAACCCAGCTTAGGTCACCTGACCCCAACTGATTTCTACCCTTGGTTGCTCTATAAATGCTTATTGTTTTAAATCACTATGTTTTAGGATAGATTTTTATACCAAATTTTTGTGATGGCAGTAACTGCCTGGTATATCTGTCACTTGAATGTTTAGGTATAGCTATTCCAGAGAATGGTTATGATATGTACTTGCCACTGCTCATTAAAAAATAATAGTTCGGGAAAAAAATGTTTACAGCACATATATCTAACTAAAGAGTTGAATCCAAAATATATGAAGAACTGGGCTAGCTTTGGCAGCACATTTACCAAAGTTGGAATGATACAGAGTAGGTTAGCTTGGCCCCTGTGCAAAGATGAATGCAAATTTGCAAAATACATAAAGAACTCATAAGAAAAAAATACAAACAACCTAATTTAAAATGGCAAAAAAACCCACCCACACCTGAACACATATTTCACCAAAAAAGTATGCAAAATAGCCAATAAGCACATGGAAAAGTCTTCAACATCATTAGCCATCAGGGGATGCAAATTAAAACCACAATGAGATACCATTTCACACACGTTAGTGGGGATGTTATAAAAACAAAAAAACAAAAAAACAAAAAAAACCCTGACAAAATGTTAGTGAATACCAACAGCAACTAGAGGTCTCATCTATTGCTGGCAGGAGTGTAGAAATGTCCAACCACGCTGGAAGATTCCTTTGCAATTTCTCATAAAGTTAAACTTGCCCCATGACCCCAAAATGTCACTTCCAGGTATTACACAAGTAGAGTAGTATAGACTTTACGTAAAGAAGTAAAGACTATATGTCCACAAAAAGAGAAGACGTAGTAGCCTTATTCATAATTGCCTTAAACTGGAAATGACCCAAATAACCGTCGACAGGTGAATGGATAAACATACTGTGGTAAACTCATACAGTGGAACGCTTCTCAGTAAAAAGAAATTAACTACTGACACGCACAACACTTTGGATAAACTTCAAAAACATTATATCAAGCCCCCCGCCAAAAAAACACAAATTTTATTATTCAATTTATATGAATTTCAATATAGGCAAAACAAATCTATATGTTAGAAACTAGTGGGTTTTGGGTTTTTTTTTGTTTTTTGGTTTTTTGGGGGGTTTGTTTGTTTTTCTCTTAGGGGAAATAGTGCAGAACTGACTAGAAGCCTGAGAGGATTTTCTGGGGTTTTGGAAATGTTTTCTAGTTCCACAGATGGTGGTTAAATAGGTATATGTGATTGACAAAACTCTTCAGAATGAATACTTAAAATCTATGCATTGTATGTAAATTTTACAGCTACATCCATACGATTATTCTAGCCAAAGGGGATGGGGAAAATATATGCGTAGATGAGAGAGAAAGACACACACACACAGAAAGAAAGAGAAAAAAATCAAAACTTAAGACTACACTTTAAGGGGGCAGTTGCAGTGTTTTGCAACCATTTGATAAGGGAAGGTGCTCTCCATACCACGATTTAATAACAAAAAGGAACAGTACTTTCTATGGGGAACATGTGATATTCGTGAATGAATGGCTGCTACAGACGGTCCTGAGGTAGCCACAGTGAGATCTCCTGAAGACCCACGCTGCGGTAAGAACACTGAAGCCTACAGAGAGCAGAGGAGACCACAGTTTTGGCGCAGCAAGACATTGCTGTACAAGGTAGCATGCGATAGGTAGACCCTTGAGGCTGATGTGGCGCTTTCCTGCCCAACAGTGCACCCATAGAACTTTCGAGACCTCAGATTTCCTTGAATTGAATGACTTTCTCTTGGGCTCTACACCTGGCAGAACATCAGACCGTGGGCAGCTGTGGCACCTAATTATCCGGCGGGTATGTTTATTTGGTACCATCTTTGGTGCCAGTATAACAAAGGGAAAAAAAACTTTTCCCTCTACCCTCCTAGGTTCTCCAGCTGGAGCCCAAAAATAATTTGACACAATACAGATGAACAAGAGAAAAGCAGAATTTATGAAACATGGGCAGCATACAGGCACATTGGGAGAAACTCAGTGATGGGGAACTCAAAGGGGTGGTTTGAACTTGGACTTACATGGCATCCTAACAAAGAATGATAAATTTGTAGGGAAGTGACAAGAAAAAGGGAAAAGAGTTTTCAGGCTTCTAGGGACTCCAAACTGTGGGAAGGCGACTACATGGGAGAAACTAATGGAGAAGGGGGGCCATCTTCGCAAACTTTGTTTGTACAGGTCCATTTTGGTGCCAACTTTCCATCTTCTGCATGGTCATAGAACTTCCCTGGGCAAGGGCATTTGGGGCAGTTTTCATTTTCAGAAGCTTCTGCTTTGAGTCAGATAAGAGAAGATCTGAGAAGGTTTCTTTCTGCGTCTCTTGGTTCTCCTTATACCAAAGCAGTATATTTACGGGTGGCATATTCTGATCCTAGCTAGTAAGCTGAGATGACAGTATTCATATTTAGGGCTAAGTCCTTGTTTTTACTAATCTTGGAACCTGGAGATCAACAAACTTCAGTTCTCCTCACTCTGTTCCATGGGCCAAACCTGAAAACCACTTTATGCCATGGTCTAATTGTTTTGTTTAAAAATGCATCAGTCCTTAACGAGAGCTGATAATCCTGCCTTCTAGATGGGTTCACGCTAATCATTTTTTTTTTGTAATTTAGATTTAATACTTTGTATAATACCATAGATGAATTCCTGAGGAAATTGTATATAAGCCATGATCAAATCATGTCCACACACTGGAAGGACTCACTATTGAACGGATTCACTAGAGGAAAATTAGAAGGAACCCCTCTCTATATAATTGTGCCAGCATCCCTGATTTCAAGCAGAAGGAACACATTGATTTTCTTAAAGAGGAAATGGATGCATTGGAGAGACAGCTGGGGCTCAGGGCAGTAAAAGCTTATGTTCCGAACCAGACCATGGCCACAGAGCTCTGGAGTGCTGTGTGGTGAGAACCACGGTCAAAGTCACAATGCAGGCACCGAACACTCACACAGCAGCTCCCACCACAATGGCTGTGGCTTCAACCAGCGCCCTCCCTCTTGGGTTGTTCTCCTAAACATCAGCATCCCCCAGAGGATCCCAATGTCCAAAGGACTGTCATGGGACCCCTGCATGGGGCCTCCTGTTTTGACCCCACAGTTTTCATAGAGAGATGTGGACTGTACCGTCCACCCCAAAGGTACAGGAAAGTACAGTTCTCCAAAGGGCCATCCTTGGGTGCCTGGGAATGGTGAAAAGAACTGACAGTGGGGGCTGGTAGCCCCAGATTGACAAATGTCAACTACAATTTTGTTCATAGTTGAAGCGTTTCAAGTTGATTCAACATGGAGACAGTTTCTGTTACCCATAAAACTGGCCAAAATTAAAGCATCCATAATGAGTATTATTACTAAGAGTGCTGGAAAGCAGTCTCCCTGTGCTGTGGGTTAGCATGTAAACTGATACAATTTATTTAGGGAGCAATTTGGCAACTTCTATCAAATTTCAGACTATGTAATCTCTTTGAACCCACAATTGACTTTCTAAGACTGAAGAGCAATCCTTTTTATTTTTTTTGCTCATGTGTCTTTTTATCACTAAATAATGCTTTACAATGCATTTAGAATATTTCACTAGGTTCTCACATTCCACAGGTTTGACTGGAAGCTCTATTTTAAGATAATTAATCTATGTCAGTGTCCAATCATTTTATTTGGCACCAAACCCAGAAAAAATAAACAAGAAAATCACTGATATTCCATAAATTGTCTATCACCTGCCAATATAGTAGACTCATATGCATTTTTAAGTAAAACCACTTCTAGTTCTTAATGACCCCGAAAAGTGCTTTCCCATCAAATGTTTCCATTTTTAAGCTGGGGGTGAATATTTTTCCCCGAGATACTCAAGAGTTCTAAGCTACAGCACCGATCTACCCATGGCTGGTGCCTGAACACCGCCATACGCTTTGATCGGTATTATCCACGTGCACAGATGTAGGGATTTGCCTTTCTATCCGAGGCCTTCACCCTGAGGTGCCAGATTTTTCAAATAAATATACAGGGTGCTGAGTTAAATTTGAATCACAAACAATGGGTAATTGTTTAGGGGAAGTATGTCTGGCTTGTTTATCTGAAATTCAAATGAAACTGGGCACCCCATCCAGAGGAGTATTTTAAGGAAAAGTCCTATGAAACTTTGTATTAAGATATTGTTGAGGACATTGCTTATTCTATCACATAGTTTCTTTTTCACAAAGGGACCAAGCATAAGTGGGGTTTTTTGTTGCTGTGTGTGTGTGTGTGTGTGCGTGTGTGTGTGTGTATGCGTTTTCTGGTCTAAATACCAGGAAGACTTAGTAGTCTTCTGTGAAATTCATTTGTTTTTATCTTAGAAAGTCTGTGCAGGTGTACTTGACAGGCCACTCTATTCTCTGTGGCTGCTAGCAGGTTAGAGCCACATTTGTGGCCCATACGCGTGGAAGAGTGCACATCGATACCGTGTTTATGCATATTTTTAGCCTCTTTCCTGGCTCCGTTTTCTGGCCCTATCTTTAGTTTCCTTTATTCTGCTGCTTCTGCTTTATTATTGTTATCTTCTTGGGTTTTGTATCATTTTTAGCACTCTTGAAAAGTCGTGGGGACAGGGTGTGTGAAGAAAAATAAATAGAGTAAACCTGCAGTCTTACAAAAATAGTTTGGTAATTTGATATAGTGTTCTTTGTTTTGGATTCCATCTAAAATGGTTTTGTGGCGAAAGGTTTATTTATTGCTATGAGGAGGTCTACAATGCAGGCCGGCTGTGAAGGTGATCCCACGGTCGAAGCCCCCAAAATGTCAATGGAGTGAGGATCCAGGGTGTTTCCATTCTTCATTCAGGGAAGAAAATGTTCTAATTCTTCACCTGGCTGTTGTATACTCTTTCCTTTATTACCACCTCTAAAGTCATCATTTTGTTCAAAGAACATTTGTGTTAATATCATATTTCTATTCAAATAAACACCCTACCTCCTGTTTTTCTTTAACCTCTAAGTTATCAGTATGCAGATAAGCGACATTATACCTCGTTGTTAGAGGGGGAAATAGGGCCACTGTCCATATGGGAAGCTTTATGTGCAGCCCCATCTGAGAGCCAAGGTAATTGGGCAGAAAGTTAATTGATTCAGTCGGTGCAAAGGTTGAAACTGAACCCTGAGTTCAGCGCTAGAATCTCCAAGTTAACTCTTCTCTGACCCCGGATAGCGCAAGTGTTTATGATTTGGTGACAGTATTCCCATTTGTACTTGCTTCATAGGATCACGCTTCCTGTTTTCTTTTTTTCCTTTTTAAAAGACTTATTTATTTGGGAGAGACAGAAATTGGGGTGGGGAAGGGGTAGAAAGAGAGGGGGACAGAGACTCTTAAGCAGACTCCATGCTGAGCGCAGAGCCGACTCGGGGATGGATCTCATGACCCTGATCATGACCTGAGCCGAAACCTAGAATTCAATGCTCAACCAAGTGCACCACCCAGGAGCCCCTAGGATCAAGTTTTCTTGCCTTTAATTTCTTAAGTACTGACCACCTTGACCGTGGCATCAGAAGCTGCCTCTTTCATTTCTTCCTGCCTCTGACTTTCCACCAAGCATGTATCAGCACATAAACAGTAAGAACAAATACAAACTAAAATTAAGAACAGTCTTAAAAAAAAAAAAAGAAAAACTACTCCAAAGCACTGTGACTTTGTCTTCTAAAATGAGGTATGAGGTTTTTTAATTGCCTTGATTAGAATGCCTTGGTGACTCATGAGAAATCAATCCATAGCATAAAATGTTTAAATCTTGGAATGTTGAAAACCCAGTAAAATCATTTAAAAGAGTGCATTTAAGCTTGAGCCTCTGGGATACCGACACGGAGAGAAAAAGATTCAGACAAAATGCTGGGCCAGGCTACTCACGGGAACAGACCAACCGTGCTTTCTGCTTTCCATTTGCCCTACGTTCCTTTGATATTATTTCCTCCTCAGTTTTGTCCGAGACTGGGACTGGCTCGCATTTCAACCTCAACTTGACTGTGGTTACAAGAACTCCTTTCTGGAATTCCTTACTGCACTTTCTGGTTTCATCAAGAGAGGTCACTGTAGCACTGCTACTAATAACAGCCCAGCCAGAGAGCAGAACAATGGCCAAACGCAGTCAGTCAACAAGCACGTATTGGATGGGATCAGGCACTGCGGCCAGGCAGTGAGAACAGAGAGGTGCGTGAAGGAGGCGGTGCGGATGGCGCTGGAAAGGAGAAGAGTGGGAACAGAGGATGCCGGGAAATAGGCTAAAACAGTGAATATGCACCAGAGCATCAATGGCAAAACCATCTGGGTCCTGTTTACGTTTGGTAGGTGTTCCTTTAACCGCATTTATGTAAAGTCTTAAAACCGAAGAACTGCTTTTTAAAAGATCTGATTAACTTGCATCATGTTTATTCTATATTTCAAAATACCTTGTAAGCATGTCTTCAAACAAGCAAGTAAACAGACAAAAAAAAAATCCTCACGAATCTCTTTTTTTGAGAAAAACTCACATGTGTTATTACCTTTTACACGCAGAAGCCGCTACCGCAGGTAGCAGTGCAACTCTATCCATTTCCTTCCCCTAAAACAGAGGTTGAGGCTGTTTTAAAAATCCCCATGCCCAGGCTTCATCCCAGGCGGGTGACATCCGAACCTTCGGCAGGGGGCCAACATTAGTGTCTATTAAAGCTCCGGGAGACTCCCAAGTGCAGCCACGACTGAGAGCCCGTGCTCCGGGATGTCCTCAGACCCGGTCATCGAATCGGGTTCTTGTCCAACACTGAAAATGAGATTTTATAAATGGTTTTTTTAAAAACGATTTCATGGAAACTGCTTGGCAAATGAAGTGCCATTTGGTTCTAAAATTTTTAAAATGGCACAGACTGAATGTAGGGCTGTTGCCCCAGTTCGTTGTAAGCAAATGATGGCGTTGTGAGCGGGTATCCTTTTGAAGGCAGCCCGCAGTTATTTGTGGGTCCTGTGAAATGAGTTTTATGTCAATACAGTAGAAGCGGTTTTGTGTGGTTAAGTACTTTTGCCTGGTTAAATAAGCAAACAAAGGTGGAATAGGGAAAGGAGCAGAGCTTTGAGCTCACCAGATAAGTGACCTCCCTTTCTCTTGGTTCGGTTTGGAATAGAAACCGTCTCTCCCATCTCCACCCCTGGTTTGTAATTAACAGAAGCTGGCTGTTAAAGAGACCTAGGCACATGACTTGATTTTTATGACCTCTCTTAATCCGTGACTATCCTTTTCACTGAAGTGAGCTTTAAGCTGTGTAAACACTTCGTGCATGATGAGAATTGGTATTATTAAAAAGATTGTTTTAAACATTTACTTTATTGAAATCTGTGGTGATGATTTTTAATGCAGAAAAATTGCTAAAAAATTTTTCTTTTCCTCTACAGTCTGGACACAGTATGTGAAGAGTAAGAGAAGATAAGAATGTCCGGGTAAATTGAAAATTGTTCATTTCTAGTGAAAGATCTCAAATGAAAGCAATAATGAAGTTCATTTTCTCTATTAAATTATTTTTAAAATTATAGTGTGTAGTACAGGTGGAAATATGTAGAAAATGTTTGACAAATAATTTGGCAGTACTTATAACAGCTTTAAAAAATTCATACCCTTGGTGCTCCTGGGTGGCTCAGTCAGTTAAGCATCTGCCTTCAGCTCAGGCCATGATCTCAGGGTCCTGGGATCGAGTCCCACATCAGGCTCCCTGCTCAGTGGGGAGTCTGCTTCTCCCTCTCCCTCTGCCTGCTGCTCCCCCTGCTTATGTTCTCTCTCTCTCTCTCAAATAAATAAAATCTTTAAAAAACTCATTCCCTAAGTATTAGGAATCAAATAATAGTAATATAATACACGATGTTTTTAATATTATATTAAATATTATGAAAGAATAATAAATTTTATAATATATGTGATGTTCACTGACAGGAAACTCCACCTTCTAAACTTGAAAACTGGGAATCAGGGAAGTTAAGCCATTGAGACATCAGAACCAGCCCAAATTATAGAACTAGTTTTAAATACAATAAATATAATATATACTATAATATATATAATATAATATATAAATATAACAAATATAAAAAATCATTTTGAAATCCACACAAATACCTTTTCTGGTGACAAACGGTAATTACATTTACTGTGGTGAACATAATGTAATGTATACAATTGTCGAATTACTGTGTTGTGAACGGAAAGGGGAAGAAAAGTAATACTTTTTCTTTTTTTTTTCAAAGATTTATTTATTTATTTGCGAGAGAGAGTGCACATGCATGCGTATGCAAGTGGGGGGAAGGGCAGAGTGAGAGAATCTCCAAGCAGACTTCCACGGAGCGGGCATCCCATCAGGGAGCTCGATCCCACAACCCATGAGACCATGACCTGAGCTGAAACCAAAAGTCAGTCGCTTAACTGACTGAGCCACCCACGTGCCCCCCAAAATAATACTTTTTAAAATTAAACTTAAGAAATACAGCAAGAATACATGTTTATTTAAATAGCCGCAAATGAAAATATTTGGAAAATAACTGAATCTAAACGCCTAACAATATATTATATAAAACATTATATCTACATATGACGTATTATTGAGATATGTTGATATGTCAAAGTCATTACTTTTATAACTTAAAAATTATCTGTGAAGTCACATAGCAATAGCTCATGCCATGCACGTGACCAAGAATGAGTTGACGCAAAGCTCCAGGAACAAAGATGGCTTCGGGGTGAGGAGAAGTCAAGCAGCGTGCAAGCTTTGTTCTAATAGAGGTGACCGTTATTACAGGGCTTGAGTTGCAGAGACAATAATTTATACTGGGGGATTAATAAGACTCTAGAAAGAAGGAGGGGGCATCTAAAATGAAATCTGAGAGGACAGTATCAGCAGGTAGATGTTTGTGTAAAGTTGGTTAACCAGCTGGAAAAGGCGGGCTAACCAAAGGGAGAAATACACGAGTGCAGAAGGCATGTGGGGGAAGTGTAAATAAACTATTTTCTTGAGAAGAAAAAGTTCATACCCTCTTACTCAGTAATTCATTCATTCATTCATTCATTCATTCTACCACTATTCATGGAGCAGTTACTTGGAACTTATACTTTCAGGTGTTCTGGTTATAATGGTGAAAGAGACGGTCCCTGCGTTCATGGGGTCCGTATTCCAGAGCATGAGACAGGAAAGAAGTGCTGGATTAACCAAAGTGCTATGAGCTTATATTGGATACACTAATAGTGGGTGATTCTGCTTCCAAATATGTATTATTACATTGAATGGTGATAATAACCTTATGAAGTAGAAATTCTGCCAGGCTCCTTTAAATCAGTGTGGTGGAGTTGCAATCTAGAGATCAACGCCCACACTGAAATTGCATCCTGTAACTAAATTTTCAACAGAAGAATATGGATCAGCAGGAGAAGGGGATTATAATTTCTTTGAAGATGCATATAAACCAATAGTTTTTCATTCATGAGACTTTGGGCCCCTCCCATTGCTGTCCTTTAGGATTTTACCTGGACCTTGAAATTTAGTATAAAGTCCTACCTTCCTTATTTAAGAAATTCATTTTGGGGTGCCTGTGTGGCTCAGTTGATTAAGCTTCTGTCTCCAGCTCAGGTCATGATCCCAGGGTCCCGGGATCCAGCCTCGTGAGTCAGGCGCCCTGCTCAGCAGGGAGTCTGCTTCTCCCTCTCCCTCTGCCCCTCTCTCCTGCTTGTGCTCCCCCCACTTTCTCTCTTACTCTCTCTCAAATAAATAAATAAATAAATAGCATCTTTAAAAAAAAAGAAATTTATTTCATTTAATGAAGAACTATTTATGTTGAGCACGCTGTTAAGCCCTCAGGACACAGTCAAATAAATCCTGCTCCCTGTCCTCAGAGCATGGGATCCAGTGGAGGAGACCAAAGACTGAGTGGTCAATGCTGATAGTAATTCACTCCAAAACCAAATCGAAGAATCAGGGTCAGCTTCCTGAGGGAAGCTGTTATTCGAGCAGGGTTTTGAGGGGTGTGTAGGAGTTAACCGAGTTAAAAGAAACTATGGCATTGTAGAAAACATTCAAAAGGAAGGGCACAGTGATAACAAAGACCTTCTTACGCATTAAGCTCTTATCCTAGATGGCATACTTTTTACACGCATTAGTTAAATCTTAACCTTGTGAAGTAAAAGAGGTATTACCACTCTGACCATTGGCTCTATGTTAAAGATGAAAAAACTGAGGCACAAGTCTTTTAAGGGTGACTCTAGATCCCAATGTTTATCCCAAGGGACTGGCTGGGCTGTTCTACCTCTCAGGGCCCTTTCCCCAATTCCAGTGCATTCAATTGGCTATGCTATGCTTAGTTATTTTCTGTTCATGCATATGTTCTATCTCCCAACTATACTGGACATTCCAGAGAGCTGCACACCGTATTTCTCATTATACCACGCACATTACTTTACAGGTGTGCTGAGGTTTCATTTGACCTGCTGATTAAAGAAGAAACGTCTGGTTTCAGCAAACCAGTAAATTTTTTTTTTTTTTTAAGTAAAGGAAAAAGAAATCCCTTTGGAAGAGATTATACTGGTCTCTTTCAAATGTTAGAGATTCATCTGAACATATTTAATTCTCTGTAATTATTTCTTCATATATCCCACATGCATCAATGTTTTCAAGAATGTTCTTTAAATCTTTCCCATGGTTTATTTGCTAGTAACGAGTTGTCTACATTTAATCCATAACTTGTTGGGTAATATATTTCTGGTATCTTGCAAAATGATCTCCTCCAAGGTGTGATAGGTGTTTTTCTTTAGGAGGTAAGGCCACATTGTTTTGCTCTTATGTACGTGTTTTCCAGTGACTTTGAACCGAGAAGCCAGCACTCCGTGTGCCAGCTGGATCTCAGACTATGGCCCTCCTGGGGAATTTTTGACTTCCCAGATATACAGACTGTAATTATTTCTTCTGCCTCTTATGAAAGCTTCTGTGTGCTGTTTTAATGTCTACAGTTTCTTTTCCAAATCTGCTATGTTTCTCTCAAAGTGTACTAACCAGATCGCAGGACATACTTCTAGGTGGTCATTGCCTCAAGGATAGGAAGCTTATTCTGGAGAAATGAGGCCGAAGCAAGTGAGTATTTGTTTGCCACGTGACTGGCATCTCCTTAAGGTCTGGACAAAAGGTCAGGGCCTAAGTCACAGCCAGGGACTCAAAGTGTGATGCCCCAAGGCTTAGCTTCCTAGGGAGGGGAGGAGGCAGCACAGGCAAAGGGGGCAAAGAAGGACAAAGGGAGCTGAGCACAGGCAAGGCCAGGAAAGAGGGTGAGCCTCCAAATCGAAATTAGCTATGTAGTCCTGCAGGTGAAATGAAACCCTGTGGTTTACCCAAGATCAGATTCATTGTGAATTTCTCAAAATGCAGATTATTGGGCCCGGCACAGACCTGTTGGATTATCTGGGGAAGAAGTGAGGGAGGATGTGCAGAAATCTATGCTTTGGACAAATTCCCCAGGTAATTTTCATGCAGAATAAAGACAGAATCCTTAAGACAAAATATTGGTACAACATCTTACAGGTGATTACCTTGCTCTTAAGAAAACATCTGGTGTGTGCCAATGTCCAGAAAATAACCTTTTAAACCTTTCTGCTTGTCCAGTTGCTTCTGTCGAAAGGCCTCCCTGAGAAAAAAGGCAATTTAAAATTGCGCGGCAAAAACAAGATGGTGAATTTTCACATTCCCTTCAACTAAGCTTAAAAATACACTCCTAGGGGCGCCTGGGTGGCTCAGTTGTTAAGCGTCTGCCTTCGGCTCAGGGCGTGATCCCAGGGTCCTGGGATTGAGCCCCGCATCGGGCTCCTCTGCTGGGAGCCTGCTTCTTCCTCTCCCACTCCCCCTGCTTGTGTTCCCTCTCTCGCTGGCTGTCTCTCTCTGTGTCAAATGAATAAATAAAATCTTAAAAAAAACCACAAAACACTCCTAAGTGCTTTCTAGTTTTTACTTCAATAGATTGCTTAAAGTGGTTGCTTCAAGTCGGGTCAAGTTCAGCTGCAGCACTAGTTCAGACCAATTTTTCTTTTTGTTTGGAGTCCGACACAGATCTGAGCAAGTCACGTTGCCTTTTAAGAAGGCCTCCCTTCTTCAAGTGAGTGAGAGGGACTCCTCGTTTTCCCTAAAAACCCCTCTCAACCACTTTGATGCTGAAATTCATTTTCCTCAAATGAGGTTCAGAAGTCAGGACTCTGAGAGATCTAACACCCCAAAATGTAAGGTACCTCTTCTGAACTTTGCCCAAGGAGGCATTTTGTTAATGTTAGGGGGGCGGGGCGAGGCCCGGAGGGGAGGAACGTGTTGAGCAGCAAGGAGCTAGATTGCTTCAGAAGACCTTGACCCCCGTCATCACTTCCCAGGACCAGCCCCACCCTGTCACCACTTATTTCCCCCAAGAGTAGGGAACAGCCATTTGGAGACAATGGCTGGTGCTTCCAGAAACCACTTTTGGAGCTAAAGGACCCACTCGGTCAAAGTCTGGCCCCCTGTCTAAAAGGAACAGAAGAAAGATTGTTTCACTTTAGTCAGAGAGTAGATCAAACCAGGGAAAGCTGATTAGTCCATAAAAGCCTTTCAGCCTGACTATGTTTGCTATACAGAAAAAGAAAGGCGTTCTATTTTAGCTACTCTGTACCTCCTCCCTGAGCTGCCTTAATTAAGGGTCACTCCAGGATTTTCAGAGTTTTCTTTGGTGGCTTCAGAAGGGAAAGATAGGAGGTGGCTTTGAACAAACAGGAACCTCACCCATAAAGCCAATCTCAGATTTCAACCTCAGTTCTTTTGCCAGCTAAAGCATCCACATAGAGAAGGGAGTGGGCCATCGTGCCAGGGAATTCACCCTTAGGGAAAGACAAAACCCCAACAAGCAAGGACTAACAAAAGATTATCTCAGAAACAACCCTTCACACTGGCTTTCAGAGCGAAACACACTCTAGGTCTTAATTCCTTATCATTGAAGATAACAAGACCAAATATTGGGACCTGGATCCCTATGGTGGAAGGGTACAGTATGTACTTCGACCCGAAAACTTGGTGTTCTCCAAATTGCAGACAGGGGTCAGGGGAAGTCTCTCCAAATACTTTCTTTTTTCTTTTTTTTTTTTTTTAATTTTTTTTATTATATTATGTTAGTCACCATACAGTACATCCCTGGTTTCTGATGTAAAGTTCGATGATTCATTAGTTGCGTATAACACCCAGTGCACCATGCAACATGTGCCCTCCTTACCAAATACTTTCTGATGACTCCCAACCTCTCCTCTGGTTCTCTTCGTTTACAGCCTGGCTATGCTTACCCATCCGGTAACTCTCGACGATCCTCCATCCTCGGTGTCACCTAGTGATTCTGTCCCCATTCCCCAAGCTGCCATCCCCAAGTCTGAAGGCATTTTCTGGGAGGATTTGAAGAAGAGCCAAATGGAAAGTCAAACAGGCAGTAAGCTTTGCAAGAGATTAGCTCACAATAGGTATGTGTGTTTTGGTGCCCTGCAGGGCAGTATTGTGCATGGAAAAGCTATTCAGAGGTTTGCTTTGGTTTTAAAGTTAATACAGGTATCCCCTGATTTTCGAAAGGTCGAAAGGTCGCAGTAAGTCACTTTGCTTTAACAAAAGACCTACCTTACGCCTGCTTTCCCTAACCTAAAGAAACCAGAAAGAATTTTCCCTTTTACAAAAAAAGTCAAAAAATAAATATAGCATTGCTGGTTGGTTTTGCAGCGAACCACTATAGAGACGGGGCGCACCTGCGCCTCTTCCCCAGGAGCTCTACTCGGCATCTCAGGGTCATGCTGCCAGAGCTCTGACCTGTGTCTGTGAGCATCTGGGCTTTATCTCAATTTGTCCTGTGCATCTGTTAGCAAGATGTGTACTAAGGTATCAGAAAAAGCCTAAGAGAGGTGATTTTGGGGGCCTGGGAATGCTCAAAACTTTTTCCATATAAATGAATAGTAATTGTTTCTTCACTTGATGCTAGTTTAGGAAAGATTTCATGGGAACACTCTACTTTTGGGTAGCAGAAGAAATCTGCAATAAATTTACTCAAGTTTCAAATTTAAAATTCAAACACTCAGCTATTTTTCTAAACTTTTAAGGTCAGTCCACGTTTGATGAATCAAACTTATAATTCCATGGCTATTTGTAATCTTACTAAGATGGTTACTTAAAAATCATGGGACTATTTCAATTGCTTAAATATTTGTCTTATGCCACATTTATAAAGCTAATCTGTTTTCTGTATCTGTTGAAAATCTGAAACAATACAAATAAAGTATAAATCATGCACAGATTTCTTAATTCCAAGATAGCTGTAGCAAATATTAGGTCTCATGAATGTTTTCTATAGTAAGTTTTAAGTCTTCCCATCATTGAAAGATAGGTTATCCATTAAGGGAAGAATTATGGCGTTTCATAGAATTTGGGAATTATTTTCCCATATAATTTTAGGCGGTACCTTCTCAACTCAGTGAGCTTTTTTTTTTTTAAGATTTTATTTATTTATTTGGGAGAGAGAGAGAATGAGAGAGAGAACATGAGTGGAGGGGGGAGGGTAAAGGGGGAGAAAGAAGCAGATTCCCCACTGAGCAGGGAACCTGACTCGGAGCTTGATCCCTGGACCCTGGGCTTGATTCCAGGACTCTGGGATCATGACCTGAGCTGAAGGCAGACACTTGACCAATTGAGCCACCAGGTGCCCCTCAACTTGATGAGCTTCTTAATGACCAGGGATTTTAGAGAGAACATGACTGATCCTTGTCTCTGACCTAGGGTCGTTATACCTGACTGTATTCGTGGTGGCTGGATTGATGACTCCATGACTCAGAAGGAAGCAGTCACGTAGTCCCAGAGGTAGAATTAATTACACAGGGACTGAATATTTGGGAAAGAACCCCCAAGATGGTGCACCACAATGCAGAAGTTTCATTAGATTGAACGCTTCTTTGGCGCTTAAGATATATAATATTTTCCCATTGAACTCTGAAGATCTACGGACCTGACGGAATGCTCCATTCTTTTTCAAATACTTCCTCTCTCTTATTGTTATTAAATGATACCTGCTTGAATATTGACTTTCCTCTTGTGATTTTTGTGATCATAATTTTCACAGTCATTCTGTTAACACTGAAATCAATTTCAGAATGATGTTGAGAGGCTGCCTGGAGAGCTATTTAATGCTGATACATGGGAACATACGTGGATCATAAACAGGGCCACTCCTCTGCTAAGGGCTGAACAAGTTTTCCATGTACCTTAACTGGTCATTTCCGCCCTCATCCCCCGCCCCCCCCCCCCCACGATCCTTGTTTTTGCCAGAAATAACTATGCAATAATGGAGGTAGTAATGAAAACCATATAATAATGGAACTCAAAACACAGAAGAGCCCATTATTTGGTTTCACAGGGAGGGTGTACTATATTCTGAAAAGCCAGGTAGATAATAGGAAGTGCCCATTGGGAGCTAAAATTTACTGCTCATATAATCAGAAACGTAGAGTTTGGGAGATGTCCAAAGATAGGGTAGAAGTTGGTGGTAAGATGTACTTGCTGTATGAAATGGAAGGAAATAACACTAAGCAACTAACCAACCACTCAACCAACCAAAATTCTAGCAAAAAATAAAAAATAAAGTGAAACACTAGTGAGCACCGTCTCAAATGACTGAATTACCTGGGTTCCGATCCTTATTCTGCCACTTACCAACTGTGCGGTCTTAGGCAGGTGATAACTGCTCTGATCCTTAGCCTATTTATTTGTGAAGTGGAAACAAAACCTACCTCCCAGAGATGTATTGCCCACTAGGAAGACTTGTCCTGTGTTTACAGCACCAAGAAAGTGTTAAAAAAATTTTTTTTTTTGCTTTGTTAATGTAACATTTGATACTTCAAAAGAAAAATGATGAGTGTGTTATTAAGAAATCATGATTCTGCCGCATTTCCTTACACACATTTTGTAATTAGTTTATTTTAATTATCCTCTTGTGTTCACCAGAATTTCTTTTTTTTTTTCTTTTTTCTTTTTTTTTTTTTGGTCCATGAGGCCATTAAAGGCCATAACCTGGCTCAGTTCCCAAAGTTATTATGAGAATTATATAAGTGTGAAAATTAAAAGTTTGGTAAATGTAATAGGTGGCTGATAATTTTTAATGTGAAAGGAACGAAAAGTTAAAGTCATAGTTGCTTTCCTTCCTCTACCTGCTGGGGAAAATTTTGCTTTGACGAACGGCATTCAGGCCTCCTTCAGCTATACCAGCCTTATCCAATTGATTCCTGGGGAGGAAACCTACAAAGGGAAAAAAGATCACTTGTTACAGAGAAGAAAGATTCGATATGGAAAGAAAAAGAGAAAGCATGAAAAAAAGAATCTAGACTTTGCATTGGGTATGAGACCTTTTGGGAACCTTGACTTAAAAGGATGACTTTGGATACCAGCACACTGTGGTGGGTCCTCAGAGTAAGAGAGATGTGACAATTTTTAAAATGGTTTAAGGCATTTGACTCAGAATGTTCTTCGTATCTGGCCTTTTCACACGAGAAATGTAAAGAACTAAATTGTTTTTCAGCAATTTGTTTTACTGATGGACCATTGTGTCTTTTACCTCAAGCCTCTGGTGGAATGAGTTTGAGGTCAGAAGAAGCCATTTTGGCTCTGTGCCAGTTATATTATCATTATAATCACCATCATTATTATGATTAATTCCAACTACATAGAGAAAAAAAGGTAAAGGGTATCATGGAATCCAGATAAGCAAAGAAAGTGAGTCCAAGAAATGAAGAACGAGGGCATCCAAATGAAAGCACATAAAACATGGTCTGAACCAGTTCAGCAAACACGTTGAGCACCTGTGCTGTTCCAGGCATGGTGGCAGAGCTTGCAAAGTTCACAAACAAAGCTCTCTCTCTCTCTCTTTCTTTTTTTTTTGAAGATTTATTTGTTTATTTGAGAGAGAGAGAGAGCAGGGGCAGAAAGAGAGATGGAGAGAAGCAGACTCCTCCCTGAGTGAGCCCGACACAGAGCTCCACGCAGGCTCAGTCTCACTACCCTGAGATCATGACCTGAGTGGAAATTGAGAGTCGGAAATGCAACCAACTGAGGCACCCAGGAGCCCCACAAGTGTCTCTCTTTTAAGAGGATCATAGTCTTGTGGAGGAAATATTCAAACATCCTGAACATACTAGATAGGAAGTGTTTAAACACAGGAAAAGCATAGAAAAGTTAAACAGTTACATAAAGAATGGAATGATTCCTTGTGAATAGAAGAATTGGGACCAAATTCATGAAAGAAATAGAATAGTTCAACTGAATCTTGACGTGCAGTTGAGGATTTCGAATGGTGTTGCTGAGAGAGAAAGAAGGCGAAAGTTCATAACTTCACCTTGAAGCAGAATATGCTTGTGATAACATTCTATTATATACGAGTAAGATAAAATTGTATATACCATATATTGTACGTCTGCAATGAACACAGATATAAAAATCCCAAACAAAACATCAGCAAAAAAAAATCTATCAACATTTTAAAAGATAATATATAACAGCAACAAGGTCGGTTTACTAGTGGCACACATAGTTGGTTTAATATTAGGAAATCAATTAATATAAGTCACCACATTAAAAAGTAGAAGAGAAAAATTCCATGGAAAAATTGATAAAATATGAACATTAATCATAATAAAAATTTCTCGCCGATAAAACATAAGGAATTTCTGTAATCTGACAAATGAACACCGAGACAACTTATTCAAACACAACCTAAAACCAAACCATCCACGAGATCGCTGGATACAGTAGTAATTAAATTGCCTGGAAGAACAAAACTCAATATTTTTGGAGAGAAAACTAACAAAATACAGAGTCTCTACAGCACATCATCCAAAGCGTCCAAATGTTAGATACATGAGGAGGCAGAAAACCATGCCCCTAATCAGAAAAAACAGAATAACAATAGAAGTATATGTAAAGATCTGAAATGACCAGACAAGACTTTAACACAGCTAGTATATATATATATATGTAAGGTTTTTATGGGAAAAAAGGGGCAGATTTTGGAGCATTGATAATATCAGCATAGAAGGAAAACTATTAAAAAAGGAAGTGGAAATTATAGAATTGAAATATACATTAACAGGGAAAAAATTATAGTATTGACCTAAGGAGATAGGACACTGTATAGGAAAAGGTCACTAAGCTCTCGAACAGGTCAACAACTATCCGAACTGAACTTCCAGAGAAAAAAGAATGACACACACATACAAACAGGCCTTCAGTGACCAACGGGAAAATATGTGTAATTGGAATCCCAGAAGAAGAAGGGGACTGGGGAAGTATAGAGAAAGTATCTGAAGGAATGTGGCCAAACGTTTCTTGAATTTGGGTTAAAAAATCAACGTACGCGGGGCGCCTGGGTAGCGTAGTCCTCAAGCGTCTGCCTTTGGCTCAGGGCGTGATCCCAGCGTTCTGGGATCGAGCCCCACATCAGGCTCCTCTGCTAAGAGCCTGCTTCTTCCTCTCCCACTCCCCTTGCTGTGTTCCCTCTCTCGCTGGCTGTCTCTATCTCTGTCAAATAAATAAATAAAATCTTAAAAAAAAAAATCAACGTACAAATCCAAAAATCTCAGTGAAACTAAGCAGCCTAAAAACAAAGAGAAACATACATACTAGAGAAATCCTAGTAAAGCTGCTTAAAATCAATAATAAAGGGAAATTCTTAAAAGGGGATAGAGACAAAAAGACATATTAAATAGACAAATACAACGGTAAAATTATGGCTGACTTTTTATTAAAAACAATGGAGGCCAGAAAACAATTGAATTGGGTCTTTAAATTGCTGAAAAGAAAAAAAAATGTCAACCTAGAATTCTATGTCCAATGGAAATATCCTTACAAAAGAGAGGCAAATGAAGACTTTTTAGAAAGAAAGAGTTCTCAACATTTGCTGCAACATGGACGGCACTGGAGGAGATAATGCTAAGTGAAATAAGTCAAGCAGAGAAAGACAATTATCATATGATTTCTCTCATCTATGGAACATAAGAACTAGGAAGATCAGTAGGGGAAGAAAGGGGGGTAATCAGAAGGGGGAATGAAACATGAGAGACTATGGACTATGAGAAACAAACTGAGGGCCTCAGAGGGGAGGGAGGTGGGGGAATGGGATAGACTGGTGATGGGTAGTAAGGAGGGCACGTATTGCATGGTGCACTGGGTGTTATACGCAACTAATGAATCATCGAGCCTTACATCGGAAACCGGGGATGTACTGTATGGTGACTAACATAATATAATAAAAAATCATTTAAAAAAAAAGAGGACATTTTTTAAGATTTTATTTATTTATTTGACAGAGAGAGCATAAGAGCACAAGTGGGAGGAATGGCAGAGGGAGAGGGAGAAGCAGGCCCCCTGCTGAGCAGGGAGCCCAATGCAGGATTCAATCCCAGGACCCCGGGATCACGACCTGAACTGAAGGCAGAACTTAACAGACTGAACACCCAGACGCCCCAGATAAAGACTTTCTTCCCAGTTAAACTAAAATCAGAAAATTTGATTCTGGGGACCCTAACTATAGAAAATATTAAAAGTTCTTTAAGCTGAGAGGAATTGATGTCCGATGGACTCTTCTATCCATATAAAGGAATCAAGAGGACAGGAAATCAAGGCATTGATATTGGCAATAGGGAGAGATAATAATTCAGTGCAACAGAAGGGAGGGTCCAGGTACAGACCCACACATATCTGGTCAGGGATTTGTGATTTCCCTATTCAAGATCAAGGAGGTCAAAGTTGAATCTGGATGCACTTATAAATTTGAAGCTACGAGTTATGGAAGCCCCACCCAACCTGTGGGCACTGGACATTTGGAAGTGTGAAAATAGGTTTTAGTGACAAGCAGCAATGTCATTATGTGGGACGGGTGGAAGGTAAGGAGCCAAGAAAAGCCCAGTTTTCAGAGTTTGCCCAACCGAAGACTCCTTCCCTACCACAGGGCATCATATCTTCTACTGGAAGTGGTTCGTTCTATCATTCTCCTGGAGTCCATTGCATTTCAGTTTAGATTGGAGAGTACTTTTAAAAATGACGGTGTACTAGTTATCAGTATTCTTGAAAGGCCAAAGGAAGTTTGAATGAGGTTCATATTTTGCTTGGAAATGATCATAGCAATTAACATGTGTTGAGCAGTTACCACTGACAAGCAGTACTTTAAATACTTTCCAAGAATTCTATTTTCATTTCCCAACTGCTCCCATGACCATTATCATCCTTTTTGAGGTGAGAAAATGAAGATCAATTGCCCAACACCATAAATCTAATCAATATGAAAGCTAATGTAAAAACCCAAGTAGTCAAGCTCTAAAGCCCATAATCTTTTTTTTTAATTTTAATGTTTTTATATTATATTATGTTAGTCACCATACAGTACATCCCTGGTTTCTGATGCAAGGTTCGATGATTCATTAGTTGTGTCAACACCCAGCGCACCATGCAATACGTGCTCTCCTTACTACCCATCACCAGTCTATCCCATTCCCCCACCCTCCTCCCCTCTGAAGCCCTCAGTTTGTTTCTCATAGTCCATAGTCTCTCATGCTTCATTCCCCCTTCTGATTACCCCCCCTTTCTTCCCCTACCGATCTTCCTAGTTCTTATGTTCCATAGATGAGAGAAATCATATGATAATTGTCTTTCTCTGCTTGACGTATTTCACTTAGCATTATCTCCTCCAGTGCCATCCATGTTGCAGCAAATGTTGAGAACTCGTTCTTTCTGATAGCTGAGTAATATTCCATTGAATATATGGACCACAACTTCTTAATCTAGTCATCTGTTGAAGGGCATCTTGGTTCCTTCCACGATTTAGCTATTGTGGACACTACCGCTATGAACATTGGGGTGCATATGGCCCTTCTCTTCACTACGTCTGTATCTTTGGGGTAAATACCCAGTAGTGCAATGGCTGGGTCATAGGGTAGCTCAATTTTTAACTTTTTAAGGGACCGCCACACTGTTTTCCAGAGTGGCTGTACCAACCTGCATTCCCACCAACAATGTAGGAGGGATCCCCTTTCTCCACATCCTCTCCAGCAATTGTTGTTTCTTGCCTTGTCAATTTTTGCCATTCTAACTGGCGTAAGGTGGTATCTTAGTGTGGTTTTGATTTGAATTTCCCTGATGGCTAATGATTTTGAACATTTTTTCATGTGGCTGTTAGCCATTTGTATGTCATCATTGGAAAAGTGTCCATATCTTCTGCCCATTTTATGATTTGTTTATTTGTTTCTCACGTATTGAGTTTGAGAAGTTCTTTGTAGATCTTGGATACCAGTTAAAGCCCATTATCTTAACCACTAGTCTATATCTGCCTCCCACCCATGCGACAAACACTTTTGCATCTCCTTTTCTTGGGACTTATTTACCCACATTTGATCATTGCAATTCTTGTTATATTTCTTACTTGGCATACCGTTTTCAGGTAAACTCCAGCAGCCATAATATTTATGGATCTGAGGAAGCTTTTATAAGATTGTGTCCAAATGTACTCTACGTTCCTGCTCTACAAAGGGTGTGTGTAATTGGATTATTTGCAAAATACTGAGGCACAAGTTCTCTTGACATCACATTAATATTAGAAACACCATTCTCATGTTCTCCAACCTCCTTTAATAAACACTTCCCCACCCTGTAACTCAACCTCTAGGCTTTCCTTGTGACCAGTCTGGGCAAGGATGGATTGCTACATTTTCCGAATATGGGTTGTCACCTCTCATTCTGAGTCATGTTTATCATGATTGTTTCTTGATTTCCTTATTCTCCTTTGTATGAGATATCTAAGTTCCAGAGAAACTCATGCTTATTTCCTTATCTTATGCGAAACCAAACACTCTCTCAGAAAAACCTACAGAATTCTTCTATTTAACCAACATGGATGAAGTAAGAACTTGATATGTGTGACTCCTTTATCTGAGCATGTTTAAGGCAAAGCCGAAAATCATTTTGCTAAACGTGTTAGCTACTGCACCAGGCTTAGAGAAATAAAGATGAATAAGACTTGGTAATTGCCCTCAAGAAGCTGCTGATTCAGTGGTAGACTTGATAATGGACCTTTGTTTATTCCATGAATGTAGACAAATGCCAGAGAAGAAAACGCAGCCAGAGAAGCAAGAGGCCTGACATCCAGACTGAGACCCTAAAGCTGCAGAAACCACATCTCTGTATATGATGATGGAATGAATTGGCCATTTGTATAAAGAATAAATAGCCGTTGAATATCCACCATTGGATATTGTTTTAGGGTCTTTAAGTATAATTTGTAAAAATCACCACAATCTTATGAAGTTGATCACTCTTGTTACCTTTACTTCATAGATAAGGAAAATGAGGTACAGAGAAGTAGGGTAACTTGCTTAGGGTCACCCAGGGGTCAAGAGCAGAATTTGCATTTTTATCACCAAAATCACATGTCTCTACTAACTGGGTAGTCTTGGGCAAGTTATTTTCTTAAAAGACAAGCAACAGGGGCGCCTGGGTAGCGCAGTCGTTAAGCGTCTGCCTTTGGCTCAGGGTGTGATCCCAGGATTCTGGGATCGAGCCCCACATCGGGCTCCTCCGCTGGGAGCCTGCTTCTTCCTCTCCCACTCCCCCTGCTTGTGTTCCCTCTCTCCCTGGCTGTCTCTCTGTCACATAAATAAATAAAATCTTAAAAAAAAAAAAGACAAGCAACAGTATTTGGTCAACTTCAAAATAATAATACAATTAACTGAGTAGCTATTATATTTCCCAGCACCATTTTAGATCCGAAAAGTAACAACAGGAAGCCTTGCACTCATTTGCGTGCAACATTCAGGCCATATGTGGAGAAGCCTAGCTAGATACACATAGATCCATTTCGTTCGTAATCTGTTCAATAATTATTTACTAACTATTCTGGTTTAAACTTGGTCCTAGCTAAAGCCAGCAGACATATCCATGAACATAAAACTTTAAGGCCTCAAGAAGCTCATACTATAGACAGAAGAAGCAAACAATAAATACATAAATAAGCAGATAAATGAAGCTAACTTATTACGGTAGAGTCTGCTTTTCTAAGACCATCACCATATTGTAAATATCTCTTCATGTTGTAAAATGTGATGGATCTCGTAATTTTATTCTTTCAATGCTTGAGGACGTACATCACCCTTCGAAAAGCTTTTGTATGTTGGAGTGCATTCCCGTGTTATGACTGATGTCTCCCTTCTTGTGTCATAGGCAGAATTCAATATGCGCTTCTTCTAGCTGTAACGGGGGTGAATGTGGGCTCCTCCAGTCAGGTGCACTGCCATTGGATTTGAGGTGGAAGGAGCAAGGGAAGTTGGCTCTGCAGATACTCTTATTTGTTGATAAAGGTAGAGGTGAGGCATCTGTCTTTTAGAGATTGTAAAGCCCAGTCCCTGATGCAAAAGGGCCTCAAGGCTAATAGCAGTGGGACTCGAGTGGAGTTCCTGGCCTCTATCTGTGATGAC
Organism: Ursus arctos; assembly: GCF_023065955.2. Classification (NCBI taxonomy): domain Eukaryota; kingdom Metazoa; phylum Chordata; class Mammalia; order Carnivora; family Ursidae; genus Ursus; species Ursus arctos. Next base: position 7,338,639 of record NW_026623100.1, read on the forward strand.
AGCAGCAGGAACAGCAGCTTTTAGGCATCTTGTGTGGCCCAGACCCATTTCTCCTTCTCTCCCAATGATACTGTGATCTACTGAATGCCAGTTAGTATATTCCTTGTAAACTAGATAGTGGATTCTGTTGCTTGTGACTGATCCTTAACCTATTCAGTAATTGTGACCAGCAGTGGGTGCAGGGAACATGCCTTCACTAAAAGGAGAAGTTGTTAAAGGAGAAGCCTGGCTGAAACAGAAAATTTCATGGGTGCAGTTTTGATTTCTCATAGGATGCTCAAGGGTACCCGGTCACACCTTTATTCAAAGGGCTCTGGGTTTGTGAACCGAGTTAAATCTGAAAATTGCTAAGTGGCTATGAATCTCCTGCGGTGATTTAAGCCAATGTCTGGTTGACAGACCCAGAGTTTTAAGGGATCAAGAAGGATATTAGCAGGTTTCCTTGTTCTTTCATCCTGGGAAGCCAGTCATTAATTAGTGGCGGTCAATGATCTCTAAAGATCAGACCATTCTCATAACCACACCTACCAGTCTGATGATTACATAACAGCAGCTACCTCGCCTGTGGTTAGTAAGCACTGTTACCTGGTCTCTGCCATTTCAAGAGTTTATCATCCACTGAGATCTGGAAGTCTACCTCAAAGCCAGTATCTCCCAAATATATCTATTGTCTATGGAAATGGCCATTACAGTGGTTTTCAAAGACACTGGTACTCCCCTCATCATGGTGAAGAGAAGAGCTTGAGAGTTTTCTTTCAGGGACAGAGCTATGGATGAGGCAAAAAGTAATGCAGACACGTCCACAATACTGAGTATGTCTTTGGAATCCTTCCTGTACATTACCTGTGGATTTCTGGCCTCTGAACTTCATTGAGTGTAGACCATGAATGAATTCAGATGTCAGCCAATGCTGCAATGAGCAAATACTGCTCAAGCAAGTACATTGAATCTAGAATCTCTGGTAAATTCATCTGTATAAAAGTCGTCTTAATCTAAAATTATATTTCTCCCTCCCTGGTTGGGAACCCTGTGAATTTATTGCCATGGAAACGCTTTCTGCATTTAATCAATATAAACTAGAAGATATCTTGCAATTATTTTGGAGAGAAAATCTCTTCTTAAGATTGGCCCCCTGTGCCATGCTGGACATGATAAGGGCCTGTGGTAATAGAGGTGGCTCTACTTTGCAAAGTAGCTGCCCCAGTTAGGTCATTTTATGGGCTTCAGACATAGTAAGACTTTATCATGCAGAATGGAAGGAATTGTTTCTTCTATCTAGGGACAGTCAAAGGAGTTTTTTAGTTTGGGGCATTTTGAATGATTCAAATATTCCTTAATGTGTCCACTCAAATTTTCTGCATCTCACTCTTTTCCAAGCAATGCCTATGGTCTCACCTAAGAGAACTTGTGAGTTGTGAATTCAAGTGATGTCTTAATTAAGCAATTCAAATAATTGTGAAAAATAAGACAACAGATCTGCTTTTCAGAGTCTGTCTCCCAGGGAACCAGGCCGAAGACAGTTGGTGCCAGGATTGGTCCCAGGAATCAGACTCAAAATGAAGTTTTGGAACTGTATCACCCATCAGTTAGCAATACGGACCTCATATATGATGGTATGTGGCTTTTGATACGCTGTTATTGTGCAGTTATTAAAACTTTCATTGGTCATGTGCTGGGGCTATATACCAGTGGAAAGAGATACACAAGCAGGTGCAATGGCTCAGGTGTTTCAGGGACATAGGGAAGTAGTAATTATAAGGAAAATGAGATTAGATGAGGCTATTAATGGCTGAATGCCATTCATAAATTAGGAAGAGGTAGTGAAATGCTGAAAGTGATTAATTACTGATTTAATACAAAATATGAAACCAGAAGCCTCCTTGGAAGCCTATAAAGACACTCTTCAGCTGGAGAGCAGAAAAAGCTAAGGATCAGACCCAGAACTTAATAATATAGATAGCAGAGTTCCACAGAAGTTGAATTCTCAACCCCAGTAATTCCCAAGATCAGGGTCCTGATTAGGCAAGATTGGTCCTGAGACATCGGGATAATGAGCTTGAAAATCTTGAATGGTAGATTCTCTGAATATCTGGGCCCTTCAGAATGTTCCACTATTCTCTGCCAAACTCCGGCACCCCCCCTACCTTTGGCTGAAGATGGTGTCGAGGTCTCTGCTTTGCAAGACGACATGTGCTCCCCCATGTTCTACCTTCATCTCGCCTCCTGGCCGTTAGACCAATGACCAGTATTAATTCTTAACGTCGCCCAGCTGCAGAAGTGCTAGGCCTGAGAAGGGGGAAAGTGACAACACCCCAAGTGAGCGGCAGGACCTAGACCACGTGCACTGGCAGGAGCTGATGGAATACAGACCGGACCAGGTCCTGAGGATGTTACATCAAGGGGGTGAGGGGTGCACAGAGTTTGATAAAAGAGATTTATAAATATATGCGCACTCTCCCGTGATTCAGGATCTAACACCCTGGCAAGACTTTGGGATATGGTGCTAATGTGCGGTTCGCTTTTGAAATCCTAGAGAAAGCAATGTTCCAAATTAAGCGAAGTAAAATTGTCCGAACTTCTATGGCTAATGATAAAAAAAGGGGGGGGGAATCAAAAGGCTCAAAGAATTGGCAACATTTGAGTGGATCTGTCATGAAAAGCCACAAATCCGCCACCAGCCAGCTTCGTTCTCTGTTGGAGTTTCTGGAAGACCCTCCATCCACTAAGCGATAAAGAATGTACTGTTGAGAGGACAGCAACAGCACTGAGAACCTCAGTAGTCGTTAGCCTTTATTGGAAGCCTGATGGGAGCAGACTCACTGATGGCAATGAGAAGAAAAAGATCCCAAAGCAGGAAAGACAAGATGGAAGAAACGTGGTGAGCATGAAGACTGGAGTGGCAGGCTGTGGGTGTGACCTGCAGAGAGCTGCAGAGTGGGTAATTAGAAGGGAATCGATCTTGCTTTTGGGTGTGATAGGTGGGCAATGACCAGAGGTACTTAATATTTACAACCAAATACCAAGGGATAAATGATTCAGGAAGCTGTCTACATTAGATTCTATTGCTGCTGTAACAAATTACCACCAGTTTAATGGATTGAACAAATTCTAATTCATTCTGCTATATTCTAGAAGTCTGAAATGGGGTTCACTGGGTCAATATCAAGGTGCTGGCAATGCTAGTTCTCATTGGAGGCTCTAAGGAAAAATTATTTCCTGGCCTTTTCCAGCTTCTAGAGGCCACCTGCATCTTTTGGCTCATGGCCCCTTCTTCCATCTTCAAAGCCAGCAGAACAGCATCTTCAAATCTCTCTCTGACTTTGACCCTCCAGCCTCTCATTTCTTCCTCTGAGTCTGGCCTTTCTGCCTCCCTCTATTAAGACCCTTGTGATTATATTAGGTCCCCCTGCATAATCCAGGATAATCTCCTGGTATCCAGAGCCATAACTAGATCACATCTGCAAAATCTCTTTTGCCATGTAAAGTAACACATTCACAGGTTTTGGAGATTAGGACGTGGACACCTTTGGGTGTTTGTCACACTATCCAAATAAACATGACAATTACTTGCCAGCTTTCAAAACTGAGCCAGATTTCAGAACTAAAACCCATAGACCAAAGTAGAGGCCAGACCCCCAAAAGGAATTACTTTGTAACCCTGGAGCAAGTATATATAGGATGATTTCCTAGTCCTTCCCTAAAGGGACCTATAGCTATTTACTCAGGGAACCATCCACTGAGAAAAGAGGGGTACCAAATATTTCAAGGACTATTGGACACAGGGTCTGATTTGACATTAAAACCCAGAGATCTGAAGGGTCATTATGACCTGTTTAAGTGGGTATATACAGGAGCAAGGTAATAAATTGGTTCCTCACCCATGTTCGGCTGTGTGTCCATTGTCCCCAAAGACCCACCCAGTAGTTATTTCCCTAGTCTCCAAATGTATAATTAAAGTGGACTGGTTTGGATGTTAGAAGAAAGGAGAAACAAACTGAGGGCCTCAGAGGGGAGGGGGGTGGGGGAATGGGATAGGCTGGTGATGGGTAGTAAGGAGGGTACGTATTGCATGGTGCACTGGGTGTTATACGCAACTAATGAATCATCGAGCCTTACATCGGAAACCGGGGATGTACTGTATGGTGACTAACATAATATAATAAAAAATCATTAAAAAAAAAAAAGAAGAAAGCCACACTTTCTCCTTGACCCATGGGGTAAGAGCTTGGAAGGCCAAGGTCAAGCCTCTAACACATCCCCACTGTGGCCAAGATGTTAAATTAAAAACAGTATTGTATCCCTTGGTAAATGGCAGAGAGTAGTTCCACCCTTAAAGACTTAAGTGACAGGATGAGTGTAGTCCCAATAATATTTCCATTCAATTCACCAATCTGGTTCCTATAAAGGACATACAAACACTACAGGTTAATAGTATATTATTGCAAATTCACACAAATAATTGCCCCAATTGCAACTGCTACTTAGAGTGGTACTATCTGCTAGAGCTGCCAGAGCTGATAACAGGGACTCAGGTACAACGTATGCAGCCATCCACTCCATCCACTGTGAATGCATTTATTTTCATCCCTATCCACAAGGAGAGCCAGAAACAATTTGTATTCTCATGGAATGGACATCAGTATATCGATATGTTCTTGCCCCAGGGCTATGTTGATTCTCTATCCCTCTGTCATGATCTGAAGATAGCTGGGCCTTATGAACTGTATCTAGAACATCATGATGACGTCATTCTAATTGGCTGGATGAATGAGAAATGGCAAATGTTTTTGGAAGCCTTGATAAGACGCATGGAGAGCAGAATTTGAAAGAAAAACAATATAAAGATTCAGGGATGTGCTACTTCCTGAAGTTTTTATGCCCCAAAGATCTGGGACATACTGAGACAATCCCTTCCCATGTAAAGGACAAAATGTCGGTTTTGTACTTCTCATCACTAAAAAGTAAGCCCAAGATCTGGTGGACCCGTCTGGGCTTCAAAGGCAGCATATTCCATACTTGGTAATGTTTCTCTGGTCCAGTTATCGAGTAACACAGAAGGCTGCCAGCTTTGAGTGGGACTCAGGTCAGAAGGACTCTGCAACAGCTCCAGGCATTGGTATAAGTATCTCTGCTTACTTGAGCCATCAGACGTAGCGGACCCTGTGGCGTTAGAGATACCTAGCAATAAAAGGTGCTATCTGGAGTTTATGGCAGAATTGTGTAGAAGAATCCCAAAATCAACACCTGCAATTCTGGAGCAAGGCCATGCCATCTGCCGCACAAAATTACACATCACTTTAAAGCAGCTTGTAAAAATTGTAGCATTCTTCCATGATCTTATAGCTTCTGGCCATGAGACATAAAGTGATTATGCTGCCAAAGTGTCTATTGTGAGCTGAGGTCTGCCTGACCCCATTGAACCAGAAGCTTAGGTAGGCCAAGCAACAAGCAAAATATCAGATTGGTTATATCTGGGATCAGACATGACAGGGCCAATGGGCACAGGTAAACTGTGCACAGTAGGTGGTGTGGACCCTTCACCTCTAAGAGTCTTTAGTCTAGGGATAGAAAAGACTTCCTTCCTTTGCTAGCCCAAGAGTATTTCACCATCCCCCACTGATATTCCTAACGTTGTCTTCACCTTTCTAAATAGATTCTTCATTGAGAAATTCTTATATACCATTATTTGAGGATTTCATGGTCTCTTGATAGAACCTTGATGAATACAAGAAAGAATGACCTGCCTGAGACTACTGACCTGAGAAACCTCACTGACCAGGAGGACCCTTGAATTTTCATTGCACGAGTCACCTATTCTCTTATGCAATGCATGTCTTAAGAAGACATCAATGTTCCTTGGCATTTCTTGGTCACCTAGCCTTATCAGCATGTCATCAATGTAATCACCAACATATCTCATGGGATGGTAAAACAACCAGAATCCCTGTAGTTGTAATTTATGTGTTTGTCAACTCATGCTTTCAATGCTTAGGCAGTTTACAAGTCTGCCATACCCTATGTTTCCTGCTTGTGTAGGGATTTACAGATAGCCAGAGGTAACCAGAACCCTCTCAGGTCTATCCTGCACACGTGTGAAAACTTGTAAATCCCCAGGAATATGTCATAACTTTTTAAAGTTTCTATATTTTCTTTTAAATTGTTGGCTAGTTATTTTTTTTTATTTTTTTATTTTTTGCTGTAACTAGTGTCTCAGAGCCTTAGGCAGCTGTGATATTAAACAATTTCTGCTGATTGTTTTTGACAAACACACCAAAGATTGAGTTTTTCTTACTGTATAAGCTCTGATTCAGATCAAATAACACAAGCTCTGTGAACTGGACTTTTCCAAGGAACTGTCAGATAATCACAATTCTCTGGTCATGGGGCTCTTTGAGAATAGGAATAAGTAAGCCATTCAAAACACCACAAAACCTGCCATCTTTACTGAGGTTTATTGGAAAAACAATCTTCAGATTGTTGTGAACTTTCAGCCAATTGTCAGAGCTCTGAAGTTAATTTGGATAAATTTGCCAGTATTTTCATTGTTTTTGTGAAGGGAAAGATTTCTGCAGCTTCTCCCTCTGCCATTCCCTAGGCACTTGTTCTGGAAATGAATTTGCTTACCCTTGCATCTTTCTGGAAGCCATACTATTTATTTATAGTCATGATGTTTACTTATTTATAATCACAATATTTCACAAAACACTGTTCTGATAAAAATCCATATTTTATAGCAAAAGAATTAATACAGTATGCTGAAACCAACAGAATTCACTAGTTTTACCATACACCCCACTACCTAGAAGTAGGGTAGAGAAATAGTCAATTGAAGACTCAGTTATGGAGCCAGCTGGGAGAAACTACCTTGAGAATTTGTAATAGTCTGAAGAAGATGTGGTATGCAGGCTGAACTAAGCACCAGTCTGTGACTCTGTGGTAACTGTAACTTGAATACAATGGGTCCAGGAATCAAGGATAGAAATGGGATTGGCTCTTGTCTCTATTAAACTAAATGCAGAGAGACAGTTTGACTTCTTTGCCGATTTGAATATGTTTTATCCCTTTTCGTTGTCTGATTGCTGTTGCAAGGACTTCTAGTACTACGTTGAATAAAAATGGCGAGAGTGGGCATCCTTGTCGTGTTCCTGATCTTAAGGAAAAGGCTTTCAGCTTTTCACCATTGATAATGATATTCGCCGTAGGCTTTTCACAGATGGTTTTTATGAAATTGAGGAATGTACCCTCTATCCCTATACTCTGAGGGTTTTAATCAGGAAAGGATGCTGTATTTTGTCAAATGCTTTTTCTGCATCTATTGAGAGGATCATATGGTTCTTGACTTTTTTCTTCTTGATATAATGTATCACACTGATCGATTTGCAAATGTTGAACCACGCTTGCATCCCAGGGATGAATCCCACTTGGTCATGATGGATAATCCTTTTAATGTACTGTTGGATCCTATTAGCTAGGATCTTGTTGAGAATTTTGGCATCCATATTCATCAGGGATATAGGACTGTAATTGCCCTTCAACAGATGACTGGATTAAGAAGATGTAGTCCATATATACGATGGAATATTACTCAGGCATCAGAAAGATTACCCAACATTTGCAGCAACATGGACGGGACTGGAGGAGATTATGCTAAGTGAAATAAGTCAAGCAGAGAAAGACAATTATCATATGGTTTCACTCATTTATGGAACATAAGAAATAGGAAGATCGGTAGGAGAAGGAAGGGAAGAATGAAGGGGGGTAAACAGAAGGGGGAATGAACCATGAAAGACTATGGACTCTGGGAAACAAACTGAGGGCTTCAGAGGGGTGGGGGTGGGGCATTGGGATAGGCTGGTGATGGGTATTAAGAAAGGCACATATTGCATGGAGCACTGGGTGTTATATGCAAATAATGAATCATGGAACACTACATCAAAAACTAAGGATGTACTGTATGGTGACTAACATAACATAATAAAAAATTATTATTAAGAAAATAAATAAATAAACTAAATGCAAATATTTTGCACTTGCTATTGCTATACTTGCAGATAAATATATATTTTCTATTCTCACGTCTTGTCTCTCCTGAATATTCATTCAAGTTAAATTTAAGGAGAAAACTGAGTCATGTAAGAACTACTAATATCGTTTAATAGGAACATTTTGTTGTGGCTATTTTGTGTTACAGAAGAAGGATTATATTGATGCCGAGTATCCGAGAGAGGAAGGGTATGTACTATTTTCCATTATTATGGCAGCTCACTATCTTCCAAATATTTTCATATTGGGGTTATGTTCTCATTATGGAACTACTGTGTTCTATTTCAAAGAGAAGTTTTTTTTTTTAAGATTTATTTATTATTTATTTTAGAAAGGGAGAGTGGATGGGGGAGGAGGGACAAAGGGAGAAGGAGAGAGAAACTTAAGCAGACTCCATGCTGAGCACAGAGTCTAATGTGGGGCTTGATCTCACAACCCAGAGATCATGACCTAAGCTGAAACCAAGAGTCAGGCACTTAACCAACTGCACCATCCCAGCACCCCTCAAGAGAACTTTCTATGGGGCACATAACACATTGACAGCCTCCAGTTGCCATACCTTTAGATTTATCTTGATGTTCATACCAGGCCATATTTCCTTTGGACTTCTCTTAGCCAATGAGTGAGCACAGCAGGTATATCTGAAAAGTCACTTTTATGTATCATGAAAGATGGCAATTCAATTCAATTTTTTTTTCTGATGGACTGCCAGTTGTCTCATGATCATTTATTGATAGTATGTTTCCAAGTATGTGTGAGTTCATTTCTGCAGCCTTTCAGCATTTTTCTATTGGTCAATATATCTATCCCTTCACTAATACTATGCTGCCTTAATTGCTATAGATTTATAAAAAAATTTGAGATCTGATTTAACTAGTCCTTCAAATCTGCTTCTTCACCTCCTACTCTTTCTTCTTCTCCTTCTCATTCTTCTTCTCCTCCTTCTTCTTCTTCTTCATCTTCTTCTTCTTTGTCTCCATCTTCCTCTTTATCTTCATCTTCTCCTCCTCCTTCTTGTGTCTTGTGTATTGAGACTTCGCACTTCCATATAAATTTTTAAATCTTCTTAAATTTAAGAATTTTTGATCTTGATAAATTCCATATTGAACATGTTCAGATTTTTATTTAAATTTTATTAAATATATAGATACATTCAGGGAGAATTACTGTATTTATTATGTTGAGTCTTCCTATTTGTCTTCTCACATTACTTCTCACATTACTTCCTATTTGTCTTACTCACATTATGTTGAGTCTTCCCATTTGTCTTCTCACATTACTTATTAATATCTTCCCCCCAAATCTAGTAATTTTCTCCAAAGTGGCCTATAACACCATTTTTTAAAGGAAAAAAAAAAACCCAATAATACCAGATCATGGTGTACATATGAAATAACAACACACATACTCTTCCTGGATAAACCAAGAATAAGGGTAGTTATTTCTTTTTTTTTTTAATTAGGGCCTGCTAGGTGCTTTGCCTGGGGTTTCACATGTGTTTTTTTTTATTTTATTTATTTATTTTATTTATTTCTCACATCAGTGGAAATATTGTTTCTACTTTGTATACCAATAAACAAGGCTCAAAGAATTATGGTAGCTTCTCTAAGTTCCCACAGTTTGAATGTTACATGGCTGTAATTTGATACCACGTTAATCACACCCCCAAACCAGTGCTTTTTCCAGTGTATTAAATGAAATGAACAGTCTGAATAATGAAATAGGGGAAAACTTTGAAATTTTAGGACAGTTTTGCGAAAGTTGGAAGTAGCTTAAAAACAAAGAGAGATAATTCATGGGGTGAAAGGGTTTTTTCTTTTTTTTTTTTTAAGATTTCTTTACTTATTTTAGACAGAGAGACAGAGAAAGCACCTTCAGGGGGTGGGGGAAGAGCAGAGGGAGAGGGAGAGAGAAACTTAAGCAGACTCTGCCGGTAGAGCGCTGAACTCGATCCAAGCTCGACCTCACAACGCGATCACAACCTGAGCCAAAACCAAGAGTTGGATGCTTAACCAACTGCACCACCCAGGGGCCCCTATGGGGTAAGAATTTTACATAGGCAATAAAATGAACTATACCCTAAGATATTTGCTGTCACGATCAGTAATAATCAAGTGAAGACCACTGCTAATCTCGGACTCAGGAGAATCAGCTGCATCAGTATACTATACAGATTCTCTAAATGTGAAATCTATTGAAAGCACAGGACAAAGGCTCAGATTCGAATTAGTCGCAAATTGGAACAGTAGGTAATAACGTAGACGGGGCTTATCCCCTTTCCAAAGGAACTGCAACTTTCTGGGTTGAAGTATTGCCCATGACTTTTCAGCAAATGGGAATTTAAGTTCACGATGTTAAGGTGCAAAAAAAAAAAAAAAAATTCTTTTCTCTCATTTTCTAGATTAACCTGCTCCAGCTATGGTTTTAGGCTTTCGTTGTCTTTGAATTATTTTGTTGTCTCTCAGCTAATTTCAATTCTGTAAATTGTAGAAAACTGATAGCATTGCAAATAATTTCTTGTCTGTAGACATGCAAATGGATTCTGTCAGGTGAAGAGACAACTGATTTCTCATGTTAAAAGCGTATTTCACATCTACCCATGATTTTATTTATTTTTTATTTTTATTTTTTTAAAGATTTTATTTATTTATTTGACAGAGAGAGACAGCCAGCGGGAGAGGGAACACAGCAGGGGGAGTGAGAGAGGAAGAAGCAGGCTCCCAGCGGAGGAGCCTGATGTGGGGCTCGATACCAGAACGCTGGGATCATGCCCTGAGCTGAAGGCAGACACTTAGCAACTGTGCCACCCAGGCGCCCCTTATTTATTTTTTATTTTTTTATTTTATTTAAAATTTTTATTATGTTATGTTAGTCACCATACAGTACATCATTAGTTCTTGATGTAACGTTCCATGATTCATTGTTTGCGTGTAACACCCAGTGCACCAAGCAATAGGTGCCCTCCTTACTACCCATCACCGGCCTATCCCGATCCCCCACCCCCCTCCCCTCTGAAGCCCTCAGTTTGTTTCCCAGAGTCCATAGTCTCTCGTGGTTCTTTCTAAAAGCTCGTTTCACATCTCTTCATGATTTCATTTTAGCATTCCTGACTGCCTCTTAAATGTGTGGTATTTGGAATTCTCCTTTGAGACATTGGTTCCCTCACTAATCAGTGAGGTAAATATCATCTTTACAAGTGTGCGTTTTATTTTTGAGTCATCACGTTACCTCTTAAAAAAAGACTTGCCCTTGCCCAGGATCTAGGTGATCTGACTCCAGGGCCCACATCTTTCACCACAAAACTGGGTCAACTCCCCCACTTGGGTACTCGGTGAAGTTTATCGCGCACTAACTGTATCCGACGCTCCACCAACAGCTTGAAGACAGTAAACGTTGTCTACGTGAAGCCACAGAACAGGGCTCAGATTCAGGGCCGTTTGACTCCTGTACTCTAGCTCTTAACCACTGTCTTAGAGTTCCTCCTTTAGCCTTTTCATAGCCCCTCGGATAGTCGGCTTGCTCAAGACTGATGCAGGGCTCCATACTTGAGTTAGCTCAACCCTTGACCTCGTTGCGGAGTCACACCCCCTTCACGAGGTAGGTAGAGTAGATGTTGTTACTCTCCATTTGATGATATGGAACTCACTGGTTGGGGGGGGGGCGGTTTAAAGGGCTTCATGGGCACCACACAGGCATTGAATGATGGAGCTAGAACTCCAACCCAAACCTTCGGATTTCGAAGTCTATGTTGCTCTGTTGGAGGAGGCGGCTGACGCTCCCCTGCCCCTGTCCCGCCCCCCCCCCGCCCCGCCCCGCCCCCAAGGTGCTAAAGCCCAGCGGGAAAGAGTCTACTGCCAGGCAACTCCTCTCAGTGTAATCCTGGAGAGAGTGCAGAAAGTCTGGAAGAACCGACCCTGTGGTGTTAAGCCAACATTTGACCACTGCTCTAGGATATTTAGTTCTTACCATTTATTAGGGACACATGAATGCAGCACATTTCCCAAGGCTTTCTCTGCAGCCGGCATTCAAAGAGTTTACGGTCTAGAAGGGAACAGTGTGGTCCACCAAGCCTTGCAAATAATTTATCAAATGTAAAGTTATCTTCTGTGTGTGAAGGTTTCCTGAGTCTCCCCTAAAAGCAAGGAAGGGTCTAATGTGATATAATTATAATCCGATCTTTTTTCCTCCAACAAACTCATCTTACCTCCTCAAGCCATTATGAAACTACTAACCTGCTTGGAGGTACTCTTCAAAAGCTATTTCTTTCATCCTGCCTGGAAGACTTTACTCCAACTCACCATGGGCGTACTTCACTTTTCAAATATTCATTTTCATTCTCGCAATATTTGTCCAGATATTTTTAACGAGAGCTGCCCGAAGCTCCATGTGTCAGGGAATGAAACTGCAGAAATTCCAGCTGTATTGTCTAAATTCAGAACTTGAAATTCAGCTCCAGGGGTGTGGGTGGAGTACAGCAACCATTGTTTGCTAAACCCCATGCTCTTGAGACTGCTGGTTTGGACTGCCCAGCTCTGTGTGCCTTTCCCGTGGGCGTATCCCTGGGCGAGGACCTGTCCTTTGTCCTCTCGTTTTAAGAGTATCTCCTTTTCTCAGGAAAGGACACTGATCCTCTTTTCCTCCTTCTGATTGGTTTTTTAACTTCTGCATTTAGAACTCTGGAACATCCCTCCTTCCCATACACACAACCCCTTTGAAAGATGGCATAGTTAGATAATAGGGCTGCCTCCTGAGCCAGGTCCAGGACAAGCACAAACTCAAACAAGGGCAGGCTTCACCAGTGAAACAGTACACCAGCGAAACCCGGAGTCCTAGTTTCACTCGCTCTTAGATACCCAGAAAAATTCCTGTAAGGAAGCAAAATAAATGAAACACACCGTGGGGCCTTCCTTCCTTTTCCACTGGTCCAGGGCCACGGTGCCAGGTGACCCCTTATTTTGAAATTTTCTATCCGGCTTTATTTCCAGTATTTTCGTTAGTCCAAAGATACACTCCGATAGGAATACAAATATTCAAATTATAAAAACCAGTTAAAGGATAATTCATGTTCTCGGTTCACTATAGTTATTCCAAGACAGACTCCGGAAGCAGTGATTTGCCGCAGGCGCTGTTAGCTTCAATTAGCACATGAACACCAAGCCAAACAGAAAGGAAAGCTGTGGTTGTGGCAGCAGTGGATAAACAAGACCAGAACTATGACTTGATGTAGTGAAGTGAGCTCAAGAATTCAAATGATGGTGGTAGACAGCAAATTCATTTTTTAAGTGACTCAGTGTATTCTTTACAGCAGCCATAGCTCAGTGGCTGGAATTAGTGGCTTTGGAGTCAGACAGCTGTAAACGTAAATCCACCGCCATTTGCGTGCCCTTGATGAACACTTGGACCAGCTGTGTGTCCTTGGTGAGAGCTTTTCTGAGACCCAGTTTCTTCATCTGTAAAATGGGGATAATAATCATAATAACCAACTTCATGAGATTGTTATGAGAATTCAATTTTTTTTATATGTGTATGAAAAGTTCTTAGTAAAAAGCCAGGCATGTGATGTTTCCGGTTGATGGTACAGTGCTTACCAAGAATATATGTACCTCTTTAAATATTATATGAATGCTTCAGTAGTCAGACATTCTCCCGACCCCTTTCCACCCCATTTGTAAAACAGATTTTCAAAATCACATCAACTTCCACTGTATTTATTTGTTCATTTTATTTTTTTTTAAAGATTTTATTTATTTATTTGACAGAGAGAGACAGCCAGCGAGAGAGGGAACACAGCAGGGGGAGTGGGAGAGGAAGAAGCAGGCTCTTAGTGGAGGAGCCTGATGTGGGGCTTGAACCCAGAACACTGGGATAAAGCCCTGAGCCGAAGGCAGATGCTTAACCACTGCGCTACCCAGGCGCCCCTATTTGTCCATTTTAAACCCACGTTCCTTTTTTGTAGGATGGGGGTCCTCCATTTCTTCCCACTGAATCTTTCCCAAGAGAGAAAAAATTAAATTCTCAATTCTCCTCGGGGAGAAAGTTTAGGTCAATGGTTATGAACCAAACAGACCCGGTTTCCAAGATCTTTGTTGAAAGCAGGGAGACCGTGGACCTGTTACTCAATCTCTCTAAACCTGTACCCTTTCTTTTAAGATGGGGTGACACCACATTTATGTATGGCAAAGCATTTTGAATAGTGCCTGGCATCCAGTAAGCATTCTATAAATGTTGGCTACTATTACTATTTTATTCAAGACTGATCTCTTAGGACACATATACCTTGATTTTAGGACCACCCATTTTGTTTTGTTTTGTTTTAAAGATTTTATTTATTTATTTTACAGAGAGAGAGAGAGGGAGAGAAGCAGGCTCCCCGGTGAGCAGGGAGCCCGACGCGGGACTCAATCCCACGACCCCGGGATCGTGACCCGAGCCGAAGGCAGACGCTTAACCAACTGAGCCACCCAGGCAGGCACCGTAGCGATTTTGATTCAAGATCTGGATTGCTGAGCCTGGAAACAGAGTAGTGACCATCTTGGTTCAGTTTACAACATGGGTCCAGTTACTCTGTTGAATAAGCCCCAACTTGAAGAAAGCTGGGCAATGGAAATTTCAGTTTCTGACCTGTCACATACTCACTTTGAGCACCCTTGGCTTGGAAGCTTGTTAGAGTCTCAGAAAGAAAAAGAATTTATTAAATCAAATATTGTGCACAGATGAGACAACATATCACTTGCTAATTACAAGAGTGACTAGCACTGATGCAAACATCTCTTTTATTCCTCTCGGCTTATGGCCCAATTAACAATTAGCAGTGACTAATGTCCTAAAAGGAGGCTTTCTGTCTGCACTGCTGGGTTTTCTCAGGAGGAGTTAAAAATAAGATACTTGACAGAGTTTAGTCAGGAAAAAAAAAATTTTTTTTTAACTACAAGAAACCACCTGTATTACCTGTGGATAAAATATATTTGCAAAAACCCTAGACGACACTGACACATACACTGACTTTATTTATTAAAAAAAACAAAACTACTTTCCCTAATTTTAGAAAGTTATGAAACACAATAAAAACTACTTTTTTCCCATGCTGAAAGTCCTTAAACACTTATTTCACTAGTTAATATTTATAAGTTAAAAATAATCACTCTCTTGGAGGGAAGGTCTCTTACAGAAAAGATTGCAAGCTGAGGAATCAAACCCCAAGGAATGTTTCCCCAACACAGAGAAATTTTCCCTTTCTTCACTGGGTGCCTGTCACGGTACGCGGAGACAGGTCTTCTAAATTAATTGTCGCTTTGAGAATAAACCATGATTAGGATTGGACACCATGGTGACCATCCCCCCAAACAAGAAAATACAATAATTTCGAGGTAATGACAAAAAAATTAAATAAGCTTTGCTGGAAAAGCATGAATCTGTATCCAGACCTGATCTCTGGTTTTGCTATGGATTGATGGATAGCCCCAAATCTCCTCTATCATGTCGTTCAAACTGCCTCTCAGAAAAGTCTCAGATGTCTGTTATTTATACCTCTTCATGTCATTAAAGTAATGTATGCCCTCTGTCATGAGTACATACATTTTTGCCTAAATACTTATAGCTGTTAGTAAGCTCTTACTATAAAACAAGCACTAAGCTGAGAATTTTACAAATATTACCTTATTTAACCCTTATCTATAAGGTAGATAAAATAATTACCTTATTTTATCAATCAGTAGTACATTTCAGCTTGGGGAAGATAACTTGGTGGCCCAAAGTCCCACAGCTAAAAGGGGCCTGACCGCAGAGTCTGAGCTCTGAACTAACTATATTGATTTAAAAATCTAAATGATCTGAGTGACAGGCATCTGAATAGGCGAGGAAGTGTTCTAGAAGCTTCCCTGCAAGCTGAAGCCAACGATGTAGGCTAAAGACCCGAGCAGGAGTAGGAACGTCATATACCTAGGCACGGTAATTCTATCACTGAATTCAAGGGGCAGTTCTAGTCTTACTTTCCATGACCCTTTAACTTTTTCTCAGAAGAGAAGCACAAAAGTATCCGACCTTCATGAGAGAGAAAAGCAAGAGGGAAGCACAAGA
The DNA here is from genome assembly GCF_023065955.2 of Ursus arctos. Taxonomy (NCBI): domain Eukaryota; kingdom Metazoa; phylum Chordata; class Mammalia; order Carnivora; family Ursidae; genus Ursus; species Ursus arctos. The sequence goes on from NW_026623100.1 coordinate 7,354,758, forward strand.
GAGTGTCCAGAATGCCATCCCCACCTTGTCATAGCAGACTCTCTTCTCTAGCCATGTTTCTCTTTTAGCAGGTTGATGAAAGACGAGGGAGGTCCCATGGCATCACGTCAGGTTTGGGCAGGGTGAGTACAAATATTTACCACATCCCAACACCAGCAAACATGTGGGAAACTTTTAAGGTAGAAAGCTACTGTGTAGGATAAATAAAAGAAAATGCTACTTGACCCAATTTCAGAATTTACTGAAACCTAAGTTCATGGAGGCTAGCAATAGGAACAGGTTTAGAAAAGTTAAAAAAAAAAAAAGTAAAGAAAACAAACAAAAAACTTACGGAGGGAAAATAGGAGTTTGTGGGTTGTGTGCTTGCTTTTTCGAGGTTGAAGGTAAAAGGGCAAATCCTGGCCCTGGCGGAGAAGGTGTGATGCCCAGTGGACCAGCAGCTGGCCCCGGAGAGCACCCTCACGGGGTTCCAAGCCCTCCCCGAGCCGCACAGGGGACCTGAGGCAGATCTTCCTCAATGCTCAAGAGGGAACTTTCTCTGCTGCACTACGTGGTGCCTCTTGCAAAAACGCATGATGTGAAACCCATACCTAAGAACACTCTTGGGGTACGCATCACACCCTCAACCAATCTCCAGAGTGGGCTGTCGCCCGTGGAATGGAGATCAGATCACACTGCATTTGGCAACAGTCCTGGGTGGCTGAGGAAATGACATGAGCTCGCCAAGTCTACCAGAACTACCAGGACCACGAGGGCCCTCAACCCATCCTTCTCTCCAGGAAGGAACTCCAAGGCTACTTTCCGAACCTAGGCAGCCAGGGCCAGACAGTGTCTAGATGAACAAATGGCCTCAGGGCCAACAATTCCATTATGGTTTCTACCAATTAAAGGGGCGGGCTCCTGTCTATTCCCTAAATCCCACCATTCCTCTCTCAAATGGTACCAGCATCTCAGAGAAAACAGAAGAATTAGATAAATTCCACTAATCCTTGGACTTCGCTGGCTATCTGGGAAGGGGCCTTCACAGTTTGGGTTTCTGTTATGTGGAGAATCCAGCAAGGACCACAAGTGTTCTCTGTCTCTCAAGAATCGGCTTTGCGTATGGCTTTGGAAAGGTGATTTCTGCTGCCTCTGCTCTGTCTCTGTGTCTTCAGCTACAGTTTAAGGATCACGACTCACGGACCCCCTCTCATGGGGCATAAACTTTTTCTGTTGCTTTGACTGCTTGTTTGTTTGAATAATAAAGGAAAAAAAAAAACAACCCAGAACCCAAAGATGCCTGGGTTTTAGCTATACTTCTATCTCTTTGGGCTGATAGCTATTATTTGGTAGGAGATTTACACAATCTAGAAGCAGTCTCATATTTCAGATTCGGAAATAACCAAAAGGCCACTGTTGCCCCACCATTTATAGATAATCTACCGTGTACAAGGCACTGTAATAACTAAGACAAAAAAATGCATAAAAAGTTAAAAAATAGAAAAAAGGTAAAGCCAAGAGATAAAAAACACAATTGATGAATGGATAAAATTTAAAATGCACAGACTATCCTCCCTGCCCTTCAGACCATAGCAGTTGTGCACACACACGTATAAGTGTAATTCCCAGATAAGTTCTGTAACACACCCAGTGCGGTGTGGGGGCACCCAGGAGGAAGGGGATCACTTCACTGCTTCTGAGTAAGGGGATCAAGGCAGGTCTTAGGCAGCCTGGTGCACTGGAAAGCATCCTTTAAAGATGTACAGGATTAAATCAGTTGGGGATGGTTAGAGATGTCAAAAATAGCAATGATAGTACAGATAATTATTTATTATAGATCAGCCCTTTGGCACAATAAATGGCACTTAAAAATACGTGTTCATTTGCAAGCAGCCAGAAGAGAAAGCAGAGGAAGAGAGGGCAAGGAGGGAGGAAAGATAAAGTCATTTAGCAAAGTTGGTGAGGTTCCAGGTCAAGGCTAGGGGTGATGAGGATGGAAAATTAAATTGGGAAGTAGTTTCAAACCCTAGGGCACAGTATCACAGCCTACAATTGTACATCTAATAAATACCCGTTGTTTGTGTCACTGCTATTAAAGCCTGTTAGGCCATTTTGTTTTTAAAATAAATATTCCAGTTATTAAATAGAGTACAAACCCATCGTTCACAGACTAATCCTCTAGTGCACATCACATCCATTTATTATTGCTACTGATTAAATATAGCCATGTTACGGCAAATTCTACCTTTCCCCAGAAGCATAATTATCACATAGCACATGTCAAAATGAAAATCAAATGCATTCTCTTGGGAGAGAGGACAGCCAGCTTGTGAAAGCAGCAACTCACCATGTGACCTCGGGCAAGGCGTCCTTATTTGTAAACGCAGAGACCTGGGCCAGACGATTTCCCAGGCCCTTCCCAGTTCTAACTCGATTATAAGCTGCACATACAGATAGTCAAGGTGAATTACTGACCAGTCATGCTTGTATCTCAATAAATTTCATGGATCACACACTCTTAGGAATTTCTGTAATAATTCCTATGATGATTAACATTTATCACTCACAGGGAATTTGTCTACAGAGTACATCAACTAAGAATGTAGCAGAGCCTGCAAATTTGTTCCAAGTTGTTCTCCAAAAAAAATCCCTTCCTTTAATAGATGCATGTTTAATAGCTTCTGAAAAATAAACTCAGTAGCTCCCTTCGTAACTCTGAAAATCCTTCTTCCACAATAAGAGGAAAATGGACTCTTGAAATACATGGAGACAATCGTGTGGACGATGAAACTACTTTCTTTGGAGCAAAGGACTGTGGGACCTGTGGTGTTGCCTGCTGGGTCTGGGCTCTGCTGACCATCGAGACCCACTTGCTGAGGCCTCCTCCTCACTCTCTTCTCCAGATTCAAACTCCTCATCTACCGCGTGGAACAGTGGTTTGGGCCGTAGTGCCTCCCTTCTGCCCGGGCCAACATGCTCTTCTTGGCTTGTGTTTCTTGGATACCGGACGTGGCATGGCTTCCCTCCACTGGGTAAGCTCTTCATTGGAATTATCTCATGTGTCAGCCGTCTTTCTTGAAGTGTCCCTGTTCGAGAGTGTGCTTTGAACATGATGGATGGGAGTTCTGAATCACTACTGTCATTACCTGGGAAAATATGACAAGAGGAGGAAAGAACGTGACTTAAGATCAGAGAGAAGACTCCATATCTAGATCGCAAGAACTCAGAGTGAAACAGTCCTTCTTGAGGTTCCAGCTCTTACACTCACCTGTCTGACTTTCCCTGCCCTGAAGAGGGCACAGAATAGAAGCATATGTGCTGTGGTATAAATAGAAATGCACCAAAACCTGTGTATCAGGCTAGACTCCTTCAGGTAAGTAAGGGAGTGGTTTTTTGTTTGTTTTTGTTTTTTTGTTTTTTTGTTTTTTTTTACAAATCAGATCAGCTGGCCATAGGCATTAGGCCATAAGGCACAAAGATGCTTTGTTTGTCAAAAACCAATGTTGAACTGAAGGTGCCATGGTAACTGTCATGGGAACATGGTTGGTTTGGATTTTTTTGTTGTTGTTTGTTTTTTAAGATTTTATTTATTCATTTGAGAGAGAGCATGAGTGGTGGGGGTGGGCAAGGCAGAGGGAGAGGGACAAGCAGACTCCCTGCTGAGCAGGAAGCCCAATCCCAGGGTCCTGGGATCATCACCTGAGCAGAAAGAAAACACTTAACTGACTGAGCTACCCAGGTGCCCTGGTTGGTTTGCTTTTTAATCAGTGGTTACCAGAAAGCATTAAATCTGAGTTTCATCCCTTTGACCCTGAAATAGCCAAACTTGGAAAAACACAGGTGGGAGAGAACCACAGCGGAGAGTGGCAAAACCCCTGTGACTAGATGTCCTCCCTTCAAAGGAGGTGAGAGGGTGAACAGATTTCCGCTGGCACATGACAGCCATGATGGTGGAAATGTCCATGTATGGAGAACTTGCTATGCGTCTGTCACCGTGCAAACTATTTTATATCTCGTATGCCATTTGAGCCTTACGACAAGCCTTGGAGATGAGTAAAGATAGCATCCCCATTTCATAGGTAAAGAGGCTGAGGTTTCAAGAGGTTAAGTGACTTGCAGGGTCACACAGTGAAGATGGGACAGCAGGTTAGCAGAGCCTGTCCAGCTGCACATCTGCTCTCTGCCAGATGGTGCCTGGCTCCCTGACACGTGCCACGTGCCACATGCGGGTCAGGAGGCTATGCCAAGAGCAGAGGGAAGCCATTGGGTATCTACGCAACCTCCCCTCTCAGATGACCTTCCAAAGACGCCATCCATGACGCCATCCCAACTTCACTGTGCACACATCTTCAAGGCAGTATTTTTCACAAATCTCATCTATTCTCATTTCCTCAAGTTTTAACCTTACAGATTTATTTTCCCTTTAAATATTCTTCTGACAATTTAAGTATTTTAAGAACTTTATATTTAAATCTGAAAGCAGCGTTCTTTCTCCCACTCTTTATTCCCTCTTAAAAAACCAAACACAAAACAAAATAAAAACCCCACAGCCAAAACTGATAGCCACACAGGTATACAGAAAGCAAAATGTGTTTAGCCATCAGAAAAATTTTAAATAACCTGTTCAACAATGTTTTTCTTAAATATGATCGAATTATCCTCAGAAGGTAGCCTGGAAGTTGAGGGAGGTGGGGGACAGGAATCAACTGCTTTGAATTAAAAAAAAAAAAAATTAGTTAAGAATATTTGTCCATTTTTCCATTACCTCCCTCTAATTTGTGCTCCATGATCTGGCCTGGAACAAGAGTTCCTCTTGATCCTTTGGTGCTTGGAATATTATCCAAGAAAACAATGGCCTGAATGCTTCTCCCCCAAGAGTGGTCCTTTGGCCCACTCTCCTCTTCCCCTCCTAGTTTCCGACCCCTCCTCTGAGCATATGCTCCCCATCAGCACACGGAAAATAAATAGCTGATGTTTCCTGACCATCTCTGCTTCTTGAAAAGTAGCTTCCAAATCTAGGAAGAGGCTTGAGCAGGCAACTTGCAAGATTTCATGCAACTTAAGTCCGTAGATGTGTCCAAAAGGGGAGGAAGAAGCCAGTGGAAAGAGGAAGAGGAAGGAGGAAGGGTGGGGGCTGGGCTCTGTCCCAATTGCACAACCTCCTGCAGGTCCGTACCCAGGCAGGCAGTTCCAGGGAGAGATCAATGGAGACCTTGCAGCAAAATCTGAACATCTATTCTTCTATCTCCTGCTTTAACATCTGCACTTAGGCACCCAGGGGCAGGGTCAAGGAGAAACAGGAAGTGCTTCTGCCCAGGGCAAGGCAGAGCGTGACACCCAGGGAGTGACAATGGACTGCCTCATACTATATATGCTGTTTAGAGACCTAGACCTTGGGTGCAACGCCTCCTCCTCCCTTTCCTCATGGTTTTGTTTTAATTCTGATAATATTTACCATTTTAACCTTTTTTTTTCATCGTCACCATTTTATTGTATAGTTCTGTGGCATTAAGTACATTCATTCACCTTGTCGTGTGTCCATTTCCAGAACTCTTTCATCTTCCCCAATCCGCATGGATTGTAAGCCATCTCAGAGCACAGGAGGTGCGTGTCCAGGAAGGAGTGCTCTGCTTATAGCACCAAGTGAACCTTGGCTCCTTGCAAAAGAGTGGAAGAGTATGTGGAGCCCCCACACATCTAGAGTAGGGGCTGCTCTAACACCAGAGAGCAAGGGGACAGTGAGAAAGAAGGATGCTCTCCAAGTCACAGCCTGGTTAACCAGAGACTGCCTGCTGGATGCCATCTCTCCCCCCATATTCTTCCCTAGAGGGCCTCTGGCCACGCCTTGACTTGTCCTGGTGCAGAGAGCCTTCAAGTTTGGAGAGAATGTGGGTTCAAATAATTGTGCCCAGAGACACACTGAGAATGATCTCAGTCTAACCCCGATTACTATAATGCTTTAAAACTTATTAAGGATAACCGATAAATTAAGTCCCACTTAATTTTGTATGCATTGCCTGGCTTCACCTCGGGGCAACACGGTTGTAATGGGAGTTACCAATATTCTCCTCTTTACAGAGAGAAAATGACAGCATGAGAAGTAGGCTTTTATGTTTTCTTCATATAAGTCCTAAATATGTTGTCCTAGGATTTTATTATTTTTACAGAAAATGTGAGCAAGTTGCCTTTTAGGGCATCTATTCAAAGAATAGGATCCTTTGACCTATTCGTCTGCTGAATAATGTAAACATATTTCCAAACGTTAAACAACCCCCACTTCTGGAATAAATCCCACCGCATAAGGTGCAGTATTTCTTTAATGTTCTATTATATTTTGTTAATAATGCTTTATTTAAGATTTGCACATTTGTGCTCAAGGGAGATGCTATGTGCCGATCTCCTGCCACAGGAGCGTGTGACATTGATGTCCGTCGTAAGAAAGGACTGTGTGAATTTCATGTTTTCTATTCATCCAAACAATGTAAATCGCACCAGATTATTTGTGCCAGGAAGATTTTTAGAAATTAATTTATTATACACCCTACAATGGTGCTCTTTTGTTTTGTTTGCTTTTGTTTGCGGATTAGCTCTTTTATAACATAACATGACACTGCTTTCAAGAGGGCGCTCTGGGAACAGACGGCTAGATCCACGAAACAGAACTGAGAGCCCAGAACTGCCCAGGGCAAGGCAGAGCGTGACACCCAGGGAGTGACAATGGACTGCCTCGTACTATATATGCTGTTTAGAGACCTAGACCTTGGGTGCAACCCCTCCTCCTCCCTTTCCTTGGGATAAATGACTTTAGCACGGCAAAGGTGGCATCTCATCTTGGAGGAAAAGATGGGGTTGGGACAGGGGCAGGGCCATTGGAAAACAATCTGATGCGAGTCTCTGTCTCAATCTACACAAACATATATCTCAAAGGGTTTGAAATTTTAATGGAATCATTAAACTAGTAAAGTTTAAAAACATTGGGTAAATCGTTTTCTAATTTTTCTGTGGAAGATGGAGCAGATTTGATTAAATGGAATAAAAATTTCTGAATGGCGAGTATATCTAAAAACTAAAAGACAAATGTGAAACTGGAAGAGAAACCATTGGCAACGAACACGAGACAATGGATGATATCCTTGTTATACAGTGTTCTTCCAATTCATTTTAAGAAAACAAACAACGGAATAGAAAAAAATGGCCAAAGGCAGAAACAGAAACTTCTCAAGAAGAATACAGTTGCTTCCAAAAATATGAAAAGATGTCCAACCTTACTAAAAATCAAACAGACTCAGATGAAAATTAATATGGTATATAAATTTTATCCTATCACATCATAGGTTACTTGAAAGTCTGAATGATGGTAAAATGTTTGGCAACTACTTTTCTCACAGACTGTTGGTGTGAGGAGTAAATTTAAATATGTATAATTTTTTTTTTAAAAGATTTTATTTATTTATTCGACAGAGATAGAGACAGCCAATGAGAGAGGGAACACAAGCAGGGGGAGTGGGAGAGGAAGAAGCAGGCTCCCAGCGGAGGAGCCTGATGTGGGGCTCGATCCCATAACACTGGAATCACACCCTGAGCCGAAGGCAGACGCTTAACCGCTGTGCCACCCAGGCGCCCCTAAATATGTATAATTTTTGACCCCCAAATTTTGCTTCCTAGAAAACATACTAAGGGAATAATTGATTATTTGTGCAAAAATCAATCATAAGTGATCCGAGGTACTTATTATATTCATTCCTCATCTTAGATAAAAAGGCAAAACACCTTAATATTTATTAATAAGGCTTTAGCTAACTAAGCTAGGATTATTTTTTATAATTGACTATTATTTACTCATAAAAATGATTATTTAGTTTATATCAATTGAATGGAAATTTGTCCACAGTAGATGGCTGAGTAAACTAGACAATTTATAAAAATTCCAAAACAATAATGATACAATGATTTTGTGGATAATATCATGCTATGTGTTTCTTTCTTTCTTTCTTCCTTTCTTTCTTTCTTTCTTTCTTTCTTTCTTTCTCTCTCTCTCTCTCTCTTTTTTTTTTTTTTAGAGAGGAAACACAAGCAGGTGGAGTGGGAGGGGGAGAAGCAGGCTTCCCACTGAGCAGGGAGCCCTGATGCAGGGCTCAATGTGGGGCTCGGTCCCAGGACCCTGGGATCAGACCTGAGCCGAAGGCAGACGCTCAACAACTGAGCCACCCAGGTGCCCCTTTTTTCTTTCTTTCTTGTATCAGGTACAGATAGGTTAGGGACCAGGATGGTGCAGAGAGAATTATAGAAGAATGTTTACCAAAATGTTCTATAGTGATTATATCTAGGTGTTGGGGTTTCAAGTACTTTAAACTTTCTTATTTTATGTTTTTTTTCTACTGATTGATTTTAATTTTATAACAAGCATGTTTTCAAATCAGAAGAAAATAAACTTCCATTTTAAAGAAGAATTATATTCACTCTTCAAGATTTAATTCTAAAATCCTATACATTTAGCTTATTTGAACTTCCAATGTGTTTTTAAGTCTTCAATATTTGGGAAAATTAAAGTAGATAATATGGCATATTATATATTATATATCACCTTTTGCTAATAGAAAATCATTTTATATACACGTTTAAAAAATAATAACGGCTTTTATTAGAACAATAGGCAGTTTCAATAATTCAAGAATTCTACTTAAGAGTTAGATATTAAACAGGAAACAGTTAATCAGTAAATTTGATGAAATTATTTTAGTGAAATTTAACCAACTTTGGAGAATCCTGATTTTTAAATATTTCAAATATTTAATTTGAGTTAAAATATTCAAATATTTCAAAAAAGTACCCATTTTACATCAGCAAATTATCACCTCTGGGCTATATCCAGCCTGTTGCCTCTTTTCGTATGGCCTGTGAGCTAAGGATAGCTGCTACCTTTTTAAGGGGTTGAAAAAAAGAAGACTATTTTATGACAGGTAAAAATGACATGAAATTCAAATTTCAGTGTCCATAAATCAAGTACTGAATTAGAGTAATAAAAATGTTTTCTCTTTTTCTTGTCATGTAAGTACCTACATAATATTCTTGATTTTGCATCTTGGCCCACGAGCTCCCAAATATTTGCCATCTGACCCTTTACAGGAAAAGAAGAATAGCCAGGCAGGCAGGTTACCTGTGAAATCAGCAGCCCTCGGGTCTCTTCTTGCCGGCTGAGGGTGGCCAATGGGAAAGGAGAGGTAGCGGATATTTTTGGTACCGGCCTGTGGGTAACAAGCAGAGAGGAAAAGCAGAGGTGAGTGTGCGATTCAGAGAGTCCTATGGGAAACAGTGGGGACACAGGCCCATGCTGGGCACCTCGTGTAAATTACAGACTCGCCTGTACTCCCGTCACTCTGGTTTAAAGCCAGCAGAATGCTTCAACCTTCGATATGTGTTTCCTTTCTCTTTCATGATAAAATAGACCATTATGAACCCCTCAAATGACTTTATTTTGGAAAGCACTTGTTTTTTAGTAAGGAAAACAGAATTATGGATTATTGAGATAGTTTTTTTTTTTTAAGATTTTTATTTATTTATTTGACAGAGAGAGAGACAGCCAGCGAGAGAGGGAACACAAGCAGGGGGAGTGAGAGAAAGAAGCAGACTCATCGCGGAAGAGCCTGATGTGGGGCTTGATCCCATAACGCCGGGATCACGCCCTGAGCCGAAGGCAGACGCTTAACCGCTGTGCCACCCAGGTGCCCCATTGAGATAGTTTTTTATACGAAAAAATAAAGAGTATTTAGTACATGGTCAGGAGATCTATATTCCATTCATTGGAATAATTACGATTAAGTGGGATAAGCCAATTAGCCGTTTTGTGCCTGAGTTTCAATGTCTGGAGAAAGGGAGAAAATGCATTTGTTACATTGTTCACAGAAAGAGCCTGAGGATAAAGTAAGACACTCGAAAGCACCTGTATTCTTTGCAAAGACAATATGATTGCTACGTCACGATATCGCTGGTGAGTTGACAAGCAGCTCTTCCCATTAGCCAGCCAGATGTGTGCTTACGGTAAGCATTCCTACAAGGTCACAGGTTGAATACTTCGTTTGATTTTAGTTTGGAAATGATAAATTGTGAAACAAAAATGTTTGAACAAGGTCACTTAACCCTCGGCTCAGGCGGTTAGTGGCTATTATTATGATCCTCCTCATTATCATTACATTTTAGCCACTGAGACTAGGGTAGAAATTAGAATCTACTCCAGACGTAACCTTCGTCCAGATGTTCCAGTGAGAATGGTTCGATATGACCTAAATAGAATAGCTCAGATGCACTGTGGGTAATATGAAGATGGGGCCCCAGGGTCTGGCCAAGAGCAGATCCTTCCCTAGATCTTCCTGGGAGAGAAGGAAGCTTCCTAGAGCCCAGCGTCCCAGTCCATGGAGGTTCCCCTTACCGGGAACCCCACCTTACCGGCTTTCCCCACGGCAGGCTGTGGCCTTTCCTCATGCTCTCCCTTAAGGTATTCTGGCGGCGGATCAGAATCTCTTTAGCCTGCTTCTCGCTTGTTTGGGGTCTGAGGTTGTATTTGTTGTAGGACAGGGTCTGCGGAAAGAATAGAATATCAAATGCGTAATATGCTCCATACAACCATGGCTTTCGGAGGCCATGGAAATATCACAAACTAAGACTACTAGAGGAAGAAGACACCAAAGAGGCCACATAAGCATTTGCCTCAATTACAGGGGAGCAAGCGGTGGCCCCAGAGAAGAAAGGCCTGTGACCGAGGCCACCCCTACCAGGACAGCGCTGTGGTTTGCAGCCTGTGCCTTCCGGCTCGCACAGCCCTGCTCTCCACCTGCACTGTCTCTTTCGTATCCTTGCAGTGGTCCTGCCCTGAGATGCCCACGGACTTCGGCTGCCCCATACCCACACTCTTTCCCAGGTCGTGTTTTTTATGCTTGGACAGTGGTTACTGAGTGTTTGGACCCAGTGGATGAAGGAAATGTCGAAACTACTTTGGGAATTTCATTAAGGTTGCTATTTTTACATTTTGCCAATTAGAGCTACGTTAAAAAAATCAACCAATTACTATCACCATTATCAGTTCAAAAAGGAAGAGGTTTTTTTCAACCAAAATGTAGGAAGGACATAATCTCTAATTACAGAGCAGTCCTTCAAACTGAATCAGTTATCTTTACAAAACATTTCTTCCTTATTCTCACCAAGCCAGTGATAACCTGTCTTGAACCACAGACCAGCCTTGGTCCTCAAATGTTTATCAAGTGCTTAACTGGAACGCCTTCTCTCCCTACTTTCCACTGTGCAGCAGTGAATATACTGGTCCCACTGGATACCAGATTCAGGACTACAGTGCTACTGCTCCTGGGTAATGGATATTGTAATAAGGATTTCCAATTCAATAGCAAAATAGCAAAAGCTCTACTTGTCAGGTGCCATGGTGGGCACAGGATTAAAAAAAAATGGATAAATTTGAAGAATGGGGGGTGCCTGGGGGGCACAGCGGTTAAGCGTCTGCCTTCGGCTCAGGGCGTGATCCCGGCATTATGGGATCGAGCCCCACATCAGGCTCCTGAGCCTGCTTCTTCCTCTCCCACTCCCCCTGCTTGTGTTCCCTCTCTCGCTGGCTGTCTCTATCTCTGTCGAATAAATAAATAAAATCTTTAAAAAAAATTTGAAGAATGGTCTTCAAAAGGCTCATGGTCTACTTGGGGAGTCAAACAAGCATATAATGTTGCCTGTTCAGGAAGTGAAAAGCTATTGGGGTCTTCTGGGACTTACAGAGTGTAGGAAAAGGGCACTGATCCAGTCCTAGGTGGGAAAGGCACACTGCACTGGGCTGAGTCTTGAAAGATGTTCCCCTTCAGGAAGAGGGAACACTTGAGATAAGACATAGCTGTGAAAAAAATGTGATGGGAGACAGGAGGACCTACTGAAGCAGAGCTGGGAATTTGTTTACCACAGGACGGTTTAGTTCTTTAGTCAAAGTACTGTGAGAAATGAGACCAGAGGTACAGGACAGGGTGGGGTTGGGGGCGGGGAGCACCCTAGGGACAACCTACTAAGAGAGGAGACTCCAACCTCCAGGCCAAGGGTCCCTTAAGTGGGGTGCTCACACTTCAAGAGATGTCACAAGACAACCTCCAGGGCGAGGAAAAAAATACTAATACTTATGTTTCCATTCATTTTTATAAAAAATACAAAAGAAATTAAGCTTTCTTTGTACTTAGTATGCAGATTTATAATAAACTTCTGCTTGGTTGATATAGGAGATGGTCCAATTTCCTACCAGAACAGAAGAGGGTGTTTGTAACAAGGAGGGGTTGACAGCAGTGTCCTCACTGGTTCACTGGTTTTTAGTTTATTGGTTGTGTTTTAGTGTCTATACAGCCAGTTAAATAGATTTGTGGCTTTCATTATCTGTTAGCTAACTAATCCTCATAAAACAGACAATTGTCTAAAAGGAGTCCATAAAGGTGGCACAGGTTGGAGGCCAAGGGAACAGGGGAGAATTTGCAAAGCCAACTTTCACCGTCTCCTGATAGGAAATTTTTACAAGCCACTCTTGACAAATTAACCAATCTGATAAAAAACATCTGGCAAAAAATTAAATTTTTGAAATGTATTTGAAATATGGACTCTTAGCCACCATCGCTAACGATGGACCTCAACTTCAGTGCGTTGTATAAGTGGGGATATTAAAGAATGACATGTGACACTGACAAAAAAACATTTTAAAATTAAGTATTAGAATACCAAGACAAATTTTACAATTTTTCACCAATGTTAAATTCATGCAAAAGTGAAGTCAGTGTGTGTGTATGTTTATATACACACATGTATATATGTGTGTCTGTACATATATATACATATACATATATGTGTCTGTACTGGTAGGAATTTCCTACACCTTGACTTGAGGGCTGTACTTTAAGGAACATGTGGACATTTTTTGTTCTATTTCACCTCATATCACATCCCCCATGTGCTTATCCTTGCCTATCTGCAGGGAGCACAGTAAGTCCTATGCATATAATGTATATGCAATTTTCTTCCTTTTGTTTCTTTCAGTCCAGCCCTTTAATGAAGGAGCTGGTGATGGCTGCACGACTGTATTTCCCCCTAGAACTTGAGCTCTATTCGACAAAGCTCTAGATATGCACTAAATATTTACTGAAGAGAACTGAAGTTGAATAAATGGTTTTCCTTCTTTGAAAGTGTGTGGGAATTCTGAGTGTGACCTGACCATTTAGGCCACCCCAGGGGGCTGTCCGTCAATCTCTGACTTTTCCTTCGAGTCTGAGCTGAGGTCAGTTTCTTCCCTCGTATGTTTAAAGAGAGTGTTTCTCCCTCTCATCTCCATCCCGAGTGTTGTCCCACTGGGAACCTCCGGAGGCTAGTTCTTCAACTTGCACAGCAGTGACAATCTGGTACTGGACGTGCTGAGGGGAGTGGCTTCAAACAGGAGTGGCCGGAGTCCTCCCAGGTGCCACAGACCAGGCAGGACCGCTCCGTTTCAGATCAACCATGAATGAGGGTCCCCCAGAGTCAAACACTGCACTCATTCCAGCCTTGTCCTGAAGTGACTCCTGACTCCCAAGATGGCCTCTTCTGAGATGCAGACTGTGAGAAATGCCCCAGCCATCAGCCCCACACCGTGTGAGGTCCAGTGACGATCACCCAGGCTAGAGACTACAGATGTCACCCTTTGTGACAATCCTCAAAACTGTAGATCACCCACTAGAAACCAAGGAGACAGGTGTCCTGCATTGCATCTCTAGAGCAGTTTTTCTTTCAAGAGGGCAAGAGGACCACGGGGAAAAGGGGAGTACATGACCTATGTAAAAGATGGTGTGAGAAAGGAGACAGGAAGGGAGGGACTGGCGAGGCTCACTCTGTCAAAGTAACAAAAGTGGAGGCAACAGCCATCTCAGGGGCTTGAAACTCCCTTCCTGTGTGACCTACCATGACCCATCTGCTTATCTGGGGGTAGTAATGAAGGAAGATGTCACCAGCTTAGAAGAGAGAAACCTGGAGGACAGACTGAATGAAACCTGGAGGACAGCCCTTATGAAAGAAGAGATTTGGCTCTCTGGGAACCTGCAGGAAAGGAAAGAAAGACAGAATGGGTAGCTAAGACTCATTTAGACTGGGTTGGAGTCCCAGGATCTCCATCTCCATTTCTGGACCTTTCCTTAAATTTGACCTTCGCCCACATGGGGAAAAGGCTGAGTTTCAGGCTGCCTTTGGGCTCTGGCCCCCACGAAGCCAGCAGACATTCTTCAAACCAGGAAGTTCTTAACAATTTATCTATTTATCAGAATGTGATAGTCTTACTGAAACAGTTTCACTTGGAATGATTTGAAAGCTCTTGAATTTACTCTAAGCTTGCTATGATTGATGCTGACCTATATTCCTTCAGCAGGTGCAGAGCCTTTTGCTGGCACATTCCCCTTAATCACCGACCTTTCCAAAACAGGAAGCCAGAGAGCATTCACTTTAACTGGCTCGTGTAAGGCTGGAGTCATGGAAAGAGCACTGCGTAGACACTTGGAAGACCTCGGTTCTTAACTTGGATTTTTTGTGTGTGACCTTCAACAGGTCAGAGAAACAACTCTCCCAACCTCAGCATCTTCTACTTGAAAGCGAGGGGCTTTAACCTGATGGGTTTTGGGCCCCATTAAGACTATGACCTATAACATAGTCACAAAACCCAAGGCTCTCACAATGAATTTACTTCTAGCCATATCATACTCAAGAATTGGCATAGTCAATTGAATCCTCAAACTGAAAAAAGAAAACTCCTATTTAGATTTCACAAGCTTAAATGTCATTTGACTGCATCAAAATTTCAGAAAGACTCACCCACTGCCCCCAGGAATGTTCTTACTATACACTTTGCACCCGTTCCCAAGTGGTAGTATACACTCCATACCCTCTTCCAAAATTAAAAAATAATATGCCCAATACGAGTCCTCTAATGCAGGCTTTCAGCATTTCAATAACCATCTCAACTTTCTAAGCTCTATTACAGTCAGTCAGATGGAGCCTATCACTGGCGTCCTGGTGCCATCTTTTTCTGTGGTGTGGTGAGTGAGCTCCACCAGTTGTTCATCTCTGGAGGGAGAGGGAGACCTGTTGGTTCTGGAAAGTACCAGGCTGCAGGGCTAGGGCAGCCTGACCCCTAGGGCCAGCAATTGGATCTGCATTCCTTTTTACACCACATGTGCCAATTTTTTTTTAGCAGAAAGGTAACAATTAACTTTCTGTTCTCCAAATCAAGCAGAAAGAAATGGTTTAGCCAGAAGGCTGCTTTAGAGGAGATAATGTGAACAAGAACGGATTCCTGAACGACTGGTTCCAAGGCCAGGCGATGGGACAGACAGATGGCTTATACGCACCCTTTGTCGAACTTGGTACATGTTGTGTGTCAGAATGTCCCTCATGGACTCCACGTCTTCTGGGGAAAGCCTTTTGGTTCCATGTATCCTCTGGGCCCTGGAAACATCATTGGAGGGAAGCCAAGCATTATTCTTACATCCTGGCAAGAGTGCCACAAAAGTACCAATATACGTGTGGGAGTTCTAAGTTCCAGAACCCATGTTTTAACATAATTTTTTCTATTGTTTCAGTAAGTTCCTGTGAAATGTCAGTACACGTGTCTTGACTTCACATTTTGAAAATAAGGTTTCCTTGCCTATAGCTTTTATGTGGGAATTACTCTAACTCATTTTTTAAAAAGGGTTTTAAGATAGATACAAACCAGTAAACTATTTCTTCCTCCATATCTGTTATGAGCAAACATGTTGATAAAATACAATAAAAATCAACTGCTAGAAAATAAATTTTTAAAAAGGTACTATAAAATTAGAACCGAATGTTTTACTGTTAGATTCAGTGGAAATAAGATTACTCAGCAAGACTGACTCGTGGTTAGGTCTGCACTGATCTCATTGCAGACAGGTGACAAACAGCTCACGGACAACACCACCCGCAAACCACATTCAGAATAGCTCTGATCTAAGGGAGTATTGAAATTTTGTGAGTACATTTACCTTGGAATGGTTCCTTTAGGGATTTTATCATTGGTTAAAGAATAATTGTAAGAAACTAGAATCATATTTTACAAGGATATTTAGACTATTTCTATTCTGAAAGCCAGCCCAGCTCTGAGACACTGGGCACTCTGTGAGATTCTAGAAGCAGTTGACCGCTCCCTGCCTCCGCATGACTAGCTCCCCAAGGCTTCCTTCACCATAAGCCCTCCCCCTACCCCCCTCCCCCCGCTGCACCCCCGAAAGTCATGTCCAGGTTATCAGTCAATGCACAATTGTCTTCTGAGGATTTCAAAGTCATGACATTGCTATGTGCAGAATTCTCATGTGACAAATACATTTGATTTCAATCATTTCAATCTAGTGGCAGGAATTTCTAGCAAACGTTTCATTGTATGAATAATATATGTTCCCTGTAGAAAGTAAGAACAGAAAAGAGAGAACTAAAGAAAATTAAATCTATCTTTTAATACTCTCACCTCCCTTAATATTTTGGTATAAAACCTTACAGAGTGGTGATTTTTCCTTTCCTCGCCGGAACTCTTCTCAGTGCATAAAGGCACCGAGATGCTACTACCCGCTTACAAAAGTCTTAGGATAATTGATCACAGAGATCAGTAGTTAACTGGTTTCAATACAGGCCACTTTTTAAGTATTTTTTCCCAAACATTAGTAACAACATAGCCGTACATAGCAAGAACATTTTGTGAGTACTTTTTGTACATTTGTAAGTACAATTGTAAAATATTTTTAAGGCCTTGGGTACCAGGTATCACAGAATGCCAGAATTTATTTAGCAATCCTGTCTGTAGACGAATGCCCTTTCTCCAGCAGCCTTGAAATCAGAGTTTCCATATCTCAGAGCTGCAAATGTCAACACTACTGATACTCAGCTACCACCCTTGGTGATCTAAACATTATTATCAGGGCATTTCAACCTCCTTATTTAAAAGTCCTCGGAATAAAATTTACTCTGATTGAGATACACCTACACTGAACACATTCCTTTATTATGGTGGAAGCAGCCTCTTGCTGAGCAGAAACAACAGCTAATCAAAAAGTTACATTTCTTATGTTCCTAATGATATTCACAACCAAGTACGAAAAACCATAAGATAATGGTAAAGTTAAACTCAAGACAGCAGTAGGTCTAACTTGGCACTCTTCCCGGTTTGTAATTGGCCACTTTGGGAAAGATGAGACTTAATGAAGGTCCATTCAGCCTGTTGGCTGGATGTGTAATACAGGGATCCCCAAGGCACCATCTCGCACTGATCCACACTGAGAAGCAACAGCTATGAAATTATACAGAGGAATTATTAATTTAGGCAAGGTGATACCTGGAGTTTTCCACATGCCACTTCATTAGCAAAATCATCCCTGAAATGATCATATCATGAGCACAGGAAAAACACGATCCTTAGGAAAACTGAATGTTAAATAATCTCTGGGTCAAAAAAATAAAATTATAAGCTGAGAGACGCTTGTCACTGGAACATTCATGCCATATCCGTAAAGGAAATTGCCGTCACCTTAAATAAAAGCCCTGTGGTAATTTCATGAGTATTAACATCAAACTGGGAAAATCTGAATCCAAATGTATTTAAGTAAAAGGTTCACATTTCTCTTAACTTTTTTTTTTAGTCAGATGCTATAATAATACCAAAAGATGCTTCAGTTCTAAACACGACGATATAAGTATGAGACACAGTAGACGTTCTATTCATGCCATGACATGAATTCCTCAAAGATCGAATATTATGCCCTGATTCATTTGAAAGAACCCATTCTTTTGTGATACCTTTGCGCAGGAAATCCATGAGAAACGTATGCTAAGGTGAATGGAGAACGCTCCCACTGATTAACCAATGGGACCCAACTGCTCTTCTCTGTGTGGGGGCTCCTTGCGTCTTTTTAAAAAAGATGATGACCAATATTTAGGATGAGTGAAGAATGGCTCAGGAGAGGGCCAATATTCCATTATGGCAGGGAAAATGGCACCAGAATCTTCACTCCAGAATCTTCGGTGTCAGAATGCATAAATGTAAGCCTCTGCTCGTCAGTGTGTGATCAATTAAAAAATGCTTAAACTATAATAAAGTGATTTATGGGTTTTTTAAAAAATAATCGACAGGTTAAAATTATTTGGGAGTTTTTAAGGATGACGCTTTGAATTGTATAGTGGGAGCTTGTTATGCCTCTAACTTTATGCGCACTTTAATATCTCTTTAATATTAACCAAATATTTAAGGGTTTGACAACTTTCAATGGTTTGAGCCTTTATCATCTGGTATTTCTAAAAGCTTACTACTCATTGGTAAAACGAGGTGCCTCTTAATTAAAATAATAATCCAAGTACATACTCTATGTATTCCCTAGGGTTGTGTCGATGGTCAAATAACATAATGAATGCAAAAATTAGGGCATTCCATAGAATCAAGGCCATCTGCACTGTGCTATCGACAACTTCTGGTGGTAATGTTCTCCTGAAGTTCACAGAGTTTAGAAAGCTAGCCCTCTTGTAGAACAATTGCTTAAACTTCTAAAGAAAAAAAGATATGTGCATTTTGTTGTTACCATCTCATAGAGAATAATAAAAAGCGAGCTGAGTACACACTTCTTTTTCCTGTTATTGTATGAAGGTTTGTTTTGCAGAAATTAGAATTTGAAGAAATGCTTTGATCTTGGGAGAGGAATTCCTTTTTGCTTGATGTCTTACAGATTTCTGATGAGATCAAATAAATGCAATTTAAATACCGTTAAACTTGTATTAAGTATCAGGTAAAAGAATCTCCTCTCCTAGGCCAGTTAACTAACTGGTTTGGGCTGTTAGAGGAAAAAAAGAATTTCTAACCTCTAAGGCTCTCTTACTAACCTTGAATCGCTGTCTAAAAACTAATGAACTCAACAGAAACACTCCCTCCAAATAAAGCTGGCTTGAATACTGCCTTGAGATTAAAGACTGGGGCTGCTGCTTAGGACCAATGCAACGTAATATGGAGATTGCAAGTATGTTTTAGCACGTGACAAACTGATTCTCATCTCAGATAAGCGCCCCTGCATTCTTAGACCAAGAGCTCACAGAATTAGTAAGCAAATGGATTGAGGAAGTTCCTAATGGTCTAAAGTGCCTGAACCCATCCAGCCCTCCTGCAGGGCATTAACTCCCCTGCACCCTTCAGTGAGCAGGTCAATGCCTGGGGACCAGAGGGGCACCTCTTATACTCTCCTAGCTCCCTAGACTTTACGATTGTCTGTTTCTGAGAACTTTTTTTATTAATACCACGACCCTGCTAGGCTTTGAGCTCCAGGAAGCCACTGACCGTGTCTGCTCGAGAGTCCCTGGCACGTAATAGGTGCCCAAGGAACAGGGTTGGGCCTCAGATGATGCCAAAAAAACCTCAGTCAAGTTAATTAGGATGCAAATGCAATATTTCAGAAAACAAAGGTCAATGCAAAAAAGAAAACAATCCACGATGAATAAAATATCAACATTTCAAATAAAGACAGGATGGATACTATTGATTTCTTCTGCCGTAGGCTCTACTATGGCTCTACGTGGCACTGCCAATAAATATTTGGTAGCACGTTGCCATTTTCGTATCAGAAGTTTCCTTACAGCAAAGCCATGCAACGGGCGGCACCAAAACAAACAAGCAAACCACAGAAACAGTCCCACCGAGAAATATGGCCGAAAGCGCTGTTTCCACTGAGATGCCCTCAGGGACCCTACCTGTGATTTTTCTCAGGCCTCCGGAAGAAAGGCAAGGGTGTTTCTCATTCATTAGCAAGTAAGGGATGTGAGATAACACTCAGCATTCACGCCAATTTTATTGCGATCTGTTCTTAGCTCTTATCCCAACCTGCTTTTTGAAGGTGTAGACACAGCGGAAGCTCCCGATCAAGTGCTCACCTACAGAAGGTGACTGGAGGGGGTGTTCCTTCTTCTACATATGTTGTGAGTAATTTTCTCAATTCATAAACTGCTCCTTTTTTCTTTTTTTTTTTTTTGGTTTTTTATTTGCCAGAGAGAGAGAGAGAATGCGCACAAGCAGGGGGGAGGGTCAGAGGCAGAGGGAGAAGCAGCCTTCCCGCCGAGTAAGGAGCCCAATTTGGGACTCGATTCCAGGACCCTGGGATCATGACCTGAGCCGACGGCAGACACTTCACCAATCGAGCCACCCCTAGGGGTCCCTCATAAGCTGCTTCATGAAAGAAACCTGGACATCCTTGAGTGGCGGGGCAGCTATATTTAACTAGCCCACCAACCACCACACCTCCTGTTACCACCACTCAACCTCTAACCCTAGCTAGCACCACAAGATGCTGACCGGGTCTCTCTTCCTCATACAAGAGAGGAAGGGAAAGGACTTATGGGAGAAATGCATATTGTTATCAGTGTACGATTAGTGAAATCAAATGAACAGGGGTTAAAGGGTAGAAATTAATCAAAAAGAGAAAGAAAAAGTCTTGTAAACTATGCCATCATTCTGTAAGTTCACTTGCCCCTCCTTCCCAAGGAAAGGTGTCATACAACCATAGCACCCAACTTTCGCAAGAAAGTCATGTTCAGAAACTAGGTGAGAGGGGCTGAGCGTGGGCCAAAGTACAAACGGCCAAGACTTAGGTCACCCTTTTCTCATGATTCCTCTTCAAATTTCTGCCTCTTCACTCCTAGTATTACCTCTAAATGGAATGATGAGTTAGTGCCACTAGGAATTCTGACAGGGAAAGTCCAGATCAAAGCGCATATGGGACTTACTGTTGGGGCACAGAAAAGGCTGTGGAACTGAGGATTCCGGTTTCTACCATCTCGATAGCTTGTTTCATTTCCAGCTTCTTGTACAAGGAGACAATGCTGGATTTGGGCTGGTTCTTTCGTATTAGGATTTTCCGTAAATACCTGTGATCAAACTTCTTAAACCTAAAAACGAAAACCAATGGCTTAGAAATCCTTAATCTCTGTGTTCTGGAAGTCTGTATTTTTCTTAAAGTAAACTGCTACATCACCTTGTTCTGGACACCAGGATGGTGCTGAAAATTCAGTCTTTGAACACATTTTTTAAAAATCATAGAAATATATATATATATATATATATATATTTTTTTTTTTTTTAATAAAGAAAGAATAGCCTACTGGCCTGAATACATTGAAAATCAACCAGACAAAAGGGAGGGACAAGCTGCAATCAGGGCAGAAAGTATGCATAAGTAGGGAGCGGGGGAGGCCCAGCCCAGCTCAGCTCCAATTGTAAGAGAAGAAATGAGGGGTTGAGGCTTTTGAACAATGTTCCATTCTAATAGCTCCGAACAGCGGCAGCTGCACTTAGAGTAATACTGGCCTATTCAACCAGAACCCAATAAATTTAAATGGCCCAGTAGTTACAGTAGTTTTGCCCATTATGCTGCAGATCATTTTGACTCCTGACAATGAAGGAGGGGGCGGGGGGGGGGGGGGGGGGGGGGGAGAAGCCATAGATCCTGACAGTCTGAATGATGGAGGAGCTGAACAGGCCAGGCGCTGATGGCCGCTGACTATTGTAGCAAACCTCTGGCTCACCCATTAGGCCGAGCTGCACGTATGCATATGGTGCCTTCAGAGTCGGCCATTTGTTTGGAGTAGGCATTTTTGACACTTCCAATCATTTTACATTCAAAGAATAATTTGTGTGCCTGCTTTATTTTCTGGAGGGGAACAGAACCCCCTGGGCTGCTGCCTTATTATCTGGTGATTGGTCTCCTGGTCTGTGAGACAGAAGGACGTGTGGTTAGTCAAGTCTCCTCCGGGCTGAGCCGCCTGTGATTCCTCAGGATCCATGTTTGGCTCATGCCAGGGCCACTCTCGCTCCAAATGGGTCCACCGCTCAGCCTTCTTGTTTTCTGCCTTTCTGCATGAGAGGCTGTTGTTCCTGTTTATTCCTCAATCCACTGCATGGCTCCCCACCCATCAGGACTTCTCTGACACTCTTCACACCAAGCTCACCTTGACCTTTACTGTTCCCTGCCGGTGGGTGCTGCAGCCCCTGCCCTACGGGTCACTTCCTCTGTGCTCTCCACCTCCTAATCCATACCTGAGCCCCTTCCAGCCTTCCTAAAGGCTTCTTCCATATCTCTTCCTCTTCCTTACCTGCCCCAGAGGAAAGGAAGCTTCTCAGAGTCCTGTCCTCACTTCCCCTCTCCACACCCCAGTATTATTTAACTGAACATTCTTCTAGAGTCTATACATTTCACAACGGCATTGTTATCTCCCTAGACTTGCTATCTGGAGATCTGAGAGTCACTCTTATTGTCTCTTTCCTCACCCTCCTCTCCCTATGCCCCTGCACAGTCCCCATGTCCGCCTCAGAAATATGGCAGTGCCCCTTCTGCTAGTTCCTCATCCTGATGATTCTGAAAGCTCTGTGGTTCATTGAAAAAGGAAGAGGCTCTAAAGCCAGACCCGAATTCAATCCAGGTTCTGCTATAGAGTAGGTTAGTTGATCTCCTGCAGATCTAGTTCCACCCATGTTGTTGCAAATGGTAAGATTTCATCCTTTTTGAAGGCTGAGTAGTATTCCATTGTGTATCGATACCACATCTTCTTTACCCATTCATCTTTACCCAGATGGACATCTGGGCTCTTTCCATAGTTTGGCTATCGTGGACATTGCTGCTATAAACATTGGGGTGCAGGTGCCCCTCTGTATCACAATGTTTGTATCCTTGGGTAAATACCTAGTAGTGCAATTGCTGGGTCGTAGGGTAGCTCTATTTTCAACTTTTTAAAGTTGAAACGTACTGTTTTCCAGAGTGGTTGTACCAGCGTGCATTCCCACCAACAGTGTAAGAGGGTTCCCCATTCTCTGCAACCTCACCAACATGTTGTTTCCTGACTTACTAATTTTAGCCATTCTGACTGGTGTGAGGTGGTATCTCACTGTGGTTTTGATTTGTAGTTCCCTGAAACATCAACATGTTGTCAAGCCCTATTTTTTCATGTGTCTGTTGGCCATTTCTATGTCTTCTTTGGGAAAATGTCTGTTCATGTCTTCTGCCCATTTCTTGACTGGGTTATTTGTTTCCTGGGTGTTGAGTTTGATAAGTTCTTTATAGATCTTAGATACTAGCCCTTTATCTGTTAAGACATTTGCAAATATCAAATCTTATAGCATTAATGGTTGTATAGAGTTCCTTAGCACTGTGCCATAGAAGCGTACCTCTGTCTTTCCAACCTCTTGTCTCACCATGTCCCTCTCTCTGACTGTGTCCAAACCATGCTGTGCTCTTTCTTGTCTTTGCATTTTGAAATATCCTGCTGTTACTGCTGCTTCTCGGCATGTTTTCCATTCTTCTTTGCCTGGAGAACTCCTCTCATTTATTTTCAAAATGTACTCCCATTTCTGTACTATTGTAGTTCCATGCATTTACCTCTGTTACAGCATTTCTTATATGGATCATCATTATTCATTCAGGTTCTTTCTCTCTTCTTTCCTCCAGGACCTTGTCTACTGTATTGCGAGGACCTGGAATGCATTGAATGTGTCTTACTGCTCTTGATATCTGCCTCAGTGGCTAGGAAGTTTGGCTAAATGGAATAATACTAAATGATTTTTCAGTGGGAGAACTATAGGATTTAGACTTAAAAAATTCATGACCTAAGTTCTAGATTGGTGGACGTTTACATAATTTAAGTTCTATTTTAACACTATGAAGACTGTCCTTCTTTTTACTTCATGGAAAAAGAGCCCACTCAAAATGCAAATTGGTGCAGCCACTGTGGAAAACAGTACAGATGTTCCTTAAAAAGTTAAAAGACTACCTTACAATGCAGGAATTGTACTACTGGGTATTTACCCCCAAAACACAAAAACGCTAATTTAAAGGGATATGTGCAGGCCTATGTTTAAAGCAGCATTATTTACAATAGCCAAACTATGGAAGCAGCCCAAGTGTCCATCAACTGATGAATGGATAAAGAAGATGTGGTGTATAAAATGGAATATTACTCAGCCATCAAAAAGAAGGAAATATTGCCATTTGCAAAAACATGGAGCTACAGAGTGTAATACTAAGTGAAATAAGTCAGTCAGAGAAAGACAAATACCATATGATTTCACTCACATGTAGAATTTAAGAAACGAAACAAAGGAAAAAAGGAAAAAAAGAGAAAGAGAGAGAGACAAACTAAGAAACAGACTCTTAACTATGGAGAACAAACTAGTGGTTACCAGAGGGGAAGTGGGTGGGAGGATGGGTGAAACAGGTGATGGGGATCAAGGCCAGCAGTTGTTGTGATGAGCACCAGGTGTTGTACGGCCGTGTTGAATCACTCACTATATTGTACACTAAAACTAATATAACCACTGCATGTTAACTAACTGGAATTAAAATTTAAAAAATAGATTACCCACAGACTCACAGAATAAACAAAAAATAAAATTTAAAAAGCCCACCCAAAAGCTCTCAGTTTCTCATTTAGGTGCCACTACCCCTCTTGACCGCTAGACTTTTTTAAGATCTAGTTTCTCTTGGCATCACTGACATCAACATGTTGTCAAGCCCTAGAGAGAAAACTTCTACCATTTGGTTAACTCAACTACTGCTAACTCCTACATTTGCTAAAGAGCTGTGTTTAACTTCCAAATTCTCCTCTTCCTTATCTGGTATGAAACCCTCCAAAGGGCCACATAGAAATATGCTGTAGACTAAAATCCAGGGAGAGAGTGTATTCTGAGATGTGAGAGATGGTGGACGAGAGAGACTTCGGCATTTTTATAGAATCATTACGTAGAAAGGACCCCTGAAGGTCTTGCACTGCAACCTCCCTCCCCAGTGGAAGACTGTCTTCCCCAGGATCCCCGATGATTCACCAAACTCCCATTGTAGCCTTACAAAGCCAGTCATTCCTAGTTGAGCTTCTCTTTTCATTGGGAAACTTGTCCTTGTTTTAAACTTAGATCTGACTCCTCTCATTTCAATCTGAGAGTTGCACAAGTTCTCTCTGACACAAGCTAGCCCAAGTCTACAGCCCCTCCACCTGACAGCTCTCCATTCGCAGGCTGGGCATTCCCGTGGCTTCCACCTGCCTCTTCTATGCCATGACTCCCAGGCCCTTCATATTCCTGGTTCCCTTCCTCTGGATTCTTTCTAGTCTTACGCTCAGTTTTCAATGTAACATTTTGAGGTTCCTCATGCCACAAATATCTTTCCTAGGCAGTGAAACCCTCTGCCTCCTTACTTGTCTCTCACTTGGTAGTGGCTCCATTGCCCACACACATCTTCAATTCCAGCTTTCAAGTGATCCATCAGCTGCCAAACCAAATACAGGAAAATGATTTCTGGTGAAACGTTAACTCTAAAAGACACACAAGGAAAGCTAATACACTTTGGAAAACAAAGGAGGTTTGAATTTCCTGGAACATGTCCTCTTTTCTATCACTCTGTACATGTAACTGAAACTTATAATGCCTTCCATAGTAATTCAACTGAGTTTCATGATTCAGACTCTGTTGATAAGCTCCTTAATAATGCACATAGCTTTCAATGAAAACAGGGTACCTCCCATTTATTTTGAATAATATTTTTCTAGAATGATTTAGAAAATGTCTCATTACTGAAATCACATGAAGGTAATAGCTAATTGTTACTTTTAATTTCAGCACAAAAGAAAAACATTGCCAGTATCCAAATTTGTAGAGTTTCTGAAAATATAATTCCACAGATATCCTATGGTAATAATAATAACTAATAACAAAATTTGCCTATTTGCCTCATTCTTTATCTGACTATTTTGTCTCGGTATTACATGTCACCATCCAAGCCAATTATACTAAATTTGCTTCACCCAAATTATTCATAGGAATTTCAGAAAAAAGCATAATTTCTTCAAAATTTAGGAATTAGTCATCATAATTTAAACTTGTAATCATTGAAGTTTATGCTGACTTCTAAAATATTTCTGCAAAATAGATTAAAATACTAAATTAATTCTGAAATATTTAATTGATGTACTTTCTACCAATAATTATAATTTTATTTGAGAAAAAAATAAGTAATAGAGGAGTGATGTATCTAAGTTCAATTGTCTTAGGTATGTTATTTAATTTCTAAAAATAGTGAACAGAGGGTAAAAATATAGAAACAAAAATCTTCAATCAGGTTAAAGCATTTCTTATTTTTTTAAGATTTTATTTATGTATATGAGAGAGAGCAAGAGAGAGAATGAGCAGGGAGGAGGGGCAAAGAGGGAAGGAGAAGCAGACTCCCTGCTGAGCAGGGAGCCTGACGTGGGGCTCTATCCCAGGATCCCGGCATTATGACCTGAGCCAAAGGCAGATGCTTAACCAACTGAGCCACCCAGGGTCCCCAGAGCATTCCTTATTTTAAAACACTTGCTCCTTATCCCTATCTGTTGAAAATTTTCAAATGGCCTTGAAAATTTTCAGTTTGGATTTAGAGCACTTTGGCCTAAAATTCAGGGCTGATTTCCAAAGGCTTCATTTATTTCTCCAGCATTAGAATCATGAACTTACAGGGATAAAAGAAACCTAAAAATTATCTGGGACAATCACCCCCTCAGAGCCTGAATCTCCTGTACAGCCCCTATGCCAAGTGTTCCCAGTCACTGTCCACATCCATTTCACCTTTGGGTGTGGCACAGGAGAAGCAATTGCCAGAATGCTCTTCATGAACAGAGCTAGGGTCCCTTTCCCTCTGTCTTCCATGTATCCCCTCTCGTTTTTATTCCCTGGAGCCATACAAAATGGCATCCCTCTAATACTGTATTGAACTTAAACAGGTAGAAACCATACTTAAGTTCATTTTCATCTTTGTTAGAATTGAAGGTTTTCACTGAAAACTGCTACTAGACTGTATCTGCAGAAGGACTAGAAGTCTTTACCCTCTTCCTTATGAAAAGTTCAGAAAGAGCAGAGGGTCCCACGTTCCACTGGAACAATGATTTCAGAAGCAAGTAGGGCAATTATGAGCGTTAGTTACTGTGATCATTTTTTGAGGTGTCATCTAGGCAAGGCTAGTCCCCAGGTATGATTAACACTAATCTAGACGTTGCTGTGAAGGTATTTAGTAGATACGATTAAAGTCCATAATCAGTTGTCTTGAAGTGAGGGAGATTATCTCAGATAATCTGGGTGGGCCTAATTTGATCAGTTCAAAGGCCTGAAGAGTAGAACTGAAGCTTTCCTGAGGAAGAAGAAAATTCCAGTTGTGCACAGCAGCTGTGGCTCATGCCTGAGAATTCTGGTCTAACCTTCTTGAAGGGCTGTCATACCAATTCTGGGCTTGCCTAGTCAGCCCCCACGGTAGGTAAACCAATTCCTTACAGCAAAGCTCTTAATATGTATCTCCTACTGGTTCTGCCTCCCTGTTGAACCCTGACAGAAACACTGCCAGCTTGGACCAAAAGGCAAGGAGAAAAGATAAAATGAAAGTGGGGAGGGGGAGTTGGACCCCAAAGTTCTATAGGCAAGAAACAGGGGGAGCAAAGGAATGAGCTGAAAACACAGGCCATCTTTCATGAAAAAGGAAGGATGACTCAGAGGGTGGAGTTGAGAAGCCAGAGGGTGGAACCCAGATTGGAGCTCCAATCTGTGGGAGAGAGGCTGTTCCCAGGCCTTGAAACCAAGTAGTTTTCCCAGGTGGACTTGGAAACGGCTCCTTTTTTCCTTCCATTTCCCCCTTTTTGAAAGGGAATATCTATAGCCGTTATCCTATGACTGCCCAACCAGTGTATTTTGGGACCAGATAATTTGTTTCTTGAGTTGTACAGGTTCAGTGTTGGAGAGGAACTGTGCCTCAGGATGGATAATACCCAGAGGCTCAACCATTTCTGATTCAGATGATTGAGATGATGAGACTTGGGACTGCTGAGCTGATAAAATTTAGGTCAGATTTTGGTCTTTGAGTTGACACTACAACAGAATGAGACTTTGGGGTGGTCAGGATAGAGTTAACGTATTTTGCATGTGAAATAGCTGTGAATCTTGTAGGGGCAGAAAGCAGACTGATAGGCAGAAGAATGGCTCCTGAGGATGTCCACATTCTAATCCCCAGAACCTATGTTAGTTTATATGCAAAGGAAAATTAAGATAGTAGTTGGACTTAGGGTTGCCAACCTTAAGATAGAATATCCTAAATTAGCCACATGGGCCTAATATATTCATAAAGGTCTTTAATGTGGAAGAGGAAGGCAGAGAAGTCAGTTATCAGAGTGATGCAGCATGAGAAAGACCTGAGCAGCCATTGATGGCTTTGAAGATGGGAGGGGTCCATGAGCCAAGGAATGCTAGAAGCTTCTAGAAGCTGCAAGCGGCAAGAAAACAGATTCTTCCTTAGAAACTCCAGAAAGAAATGCAGCCCAGCAACAACTTGATTTTAGCCCAGTGAGACCCATTTTGAACATCTGACCACCAGAACCGTAGGATAATAACTTGGTTTTTTTAAGCCACTAAATTTGTGGCAATTTCCTACAGCAGCAATCAGAAACTAGTACAGTCACTCTTGATCTAGCCAGCAAGGAAAGAGGCTATGTTTAGTGATGTATCCACAACATCTCATCAAAGCTCTAGATTACTCCTATTGAGTGACAAATGGAGACCATCTTATTAATGTATTAATTATGACAAGGAGATAACTTACACGAATATGAAGCTCTTCATTGATGGATTCTTTTTTATTGGTCTTTTTAACATCCAGGTACCTGACCAGTGGGCCAATTGTGATTCCCTAGACCACAAATGATAAAATAAAGAGTTCTGTTGTAGTGAAGATTGTCATTATAGAGAGCAAATCTATTAGCAAAACTATTAGAGCTTGCAATTTTCATATCTTTGTTTTGTTGGATAAATGCTCGTGTTTACTATAGTTCTTATTTATTTTTTTATTTTTTATTTTTCCTAAAGATTTTATTTATTTATTCGACTGAGATAGAGACAGCCAGCGAGAGAGGGAACACAAGCAGAGGGAGTGGAAGAGGAAGAAGCAGGCTCATAGCGGAGGAGCCTGATGTGGGGCTCGATCCCAGAATGCCGGGATCACGCCCTGAGCCGAAGGCAGACGCTCAACCGCTGTGCCACCCAGGCGCCCCTACTTTAGTTCTTATTTAAGTCTTTTAAATTCTGCAATGAAAATAGGCATTATTTTAAAGCAGGAATTTAGTGTCATGCCTTAAAATAACCTCTCATTAGTTTGCTGAGAAAAAATTCCAGCTAAAATAAAAATTCGTGCTATCCAGTACTAATTGGAATCCTGTTTTCAGTAAAACACAGTAGAGTAACTATCATTCACCTCCTACCCAGGAATATTTTGATTAATATGTTTTATAGATTAAAAGGCAACATCTTTTAGAGGTTAAAGGATGAACACAAACACGATCTAGAAGTATTTGGGAATTTAGTTTGAGTATTGAGCATATTATGAAAACTTAGATAAAGCATCCTTTTTGGTACTATACTAATTTAATACATCATCCCAATTTAATACATCATCTACTTATTTCAGATATGAAAGAAATCTACTAACCTGAATAAATACAGTAAAATATATAACTACTAGAGTAGCAGTGACAAACATTTTCTTCCTAGGAAAAAGAGACAGAGGAAGCAAAAATGCAAGTGAAAAACTTCCAGCTCCTCGGACACCACTGTAGAAAATTATGCACTGGTCCTTGATGGAGAAGGGGAAAGTCCGAAACTGGTTACTGACATAGAAGAGAGCAAATACGCCTAGAAAGGGGGAAATATGTATTAGAGCAGAGGGTCATGAATGAGTAGATATACAGTGCTAGTGAACCCGAGTCATGTGCATGTGACCGCAAAACAATGCAACCTAATTTCATCACACCCATGATTGTGCATCCCAAACAGAATATCTTACAAAACTTCATTTCTTGAGTAGTTGTGGACAGTAGTGTTTTGGGTTGTTAGCTTCCTAGCTTCCTGTGTGTGTGTGTGTGTGTGTGAGCCTGTGTGTTTAAAGCAATAAAATCTTGATACTTTTTGGTATAAGACATGGCATATATATTCTAATCTATACTCATAATTTTTGCTTTGCCTTTCAACTAGGTAAAGCAAGGGTATTACTTGGGGGATAGAAACATTTTTGTCATCTCATGTTCTCAGTAACCAAAGGAGGTGTATAATTTTAAACATAAGAGGACTCTCTTAGTGATTGTGGTCTCTGCTGGGTAAGCAAAACTTTTGTGGTTGGTATGGTTCTTCTTGAGGTTCAATGCAAACAAGAAAGTTGGCAAGGGTTCAAAGGGGGGGGGTTCTTACTGTCAGTAAGTGGAAGGTGGAGGGTGGCAGAGCTTGTTTAAAACACAGAGGTATTTTCTACCACACTGATTTTCCATCCCTGAGTGGCCCGCAGGACCTAGCTTACCACCAATGCACTACTTCCTGGTGGGAACGGTGCTTCACTAAAGCTCTGACTAAAGGGGAGGGTTTACTGCAGGTTAAAGCTCTCAGTATCCATGTGTGACTTCTAATCACACAGACTTCATGGCAACCAACCTTTGATGACGGGCACATGGATAGTGCGAGAGACGGTAAAATCTAAAATTTTTCATTTTGTTTTGTTTGTCCTGGCTCCTCCACATACTAGTCACGTGACGTTGGCTAAGGTTCTGATCTTTGCATGTACTCAGTCTCTCTGGAGGACGTAATGGTAGTATTTACCTCAGAAGGTAGATGGAAGGTTTACATAAATTCAGTATCTATATATAACAGAAAGCAGGGACTTTACATTGTAAGTCTTCATGAGCGTGAACTACTATTAGCCACAACGAGTCAGGCTGGGGATGAGAAGAGGCTGGGAGGGAGAACTGGATTCTGACAGCTGGTTCTGTCCCTCTGTCTGTGACATGGTCAAGTCAGCCATTCTCTCGGTGACTCCTCCCTCAGCTAGAATAGGAAGGATTTGGGTTGGATTGTCACCAAGGGCCGACAATGTTCAGGTATCCACAACATTAATCCTCTCTTAGATGGTTTATACTCCTGTTGACTGGGCTGCAGTTCAGTAGTGTTACTTCTCTCGACATTAGAGAATATTAGAACTGAAGGAAACCTAGGAAAGTTGTTCATGCCTCCCATTTTGTGGTTGAGGAAGAAGATTTTGAGTATAGCTAGTTAATAGCAGTGCTAAGATCTGATTCGAAATTAAACATTTATATAATTAAATAACACAGTTTTCTTAATTCTTTTATCCCCAAGAAACCTAACAGGCACATATATTCAGAATTAGTTTTATGAATATTTTAATATCTCTGCATTCTTGTTATTCTTTCCTTGATTCTAAAACCCATCCTAAATTAATTTAGAATTGATATGTTCAAGGTAAGTCCTTGGTCATTTCCTCTAATTTCTATCTAATTGTAATTGGCTTGAAAATATTGACCAAAGTCAATTAAGCAAATGCTTCAAATCCTGGTCAAAGTCATTTTAAAGTAAAACAGCTTCTAATCAGTACTTAATGTTCTCGCTAGCCCCAGAAACATAAATGTACAAGATAAATAAGCAGCCATTAGTCAAGAAATCTCATTTTTAAAAATGAGGCATATTTTACAGGGGTGAAGTCAGTTACAATATAGAATGGCCTTTACTAATTAATAATAAGCACTTTTAAAAATAAAGATTTACTTTCTGGTCCTTGGTTGTCTATATATCAAACTCAACTCTCAACTAAAACCGCCTGTATGTTTCAGGGGAATGTTCTCTAACAGTACCTGCCTTACATAGAATATACTTAGTGAGATCTCACTTTTCCTGTAATAAAAGTGTAAATGCTCACAGTGTGTAATCTATATCTGATTTAAGGTGCAAGAGGGTAAAAATTGACAAAGAAGTGAAGAGCAAGGGATAAATTTATTGTGTTATATTTAAATGTGTAGATGTGAAAGTTCGCTCTCCAAATAAAAAAGAAAAACAACCTCCTTGCCCCAGCCTTGCTTCAGTGCACAACCTTATCAGCCTCTAATTGCTCTGGGCTGAGTGAGGGAGCACACAGACAACATTCCTAGTCACTACAAGGTGCCTATACTCCCCCAACCAGTAAAACCAGTTAGCGTCACCTCACTACTTAGGCTATGACTGCAGAAAGGGATAAGAAAAATCTTTTAAAGCAGCAGGCAGGAGCCTCTTTGGGTCCTGCTATCTCTTACTAATGGCTCTCCAGATCTGGCAGAAGACCAGGGTGAAACAGATGAAGGCCCAGTTCCACTCGTGGTTCTTCCCAATGGTGGACACGCCCATGAAGATGAAGATCAAGGTCTCGCTGACGCTGCTCAGCATCTTCATGAAATACTTGATGGTCGTGTAGGATGTCTGGGACACATTTTCCTCCACATACTTTTTCATTGTTACTGCACAGGCTGTGATTCTGCAGGAGGAACAGAGTCTCAGGAGAAGCACAAGATTTTGCCCCTCCATGACAAACTCCCTACTGGTGAGGCCACAGATACACACATCCTGTTTTTATCCAGACAGAACATCTTCTCCATTCCTCTTTCCTTTTCCCCACAGGTTTTCCTTCTTTCTGTTCTCCCTCCCCAAAGGGTTTGCTCAAATTAAGTGTGCTGGGGAAGGTGGGCATGGCATGGCTTTCTCAGAAGAAAATGGTATCAACCACGCACAAACGCAAAGCAGAACCGTTTCTGGACAGAATCATCCAGTGAGGCTCTCATTTCCTCCACCTGAGCAATGTTTCTTACAACAATTTAATGAGGAAATTTTTCATTTAAAATGTTTTTGCTCTAGAGCCACTAGCAAGTCTGGGGGTGGGGGGAGGGGCGGCGGGGGGCAGGGGAAGAGAAAAAACTTTGCCTTGTCTCAGTAATTTAGATTACTTTTAAGGGGAGGATAATAATAAGTATCTAGATTTTATACTATTACATTTAATTAAAATGGGTATTTCTATATAATAAAATTAAATATTTCTGCCTGAGTAGCTGGGTATGAGGATAATGCCATAGAGAAAACAACATGACCAGATGTAGCAAGCCAAGTTAAGAAGCCTCATTCCAAGATCTGTAGAAGGATAAACATTTACAAATATTTTCTTTAGGAAAAAGAAATCTGGACTTCTGGTCTTATCCCATCTACCTAGTTTCATTCCACACTGCTAAGTCCCGGAGCCGTGATGTGATTTAAGGGAAATAGCAGAAGGCAGAGCTCAGGAATGACAGTCCTTCATGGCATGCTGCCCTTTACCTTTAAAACAATGAATTTCTCAAGGAAAAAAAAAAAAAAGCTATTGAAATGAGACTTTAACCTTGAACTTCTAGCTCTTCTCTGCATCAACTCTTCTGAGCCTTTTAAATTGACCTTACAATTGCTCTGCTCTGCTAAGGCCATTCAGGAGAAGAGCAAATACAAAGGCTGGGGAGAACATTTGTTTGGCAAAGGACCCAAATGGGATTTTACAAAAGTTAAAAAAACCTGAATCCAGCAACACCTTTGTGGATTAGTGTCAGAAGTTCTGCCTTTTGCAGATGCCAGTCCACACCATGTGGTCCTGCATTCTCTTTTATTGCTATGGTCCTTTTACGATCTCTTTTGTTGGTGCCTGGTTTGTACTCACGCCAGGATGCCAGAGAGGTAGAGTGTCTCGGCAGCTAAGTAAGACAGATAGCTGAACATGAAGACGATGAGTGGTTCGATCGCAGAGATATTCTGAGTGAAACGTGTGATAAACGCAGAAATGAACCCAAAAATGACGCCGAAAAATACTCCCCCAACCCCCACAATAATGAATCGGGCACATCCAGCCAAAATGTCGACAGGTTCTATGTCTTCAAATTTATGCATCTTTGTGAAGGCAATTAATATATTGTATAAGACCTAGACAAAAAGAAAATGAAAGAAAAGAAAACATGAATTAGAAATGAGAAAAATTTGACACACAGATTCCTAACTTTGTGTCTAGCTGAAAAATACACAAAAGTCAGTTACACCACCATAAATATTAACACAGCTAATACCTAACTTTTAAATGTATTCTAAATAATCTACTTTTATTCGTTTACGCTGGGTTAAGAGCCTAATACAGCTTTCGATCACTGAGCACCCACTCTGTGCCAGTCTCTTCGCAAAGCTCTCTGTGTCAGTTACCAACTTATTTCCTCCCAGCTCCGAGTGTACCTTTCGGCATAGGCCCTGTAATAAACAACGGAATTCCCTCAGCCGAATTTTTCTTTCAAGGGAGCCGCATGTTACAGCTCTCTCAGCAGAAGGTGCTGAACGGACATTGCAGGAGGAAGGAGCTTTACAGCAACTTCCGGTGGGAGGGGAAGATTCAGTCAGGTGATTGGGAGGACTTCCGGTAGGTTCTAGGACAGCGGTGCAGGTCCTGGAAGCGGTCGGTCTGTAACCTTATAGCTTCAGCAGCAGGTAACTTGTGCGTGGACCGCGTGACGTGGAATAAAGAAGCCCTGGCATACCCTCATGCAGCGTGCCTGTCATCAGGGGTCTCCCTGAACAGCCCACCGTGTGTAAACCCTCTCCTCTTCCCTGTCCAGGCAGCCTGCTCCTCGGAAGGCCCTGTGCCCTCTCTTGAGCCCAGGCTCCCACTGCACACCGGGTGCCACCAACTACTGATGCCTTCTCCCCACCTGCCTTCCTGAGGGTGGCCTGTTGTTTGCCCAGCAGCTCCAGACCAGCTTCTCGGCTAAACCACACAGCTTCTCCGCTGCCCAGTGGTCCATCCACACCTCCAGGGAGATCTGAACCCCTTTCAAGTTTGTCCTTTGGGGGGGGCATCCCTCAGCCTTGGGGTACCAGGAAGAGTTCTCATGTCTTTCAGCTAGTCCTTGTTATAGTTCATCATTTTGATATTAAAATTTGTTTAACCTACTGTGTGGTTTCTCTCCTCAATTGGACCCCACCTGCTACAGTTTGCATATATGTCATCTCATTGAATCCTCCAAACCACTCAAGCCCAGGCGACACACACTCCCAATTTTCCTGCTATTTCTCTACTCATTTCAACATGTATAAGAAATTACAGTGGGGACACCTGCATGGCTCAGTCAGTTAAGCCTCAGACTCTTGATTTTGGCTCAAGTCATGATCTCAGGGTCCTGGGCTGAGCCTCACTCAGCATGGGAGTTTGCTTGTCCCTCTCCCTCTGCTCCTTCCCCCACTGGTGCTCTCTCCCCTCCTCAAATAAATAAAGAAAATCTTAAAAAAAAAAATTACAGCGATCTAGGGATCACTACTTCATGTGCTCGGCAGCCCAGAATTTAGACTGAACTTCTCAAACGTGGCAGCTGCCACACAGTTAATGAGACACACAAAACAGGTAAAGTACGATCTCTGCAGAAATTGAAGACCTTTGAGGATATCAGGCCCCGAAGAGTCCTGATAAACCACAGCATATACCTGTTGGCCTTTGTTTGGCTATACTAGGAAAAATGGGGGAGAAAAATCAGAGCAGGAGCAGAAGCTAAAACTCAAGGAAATAAGGTCAATGATTACCTGCTGCGTGTGGAACCCCAGGCGTGGATGGACCCTCCGGAAGGGTTAGGTCTCTATCCCATTCATTTCCCCGGCTCACACTCTGCTCTTGCCTTACTTCTGGAATGATCTCCCACTCTGCGACCTGCAAGACTTGCCCAGGCCTGAGCCTCTTGTGTGGCTCTGACTTCTCCATCCCAATTTGTCTTTCCCTACAGAGACAGTGTCACCTGTGTTCTTCAGGGTGCCCTGACATAGAAGTTCAGAGGTATCATTGTAATAAAGGAGTTCTCTACACGTGGCCAGGTTAGGTGCACCCTGCTTGGTGTGGGAGGGCCGTGGAAGGGGGGCCAGCACCCAGAGTACAGTATTTAAGTGTTGGTTGCAGTATAAGCAAGTTGTGTGCTGTTCTGTGGATTGCCCATAGTTATAACAGTAACCAGCTAAATATGGAAAACTTGAAAGAATGGAATATTTAAAATCTTGGGAAAAAAGAACACCAACTCATTCTTCAGAGATGTAGTACAAAGGTGCATTTTATAGACTCCCAGGGAAGGACATGATATGGGCTTAAGGACCCATCCTGCCCCAGGTGTCACTGGCTTCCGCCCCAGCCCCTACCTCTCATCTCCAGAACTAGACTTAAATATAAAAGTAGGAGAAATTACATGTTAACTGCTGGGCTCAAGAAGAATTCTGTCTACGCGCCACAAACTTTTAAAAAATTCTGCTGAAAATGTTTTCAGATATACCAACTGAAATTTAAAACCTGTTGCAAATCCCATATCACCTAATTTTTTTTCTTTCTCCTTCCAGCTTTATTGAGATATAATTGACATATACCCTTGTGTAAAGCTGGATAAGATTTTTTTTTTAGCCAAAAAAAAAGATTTTTTTTTGAAAAATGTACTTTTTTTTTTCAGATTTTCTTTATTTATTTGTCAGAGAATGAGAGTGTGAGAAAAAGAGCACAAGCAGGGGGAGTGGCAGGCAGAGGAAGAAGCAGGCTCCCTGATGAGCAAGGAGCCAATGTGGGACTGGATCCCAGGACCCTGGGATCACGACCTGAGCCAAAGGCAGATGCTTAACCAACTGAGCCACCCAGAGTCCCTGGATGAGATTTTTGATCTCCACAAAGAAATGGATAGCAAAGTGTGTTAACAGTTTGCCTGGTGACTCTAGGGCATCCATGAACAGAGATACTCATTGCCATAGACCAGCTGCTTGTTCTGTTTCTGCTACTGGAGAAAACCTCACTCAAACAAATGTGAGGCACTCCTTAGGAAAAAAATGCAAATGAGATGAAGTGGGGCTTTGTTTTAAATGTACCTCGATGGTTTATGATTGTGAATGTAACAAGAAGCCAGCCTAGGCTTCTTCATTGACCATCTCTGTCAGAAAACAACATACTTTTATCATAAAGGTGATGTCATGGGGGGGGGGTCAGAAGAGGCCCTGCACCGAGAAGATCTGGAGGGGCCAGGATGGGGAAAAGGGCTGGGGAAGGAATGGCAGATTGGAGTTTACAGCCAAGGGGATAGTGCGTACACAAAGCAGCCAGTAGTTCTGTTCAGGGGCACCTGGCTCTGTCAGTTAAGCATCCAACTCTTGATTTGGGCTCAGGTCATGATCTCAGGGTCTAAAGATCCAGCCCCAAGTCAGGCTCTTAGTCCCGCTCGGCGCTGGGTGTGGAGCCTGCTTAAGATTCTCTCTCTCTCTCTCTCTCTCTCCCCCCCTTTCCCCTCCCTCCCACTGTATACACGTGCTCTCTCTCTCTCTTTCTCAGAAGCAATATATTAGGGTTTTGCTACAAGATATTGCGAGAGTGGTGACTTTCACAAATTAGTCTTCATATACTAACTTATGAAGAAGGAAAGTTAAACAAAAAATCAACTCAAAAGATAACAATAAATGGGAAAAAAACCCACAAATGTTTCTGTTTTCCTGGGAATTTGTTAGTGAAAAGCTGAAAGTCATTTGTTGTTTTGGGTTTCCCTAATAATGGGTCTTAAAAGATGATGTTACCTCTGTGTACAAGGAATTCTCATGCATTCACAGTATATGCCATTTTACAGCCGCCAATTTTGTTCCATTTAATTTTCCCTTAAAGGTCCTTTTGGACCTTTTTTTGACTCTTATATTGCCATGATGTTACGGAAATGACAATGTGTTGTGTGGTTTCCTGTTCCTGCATGGCCCTCACAGCTGTGAGCACTTACCTTTAAATGGAAACGTCAGTCTCTCCATGCTCTAGCCTTGGGAATGATAATACCTTTAGTCAAGAGAATTTCAAGAAAAAAAAAATCTTATCCAGTACAGAATGGCTTTTGGCTTTGAAATATGAGTCGGCAGAAAGGTCAGTCCTCAAAGTAGCTCGGTTATCACCACTCCTCATGTAGGATGCTTATATCACTAACAAACTTTGTTGAATGGAGAGAGGAGACATGAGGAGGCCGTCCAGTAGCCCCTCTGCTCACAGGTCCAATGAGCCTCCCCTCCCGAGCAGCTTTGTCACATTGCCCTCTGTATGAATCTCCTACATCTGCTGTAACAAAATATCCCAAACTTGGACAGCTTAAATCAACAGAAATTTATTCTCTCTCAATGTCCTGGAGGCTAGAAGTAGTAATCAAGGTGCTGAGAGGGCCACACTCTTTTGAAGGCTCCAGGAGAGGACTGCTCTTTGCTGCCTCTTGGATTCTGGTAGTTGTTGGCAAACCTCGTTGTTCATTGACTTGTGGACATACCACTGCTGTCTCTGCCATTGCCCACATATGGCCGTCCCTGTGTGTCCCCTCCTCTGTGTCTTCACATTGCCTTCTTACAAGGATGCTAGTCATTGGACTAGGATCGACCTCGATCCAGTGTGAGCTCTTCCAAACATTAATTGTATCTGCAAAGAACTATTTCCAAATAAGATCACATCCTGAGGTTCTGGGTGGACATGATTTGGGGGGGGGGGCACTATTCAATTCTGTACAGCTTCTATAACCAAAATGATCTTACAATGGAATTAACTTGTATTATAGACTAGCAGATTTTTGTTGTACATTACTCAGGCCACAACTTAATTTTGAATTTCATAAAGTCCTAATCTGTGGCTTTCCTCCAAATGGATCCATTTTATTTCTTCAGAGAGCCTAGGACACATGTTTTCAGTGTCTGGATTAGTTCCTGCTTTTTAATGTGATTAGTAGCCAGTAACCAACAAGCTTGGTTAGATAAGGGGATATGGACAGAATATTATAAACAGGCTTGCTTCCTCCCCTAAAGAGATATTTCTAGTACATCTTCTGGGAGAAGGAGAAGAAGCCGGGGAAGGTAAATAAGAAGCAAAAAGGGGCGCCTGGGTGGCTCAGTTGG
The DNA here is from genome assembly GCF_023065955.2 of Ursus arctos. NCBI lineage: Eukaryota > Metazoa > Chordata > Mammalia > Carnivora > Ursidae > Ursus > Ursus arctos. The sequence goes on from NW_026623100.1 coordinate 7,393,594, forward strand.
TTAAGCAGCCAACTCTTGATTTCAACTCAGGTCATGGTCTCAGGGTCCAGGGATTGGGCCCTATGTCAAGCTCCCCACTCCTTGGGGCATCTGCTTCTCCCTCTCCCTATAACACCCCCCACCCTGCTTGTGCTCTCTCTCTCTTTCGCTTAAAAAAAATAAATCTTTAAAAAAAAGAAGCAGCAGCTAAAAGCTTCATGCAAATTAGCTCAAGCCAGGATACACATACTCTTCCATCATGAGCACTGTACAATTGTGCAATTAGGAAAGGGATTGTTTAAAAAGAGAGAGGGAGAGACTTGCTGAAATTTCACACCAGATTTGCTTAAGAATACACATACTGATGTACAGAAATTTTAGAAAATATAAAAGCACAAAGGAAAATCCCCACGATTGTCTCCCAGTCCCTCCCAGAGAAAGCCCCTCTAAATATTACATATAGATGCTATATATGTATATATATTTATAAATACATATGTAAATAGTATGTAAATACATGCACATATGTATATCCTTCCTAATCCTGCTCGTCTGTCTGTCTATCATCTATCTCTCCATCCATCCATCATCCATCTGTCATCTATCTGTCTGCCTGGCATCTCTCATCTACCTCTCCACCTGTGGCAGTCAGGACCCCTCAGGTCTCCAACTACAGGGAATGAAACTGAGCAGCTGGCTGCTTCACCTTGATTCCCATCGCTGTCCTCAGCCAGGGACCTGGTGTGGCAGGTCCCTAAGTCAGGCCCAATCTTGGACAGTGCAGGACTCCTCTGATGGGTGTTCTTAGCCTGAAGACTCCCGCTGGGCTTGATCAACTCTCTCAGAAACGCGGTCAGACAGTCCCATCCAGTTTCCCTTCGGCCCCCGCTCCCTCACCTGGGATCACTCTGCACGGCGGTCTGAGGCGCCCCGTTTCTTCGCGCTCCCTCCCCATCTTCTCTCACAGGAGTTTCCCCTATCCATCTTTTGTGCATCTAAATGCCCTTTGAACGTCTGGCACATGCCTGACCTGGCCAATATCTATCGATCTGTTCATCTGTGCACCAAGCATATTTTACAAAACTGTTAAAATATTGGTCTCTTTTGTTTAAGCAAAGTGAAGCCAGGTTCTGAGAAAAATCTTGGCTGAGTGTTTGAAAGTAAATGGTGACATAATGTTTCAAAATGAACGCAAAAGAAGCTTCGTGGTAGTACCCCAACTCGGTGAGTTTATTTAGTCCCGTTTCACCTTCTGCCTGAACTTGGAGCAACCTACATACAGATCCCAGAAGCCTTGCATGTTACCCCTTTGCAGATGTGCTCATATTCCAAGAGGGAAGCCAAGAAGAGGACCCAGACATTCCCCAAGGCCCCAAGAAGGCATGTTTGAATGAGCGTTAGTGGGACCTGGGAGTTTATTTGACTCTCAAATCCAGAGGAAACACAGGGAATATGATTGAGACTCAAAGATTTGCATGTTGTTGCCACAAACGAAAACTCCTCTGCAAAGCTCTCCAGGGTATAAGGAGCTGCCCGGTCTGTTCCCAGGGCCTGGGAAAAGCAGCTGAGCCAGCCTGTCCCTGGACACCAGTACGCACCCCCCGCAAGAGGCCATGCTAGTTTGAGGAGCTGGAGTACTACATATAATTTAAGAAGACTACATTTAAAGACACAGTCCATATGACTACATGAAAAACAATTCTTATCTTTCAAATTACATGGCTCTGGATATCATTAGAGTTGTAAAAGATTTTCTTTGGATTTATTTCAATCACAATCATGTGGGTTTTTTTTTTCACATATTGGAGGGGAAATCTCAGCCAATGCTAAATCTCCAACATGTCCGTGGCATTCATGGAAACAAAATTAGATTGACCCTTTTCGCTCAGGGCGGAGGTGCAATATTGTGATATAACAAGAAAGATGTATTTATTGTCTTTGTCCCCAGTACCTTGCACAGAGCTCCTAAAAACCTTGCCTTTCCTGAGAGGAGCATTCTTTGTTATTCATAATGGACCATTTTCAACCCCAGCTGAGTTTCTGCTAATGAGGTAACTCTTGCCTGAGTGCAGAGAGCTTCTGGAGGTGGGCTGGTTGCCAGAAGAACCCACCAAGTAATGAAAGGGTTGTAAGTTTCATCCCCACCCCAGGACCTGCAGGGGGAGGAGAGGGGCTAGAGATTGAGTTCAACAACCAGTGGCCGGTGATTTAATCAATCAAGCGTATGTAATGGAACCTCCAGAAAAACCCTACCAGGGTCAGAAAGCATCCACGTTAGTGCCAGGAGGGTGGCATGCCTGGAGAGGACACAGAAGCTCCGCACCCCTCCTCCCGCACCTTGCCCTAAGCCTATCTTTCATTTGGCTCTTTCTGGGTTGCATCCGTTATCATTGACTGGTAACCGAAGGCAAGTGGTTTCCTGAGTTCTATGAGCTATTCTAGCAAATTATCAAACCTAAGGAGAGGGTTGTGGGAACCCTCAATTTTACAGCCAGTCAGTATGGGGGGCCCAGACTTGCAATGGATGTCTGAAGTAGGGGCAGTTTTATGGGACTGAGCCCTTCATCTGTGGGGCCTGTGTTAATTCGGAATTGGTGTCAGAATTGAATTAAACTGTAGAACACCACACTGGTGTCTGGAGAGTTGGAGAACTGGCTGGTATAGGGAAACACGGCCACACATTTGATGTGTCACAAATGGTGTAAAACAGAACAGGTCAGAGAAGGGGGCTCAGGAAATGGTCCCGTTATGTGACCTTTAAGAAGTTCATGAAACCTCCCAAGATCATAATAACGGCAACCCCTTAACAGAAACCACTGCAAAAGTTTGCAAAACACTTTCAATACACAAAATAATGGCTAAAGACGCCAGCCCACCCACCAAGGCTTTAACAGAGGTGGAGTGTTGATTTCAAATGTGCTGGTATTTTTTTTTTCTTTGTCAAATTTATTGAGGAGTAATTTGCATATGATACGAATGAATTCTGACTATTGTATATACCTATAAAATCACCACCACAGTCAAGAGCCAGACAATTCCGTGAACCTAGAAAGGTTCTTTATTACTCTTTTAAAATCCTCCCCTCCCTCTAATCCTGACCCCAGGAAACCACTGATCTGTTATTGCCACTGTTGATTAATTTTTGTTTATGGGGGGGGGAGGGGGCAGGAGGGGCAGAGAGAGAGGGAGAAAGAGAATCTCCAAGCCCAGTGCAGAACTTGAAAGGGCTCCATCTCATGTCTCTGAGATCATGACCCGAGATGAAATCAACAGTCGGACATTTAACCGACTAAGCCACCCAGGCATCCCTAAATTAATTGGTATTTGATATAAATTGAATAATAAAGTATGGACTCTTGTGGGTCTGGCTTCTTTAACTCAGCATAATGTTTTGGGGAGTTATCCATGTTGTACAGGTATCAATGGCTCATTCCTTTTTAATACTGAGAAGTATTCCACCATATGGTTATAAGACATTTTGTTCATCCATTCACCTGTTGAAGGACATTTGTTTTCTGTTTCCCCCACCACCCAGTTTCTACTATCGGGATATTGCTGCTGTGAACATTTATATACAAGTCTTTTGTGGAGGCCTCTGTTTTCATCTCTCTTGGATATATACCTCAGAGAGGAATGACTAGATAGTGTGGTACAAACAAGTTACAACGTTAAGAAATTGCTGTCTAGTCCCCATGGGCTGCTATAGGAGAATATCATAGACTGGGTGGCTTATAAACAACTGAAATTTATTTCTCACAGTTCTAGAAGTTGTTGAGTCCAAGATCAAGGCCCTGGTGTCCAGCAAGAGCCCATTTCCTGGTACTTACACAGCTCTTTCCTCACTGCGTCCTCATATGCCTGAAAGGGCAAGTTAGCTCTCTGGGGTCTCTTTTGTAAGGGCACGAACCCCATTCATGAGGACTCCAATCTCATGACCTTATCATTTTCCAAAGGCCCCATCTCCTAATACTATCCAATTGGGGATTAGCTTTCAACATATGAATTTGGGAGGGACATGAATATTCAGTGTACAGCTACTGCCAAATTGTTTTCCAAAGTCACTGAATCATTTTCCATTTCTACCAGAAATGTATGAGATTTCCAGTTCTGTATCCTTGTTGACACTTGATACTATCAGTTTTTTTAATTCTAACCACTCTAATGGGTGTGTAGTGGTATTTCATTGTGATTTTAATTTTCATTTTCCTGATTATAAAAGATGTTGAACAAATTTTCATGTGTTTATTGACCACTTGAATATCATGTTTTATAATATATCTTTTCAAATCTTTTACTCATTTTTGAGTTATTTATATTCTTGAGTTATAAAATTCTTTATTCTGGATGTAAGTCTTTTCTGAGATAATATGCATGACAAATATTTTCTCCCATTCTGTGGCTTACTTTTTTGTTAACTTGTGTATTTCAAAGAGCAAAATTTTTTCTTTTGGTAAAATCCAACTTATTATGTTTTGCCTTCTGTTTTTTTGTGGGTGTTTTGCCTTTGCGCAGTCCAAGGTCATGAAAATTTTTTTTTCTTCCAGGGGACTTGTAACTTCAGCTTTTGTGTTTATTCTATGACACAGTTTGTGCTAATTTTTGCATTTGGTGTGAGGTACGGGGTAATTCTCATATTTTTCCACATGGATGCCCATAGTTATTTCACTGCAATGTCTTCCTTTTCATTGGTTCCTTTGTTAAAAATCAATTGCTATATATGTGCAAGCCTATTTCTAGACTTTCTATTTTTCCTTCATGATGTCATTTCTATTGTTTGATCAATATTGTGATGTTATTGCTTTATTATTATTGTGGCATTATAGTACGTCTTCAAATAAGTCTTCTATCTTTGTACTTTTTTTGAAAAATTGCTTTAAGCATTTAATGTCATTTAAACTTCCAATCAGATTTTAAGATCAGCTCATCCATTTCTATGAAAAAAATTCTGGGATTTGGTTGGGATTTTACTGAATCTACAGATCAATTAAAAGAAAGCTGTCTTCCCCAGTAATATGGAATCTTCCATTAACAAATATGATATTATTTAGGTCTTCTAATTCATGTCAGCAATTATCTATAATATTCAGTGAAAAGTCCTTGCACATCTATGTTGAACTTCTAAGAATTTCCATTTTGACAGTACTTATAAATGGAATTTTAAAATTTTCTTTTGCTACTAGTATTTAAAGTAATTTGCCACTACTATATTAAAGTGCTGTTGATTTTTGTACATTAGCTATATGTCCTGTGACCTTGCCAAATTTACTTTTTAATTCTAGTAGCTCTTTTGTCTGCAAGATTTTCTACAAAAGCAGCATGTCTTCCATAAATAGAGACAAACACAGAACTTCCTTAGTGATTTTGTCTTAATGCTTTCTTATTTCTTGCCTAATAAATAGAAGTGTTGAGAGTGATACCCTTAAGTATGATGTTAGCTCTGGTTATTCATAAATATTCTTTGTCAGGCTGAAGAAGTTATTTACACTTCCTACCTTGCTAGGAGTTTCTTATCATAAATGGGCACTGAATTTTGTCGAATGATTTTCTGCATCTAGTGATACAACCATTAATTCTATTTATAGTGCGAATTACATTGATAGATTTTTTCCCAGCGTTAAACTTGCATTTCTGGTATGTACATTCTGTGGTCATGATTTATTGTTCTTATTACATATTGCCGAGCTTGATTTGCTAATATTTTACTTAAGTATTTTTGGTTTATATTCCTGCTGGATATTGGTCTGTAGTTTTTTTTCTTTGCATTATGTCCACCTGGTTTTGGTGTTAGGGTAAAGTTGGCCTCACAATGTGAGTTGGAAAACAATGAGTCCTTGCCATTTCTATTTTAAATGATATTAATATAGCCACACCAGCATTCTTATGCTTACCATTTGTCTGGTGTGTCTTTTTGCATTCACCTATTTTCAATTTATTTTCATCTTTTTAACTACAGGGTGTTTCTTATAAACAATATATTTGAATCTCGTTTTATAATCAGTTCTGGTAATCTCAGTTTTCAACTAGAGCCTTGGTCCATTAACATTTAATGTAATTATCATGATGAGAGGAAAAACTCTCTAAAGGCCTGATATACAAGGGAAGCTATTTTAGATTTTTTTCTTAGCACAACTGTAAATAAACTTTGTTCCAACCAAAAGCCTGATTTATGGCCCACCGTGCATGCACTGTACAGCTGCTTTGTGAATGAGTAGCTTAAAGGAAAACCATCTTGTCCTTGAGAGATCAATGTTCTTGCTCCCTGCATTCCTTTATGATAAAACTTGTGATTCCTAACTATATGTTAATCTATAATCTTTTGAGGTTTTACAATATTTAAAAAAGTACATAAGCCTGTAAAAATGGTTCATTCTCTGAAGCACTTTCTTCTCTGTGAAGAGCATGTTTCCCGGGCAGCTGTCCTAACTTGGGCTTGAATAAAACTCTTTTTCTTTCTTTTAGAGATTCTAAAAGGTTTGTTCAATTTGCACTGACATTGTTATGGTTAGATTTAAATCTACTATTTTATTACTTATTTTCTCTTTTCTTCCTGTTTTTTTTTCTTTACTTTTCCTCCATTCAGTTTGATTATTTGAATACTTTTCAGAATTCTATTGTAATTTGATCATTGTCCATACCTCTTTGCATTATGTTCACTGGTACTCTACAATACAGACTTCTCAACTTTTCACAGGACACTTTGAGCTAACATTATACCACTTCACATAAAATAAAGAAATCTTATAACCATGTAGGTCCATTAAATGTACTGACTTTTAACCATCCTTAAGAGTGAGAAAGCTATTTGTTTCCACAATTTTAAATCTCCTGGATTCCTCTGACAATCATGGCTGAGGCCTTAATGATAAATTACTGGATATTTTGTGACTATGAACCCTCCTGGACATCATAGCCATACTCCCCACCATTCTATGGCTCCTCGTAAGGGTAATTTCTAGGACATTGAATCTAAGGAAGGGGTAGCCTTATGTGGCTTTCAACCAACACTTCCCATTCAAGAACAGGAGTAGACAGATTCTTGAGAAGCCTGTCCGTAGACTGCCAGTGATATCCTCTGCCAAGTTATGATCTACAGCAACTATATTTTCTGAGAAGTAGAGGAAGACCTGACAAGGTATAGACGAATAAATACCATGAGACCGATTAAGAGATGATAAAAGGCCACAAAGAAGTATGTGTTATGAGGGCCGAAAAGTGTATAATAAACACTGAGGAGTAGGGGAAAAGATAATTGAGTAGATTATATCAACCCTAGTTGGAGTGAAACTGGAAAGATCTATAAAAAGCAGCAGATTCTGAGCAACAGACCCATGTTACATCCATGGTGGGGCTCTGGAATGGTGCTGTGATAGTTATGAGCACCATTTGGCCCATATTTCTTTTCCTTTTAGGCACCTGGTAGGATTGCATTTTCAGCTCCACCATGTGACTAGGCCTGGTCAAGTTTTGAGTTTGAATGAGTTTCAAGGAGTGATATATATATATCATTTAAGAGATGGGGCACTTGCTTGCTGAGATGAGTTTCCATAAATCTTTTGCCCTCTGGCCCAGTGCCCAGCAATGCTCAATATGGGTCCCGCTCTATAAGCCCAGAGTCCTGAGTAACCATGATGAATAGAGCGTTCTGCTGGCCAGTGAGAAACCAGTCGTGTAAACAAGAAACACACCTCTGTTGTTCCAGGCCAACAGAGGTTTCGAAGGATGTTTATTACCACAGCATAACCTGGCCCTCCCTGGCTATCAGAGAAGATTGTGAACTCTTGCTTCTGTTAAAACCAAACACAAATGGAAACCAGACTTGAACATTTGCTGAGCAGACAAAACCAGTTTAGTCAGCAACACTTAATTTACCTTGTTTTGTGAGACAAGCCAGGCTAGCTTGACCTGGGTCTCTTTTTGCATACACCTCTGAAAAATCCTTAGCAAAACTTGAAGATGTTATTTATTTATTTTAGAGAGAGAGAGTAAGCGGGGAAGGGGAGGGTCAGAGGGAGAAGGAGAGAAAGAATCTCAAGCAGATGAGAGAGAGAGAGAGAGAGAGAGAGAGAGAATCTCAAGCAGACTCCCTGCTGAGTGTGGAGCCCAATGCAGGGCTTGATCTCATGACCCCGAGATCATGATCTGAGCCAAAACCAAGAGTCAGTCGCTTAACCTACTGAGCCTCCCAGGTGCCCCTAGCAAAACTTAAATAGTTCCCTAAAATTGATATGAAATAACCACTAAAAAATTCCCTTTCATTTATGAAAATTCTAATGTTGTAACCAATCACTATAAAGAACAGTCTCTGCCTTCACACTGGATAAGCTGCTTGCTCACAATATATCAACAATCCTCATTTCATGTTTTGGTTTGAGTGCTCCCGGTCTGCAAACGTCTTTTTGGATCCGTACACAATAAACTCATGCTAATAACTACTTCAGTGATTCATTGGTTTTACTTTTCTGGGTTTTTTCCTGAACTTTAGGTACTTCTGAAATCCCTAAAACCAGCTTGGTTCCAGGGACAGCTTTTATGAGGCCTGATGGTAAAGCACTTCCTGAGGGATTCCTGACAGGGCTTCTCTAAGCTGAAGTGTGTCCCCCTCAAATTTATGTGAAATCTTAAGCCCCAGGACTGCAGAATGTGACTGGATAGGAGATAGGGTCTAGTTAGAGGTAATTAAGTTAAAATGAGGTCATAAGGGTGGGGTCCTAATCCAGTAGGATTGGTGTCCTTACAAGCAAAGGAAGGGGTACCAAGAGGGCGCACAGAGGAAAGGCCACACGAAGACACAGCAAGAAGGCAGCCAGATGCCAGCCCGGAGGAGAGGTCTCACCGGAAATCAACCCCGCAGTCACCTTGGTCTTGGACTTCTCCCGAAGTGTGAGAAAATACATTTCTGTGGTGTAAGCCCCCCAGTCTGTGCTCTTTATTATGGTGGCCCTAACAGACCACTATGGGATCTCTGTCTTCCTGATTGCTTTGTGTGTCTTTTTAATTAATCCTCATTATTTAAATTTGCCACAAACTCAATTCCTTAAAAACAAAAAGCGTAACTAGTTCCTGACTCTACACACATGTAAAAAGAGAAATTTCAGAATCACAGTAAAAACGATCCTTACTGTATGTCAGATACTGGAAAGGTACAGAGAATGTCAGAGGGAGCTGTACCCATCGACCTTACAGGAAATTAAATAATAAGCCCAGCTAATTTTCTCTTTTGTTTGAAGGGTCGTGGACACATTAAACTCGGTCATAGAAACATTTCCTTGACAACCACTGGCTCTGACGGGTAAAGGAAATCAACGAAGGAACCCAGCAATGACCTAGCAGGCACCTCATAATGATATAAAATAAAAGACAGAATGGAGGAAGCTTTAGCCTCACTCCTAAAGAAAGGAAAGAGACGATCTGCAAGCCCCAACAGGACATTTAACATGGGATTTACCACCTCTCCGAGGCTGGATAGCCCTGAATATGTGTGGCTTAGAACCTCAGAGAACAGAGGCCAGGAAGATGACCTGAAGAGATGTCAGAAAATCTAACAAAGAGAAGGGTGAGTGGCAGGATTTTATTGATGTAGGGCGCAGCAAAGAAGCTTTGAGAAATTCATTTTTGGTGTAAAATCTTGAAAAGTCTTCTTAGCTTGAAGAATGGTAGGAAGGAGGGCTGCCAGCTTTCAAAGCAACAATTACCACCTGCCTGCCAATGGCTTCCAAGTGTGCCCCCACCCTTCAGACTCCTCTTTCTAAAACTAGGGAAAAATTATTTTCAATGGCTTAGAGGTATCTCAAACTCAGCGGGTCAATAGTCACCACGCGGCCCCCACCAACACCTGTTCCTCACCCATAATACCATCCAAGGAAGGTCGCAGCCTAGCACCCCCTGTCTATGTCCTCCTGGCCTCCCTCATGCTCTCATCAGCTTAGAGCAAATGCCCACAGGACTATCTTTCACCATCTGGCGTTAGTACACCAACATGGCAGGAAAAGTCATTTAAAAGCTATTAACCTCAGAATTTTTATTAACTATAAAAGCAAACATCAGCTGTGACCAGTAGATTTAAATTCACTGAGGACTAGCTCAGTGATTTGCTTCTTTGGAGAAACTGAACTTTCAGAAACTGAAAGGGGTTGCTCGGTCCTATTTTTTTTGGGAATAAATGAATGATGAGTAAATGGACAATTCAGATTCAGGGGACCGCTGGCCCAATCACACAGGACTGAACTTTTATCTTTAAAATAAAGGTGCTGGGTTTCACGATCTCTCCGTTTTCTCCCAGGCTGTGAGCCTCATCCTCGCTAAGGACCACAGCTGGTCCTGGGTGGTGAGGGGCGAGATCTGGAGAACCACAGCCCGGAGAGAATCCATGGCTTCGCCTCGCCAACCCATGGCCTGGATATAATGTCACACAGCAGCCTGGTACAACAGGTTCTCCGGGAGCTACTGTTCACTTTACATAATCATTGAGGAAGCTATAGGGAAACTATTTGCCAGCCAACTCATGGGGCTTTTCACATGACACTGAGCGTATTTTTTCCCTACCGCAGCCCGACACACCCAACTCACCGTTGAGAATGCGCGCACACATGCCGTCGAAGAGGGTGGGCTCTATTGAAAACCACTGAGCTAGGAAACTCTCCTGTCTGTTTGTAGTTCTAGGCTTTTCTCCCACGTCAATGACTTTTATTAATGAAGGATGCAATTTCCTAAGAAACCTCTATGGCTTGAAATGGCAATAAGAAAATACAGAAGGGGGCACCTGGGGGACTCGCTCAGTGGAGAGAACAACCCTTGGTTTCGGCTCTCCGGTTTCTTGGTTTCCTGATCTCAGGGTTAGCTCAGGTCATGATCTCAGGGTCGTGTGATGGAGCCCTGCGCGGGGCTCACGCTGAGCAGGGCGTCTGCTTGCGAGTCTCTCCCTCTGTCCCCCCTCTCCCACTTGCTCACCCTCTCTCTTCTCTCTAAAATAAATAAATGAATCTAAAAAATAAAAAATACAGAAGAATAAGCAGGTTCCCGGTTGTAGGGTAAGAAAAGAATTTACAGATGAAAAGAAACAGGGCAAATGTTGATAGCTTGCGCCTCGTCAAAAGTAGGGACAACGCTCCTTTGCCTCGGCATCCGGTCATTTAGCGCAGTTGGTGTGCAGTGGGTGGCTGTTCTGGTTTTGAAAGAACTGCTTCCACCTGCTTTTCTGTGATCATTCTGGTTGTTCTCTAAAGATTTAAAGAGTTTGCTTTTCTCCCTAAGTGTTTCTTTTCCAAATCCATTTCCATGGCTGCTCAACCCTCCCTTCTGACAAAGGAAGGACAACTTGATAACTAGCGAGGCTTTGTTCTTTTTTCCTGCACTTGGGAGCTGGAGGGGGTTCTAACCACACATAAAGGGCTCACAGCGTAGGCTGGTTGAAAATCGATTTACACTTCAATCATTGTTTCTTCAACCCAAAGAAAATGAACCAAGTAAGTGTTTGTGAACCAAATTTGAGGAATTCCAATGAAATAATGATGGCAGTGTCCCTCTGTGGCCCTGTACTGCTTAAGCTCCGAAATTGCCACATGCGTGTAGGGGACAGATCTTTCAGGCTGCTGGCGAACAGAGCCTGCAGCTGAGACCCTGTACAGGTGGAAGGTAAGGTATTATCCAGTAGGGGACATTTAGGAGTCAGATTTGCCTCTTCCGTGTTAGTGAGTCTCTGACCTTTCCAACATTCTGTTTTTCCAGCTCTTTCTATTTCTCCAGCCTGCTCCAAGCATTATCCCAAGCAATTCGTGTGGTTGCATCATATGTGTGCACGCGTGTGTATGCGCGTGTGCACACACATGCACCCTGCAGGCCCCCACAGCCAGCACCATATTTCACTGCCAATGGCGGCTGTGGGCTAACTTCCAAATGTTTTGTTGAGAGCTCCTGTCCGAAGGAATTTGCTTCGGTCCTGGGCTGGGTGAGCACCAGACACCTGCCCTCCCCCCACAGTGGGTCAGAAGCAGCCCTGGGGGAGGTGCACTTGCTGAGCCCTTGCAAGGGCGTAAGTTCACTCCCCAGGCAACTAAAGCCAACCAGCCAAGGCTCCATGGCCAAGACTGTCTGAGGTTTAGGCCTTATCCCCATTTCTATGCCAACAGAGGTCAACCAGATAGCCTTTCTTGCATGGAACCTCCTCTCAAAGGGCGAAGGGACATTTTTTTCATCACCTACTATGTGCCAGACATCTATGTGTATTTTTTCACACCCTCCTCGAAACCACTCTGTGGGGTCAGATTAATCATCCCATTGTACACACGGGAAAATGGAGGCACAAATAGATTGAGTCACCTGCTCAAATGATACAATTTGTAAGGTTCACCTCTGCCTTATACCCTGAGCTCCCTACATTCCTGGCCAGAGGAAACTGTCTACTTACAGTTGAACCTCTCACCTCCTAGCCTAGGCACCTGAATAAAATGAAAGGAAATAAGGAGATAAAAAAGCACAAGAAAACGTTGCCTCCCACGCCCACCAAAGAGTCAAGTGTGTGGACAGCACTTCTCTAGGAAAAGCTGAGACAGCTTGATGGACCAGAGGATGTGGTATCACTTAGGACGTGAGGAGAGCTCTGTGGGTCAGAAGCGCTCATGTAGGTGGACTTGTATTATTACTAACACCCAACTCTGACACCAATATCGATGTGTGTGATTTATCCCACAACTCCGAGCAATTAACTCGAGAGAGTGTGAGACCCCACAGGTTAAGGACTCAGTCCCACAGGAATGTCCTCCCCACCCACACTCCAGGTGCCAATCACGAGTCTAGGTTGTCATCTGTGCCTCCGATCAACTGGATATAGAAATGAGATTATGCTAAGTGAGATAAGTCAAGCAGAGAAAGACAATTATCATATGGTTTCACTCATTTGTGGAACATAAGAAATAGGAAGATCGGTAGGAGAAGGAAGGGAAGAATGAAGGGGGGGGGAAGGGGGGGGAAACGAACCCGTGAGGACTATGGACTCTGGGAAACAAGCTGAGGGTTTTAGAGGGGAGGTGGGGGGGATGGGCTAGCCGGGTGAAGGTTATTAAGTAGGGCATGTATTGCAATGAGCACTGGGTGTTAGATGCAAACAATGAATCATGGAACACTACCTTAAAAGCTAATGACGTACTGTATGGTAACTAACCTATCATAATTTTAAAAAATGCTGTTGGTAAGGGAAAAAAAAAAGAAAGAAGGTTTCAATGACTCCCTCCTCTGATTTGATTAATTTGCCAGAAGGGCTTACAGAACTCAGAGAGGCATTTAACTGCCCAGATTACCAGTTTGTTCTAGAAGGATATAACTCAGGACCAGCCAGATGAAGAGTGGCGTAGAGTGAGGTATAGGGACAGTGTGTGGAGCTTCCAGTCTCTCTCCAGACACACCACTGTCCCTGAATCTCCACGTTCACCGACCCAGAAACTCTCAGAGCCTGGTTTTTTCTGGGTTTTTTTGTTTTTTGTTTTTTAAGATTTTATTTATCTATTTGACAGAGAGAGAGCACAAGCAGGGGGAGCAACAGGCAGAGGCAGACAGAGAAGCAGGCTCCCCGCTGAGTAGGGAGCCAGATTCGGGCTGGGTTCAAGGACCCTGGGATCATGACCTGAGCTGAAGGCAGACGCTTAACCGACTGAGCCATGCAGCCGCCCCCATTTTGGATTTTTATGGAGGCTTCATCACATAGGCACGATTGATTAGATCATTGGCTATTGACCAAGCAGAGCCCTTCTCTTCTCCCCGGAGGTCTGGTGGTGTGGTGGGAAGTTCCAACCCTCTAATCACATGGTTGGCTTCTATGGCAACTGGCCCCCAACCTCAGATCACCTAGGGGCTTTCGGAAAGTCACCTCATTAACATAAAAAAAGACACCTTTGCAGCTGTCGTCCCTGGAAATTCCAAGGGTTTTATGAACTCTGTGCTCTGAAAGGGGATGAACACCTAATATATATATACATATATTAATATATTATAATATTATATATTAATATAATTATAATATATAATATTATATATTAATATAATTATAATATAATATATATTATAATCACAATATTACAAACACCAAATATTCTGTACTTACTCTATGCCAGACACCATTTTAACGCTTATGTGTATCAACTCACTTTAATTCCCACACAACCTGATCTCCATTTTACAGAAAAGAAACTGAGGCCCAGAGGAGTTAAGGAACCAGTGCAAAGTCACACAGCTGTGAGCCGTGCAGCCTGGAATTGAACTAAGGCATATGGCTTCGCCATCCATGCCCTTGGCCACACTTTACTGCCTTTTAAATGACATCACTGGAGCTAGGACCCCTTGAAGGGAGGAAAGTCATAATCCAGAGAAAATCATGAAAGAAAATTCACCCGCAAGCAAATGTTTTTAAAAATCTTTCCCAGATCCTGGGATGCCTGGGTGGCTCAGCTGGTTAAGTGTCTGCCTTCGGCTCAGGTCATGATTCCAGGGTCCTGGGATTGAGCCCCAAGTCGGGCTCCTTGCTCAGCGGGTGCTCTCTCTCTCTCTCTCTGACAAATAAATAAAATCTTTAAAAAAATCTTTTCCAGATCCAATGCAGCTGCCTCTGGCAAGCTACTTACTATCATCCTAGCTTGATTTAAACTTACCGTCTTGTCCTCGAAAGGACATCTTGTCCCTCCTCCGTCAACTGATTGCCTAAGGGTTAAAGGCCCACCATTCACGTCCACAAGCTCGTGCCCACTGTGGACAGGTGCTCCCTGACGGTGTGAGAAGGAAGGACACTGGGACACTTCTCTCCCACTAGTATCAACCCACCTCTAGCTTTTAGGCTCAGGGAGCAATTCTGCCGTTCAGTGGTGGCAGTGCGTCAGAAGCGGAACACCCCCAGTGTGCTCGCAGCCTCCTTGATAAATCCAAGTTCAAACTGAGTGTCACTGGGGAAGGAGAGGTGTGGTCCTGGACATGGCCGGAGCTGGGGGAGAACAGCCTCTGCATGGTCTTTCCTAGTCCCCACCCCCACCCCCATTCATTTATTCACTCTTTGTGTGGCATTCACTCCTGCCTTCCAGCCCTGCGAGGCTCAGGGCTGCGTGCTGGTCCCGGGAATGATGGCAGGAACCGCTAGGAGAGAAATCACGGGGGTCACCTGCCAACTAGTTTGCCAAGTTAGGTTGGCAAAGGGATGGCAAGATGAGATGAGAGGAGGGCAGGGAATTCTAGCCTAAGGGGTCTGGCAATTTAGGATCTAAGGCCAGGAACAAGCATGCACAATAAACAGAGGGGTAAATTGAATGAAAAGTAAAAGCTCTCTGTAAAGAAACTGAAAAGCAGCCTGGAAAGGCAGTGGGAGGGCAACTCTTCGCTATATCTTTTGGATCCTGAGCCCCATAGAATAAATTGTACCCAACAAACAACTTCCTGATAATCGTGTCTTTATAATAAAACTAACAATGAAGAACCGTAAGCACCTGGCATCTGGTAACTCAAAGGCTCAAAGAAGCAAGAAGAGCCAGCAGGAGACGTGAACCCAGATGTTTGAGTTGGGGGTGGGGGTGTCTCTGCTCTTAATCATGACATACTGTCCCTTCACCCCCTGGGGACAACAACCCCTGCCACATTAGATTGTTGTGAAGCTTGAATAAGGAAATTTCCAGGAAGCACCATCCACGTGAGGGGCCCAAGGTCTGTGCTCAGTCAGGCATTTTCATTTGCCTCCTCTACTTCTCTCATTTCTCATTCACTGTTGTCCTTGAAGATGGACTCCAGCACAGCAAGGTGCCAAGTGAATATATCACGGGGGAAAGGAAAAAAAATCAGAGGGAATGAAAGCGCAGGGGGAGAGGGAGAGGGGAGGGACGGCAGGGAGCACCAGTCAGGAGCCGACATGCTCTGGAGCCTCAGGCTTCTGCCTCTGCTCAAGTCTCAGTCCTGGCCCGTGCTGGCCTCTTGGACCTCTCAGATGGGTTGGAGGAGGAGGAAGATGGGGAGAGATGGGACACAAAAGAGACCGTGGTAGCATTGCCATGTTTCTCATTTAGCAAACTGACTCGGGAAAACCAGGGAGAAACAGTCCACCTGCACTAAGAACCGTCTGCCTACAGTGAATGAAGTGGTGCCATATTTCAAACCAACTGCCCACTAAGAGCAAGCCAGCCGCCATGCCGTGTCCACGAGGGGCTATGATACAATGGCAGCCAACACTCACCGAGTGCTCACTGCATGCTGAGTACTCACAAAACTAAAAGTTTAGTAAGAATTGCCTGGTGACCCTATGAGCTAAGGGGTATCATCATCCCAATTTTACAAAACTGAGGCAAAGAAACGATCAGAATCTTTTCTGGAGCCATACATTGGACTCTGCCCATTGAACCAGTTCTGAGAAAGATCACTAGCTTCACTGCTAAGTGGATGTGAGCCCAGTGCACTCAGAGGTAACACATGGCTTCCCTCGCATCCCTCCGGGCTCCATGAGTTGAAAACTCAAAAGGATGGGGTGTCCGGCTGGCTAAGTGGGTAGAGCATACAACTCTTGACCTCGGGGTTGTGGGTTCAACCCCCATGTTGGGTGTAGAGATTATTTAAAAATAAAATCTTTAGAGAGAAAAGAAAGAGAGAAAGAATAAGCAAGAAAGCAAGAAAGAAAGAAGGAAGGAAGAAGGGCAAGAGGTAAGAATACAAGGAAAGAGATTGGAATAGGACAGAGCTGTGTGTCTTGTCCAGACTGCCCTTAGTCAGGCAGCATGCCCTCGGTCAATGTATTTTAGCTTCCTTTGCCTTGTTTTCTTCGTCTGTGAAATGTGGTTATTAAGTCATGCATGATAGTAAAATGTAAGAATTTAATAAAGTCATAGGGGTCAAAGTGACCCCACACAGGGCTGGATATATTAGTTGGATATAGTCGCCTGCTGTGACTTTGGCCATGAGATTCAACTGGGGACACTAGTTCTCATATTCGAGCTATTTGAGTTTTGTCTCTGCCCCCTTTGCCCACCATTAGGGGTGTGTTCTGGTGAAATGTTCAGCAAGAGGGAGAAATGCGTGGGACAAGAGACCTGGAGAATCTGATTCATTGGTATTTCGATAGTTCTGGAACAGCTTCTCTCTACTGAGAAAGCAACTCCTCAGTGGATAAAGATCTGTGGAGTTGTCACATGTAACCCACAAATCACAGATCACTTTTCAGATGACTCAGACTTTCTGCTGAAAGAGCACGCTGGTGACTGCTGGCCTTGGGAAGGCCCCTTCCTCAATGAAAGGGTGAGTTCAAGGCCCTTCGCTCAAAATACAACCGGACTGCATTAAATACCAGTTGCTTTCAAACTGCTTTCTAAATCTGGCCCTGGAGCTTCTCTGGTTTCACATTGGGCCACAGAAGGGCCCCAGCACACACTTAATACTCACTGTGCTGTGGGTGACCACAGAGTGACCCGGGAGTGACGTGTGGGCGACCCCCGTGGAGCCAACACAACAACAGCTTCACCCCTTAGAGGTCACAGCAGTGCCCTCAGCAGATACTCTGGTCGGCTGAAAATTATAATTTTATTTTGAAATGATCATTAAAAAAAAAAAAGTCCAAGTGGAAACAATTAAACTTTGGGAAAGTCAAACAAATGCTCCTAGCCAAGAAACCCCGACCAGAAACCAAGCTGTGATTGGCTCTAGATGTCAAATCTAGAGAAAATTCAGGGGGACGTCAGAGTCTCAAGTTCAGAGGCAACACCAAAGAGGGAGCAGAGCCCAGTGCTATAAATAGCACGTTCTGGGAAAATCACAAGAGGTGGTATTTAGAAAGCCACTGGTGAAGGCAAGGTTGAAGAATTAATTACTCAGAATGGGCTGCCAAGAGGTGGCTTTGATGTGATCGCAGATAAGCCTCCTCCACACTGCTGGGAGTGGGGGTTACGCTAAGCAAGTAACACCGAATAACTTGGATTTAAGTGAAATCTTCGGGGGATGAGCTGTGAAATGAACACACCATGGCTCAGAGGGGCCACCTTGGGAGTGGGCTAGGTTCCCAGCTGAGGCCACTTCCTCCATTGTAACAACACTGAAAGGATGGAAACATCTAAAGACAGAATGGGGTGAGGAAAGGGGACCTCAGAGTCAACAGGCCCAGTGTGAGGAGAGAGCAGCCCTTGTTCCAAACGTAGCATTGTTTTAGGTCAAGATACACCAGCTACTCTCAACTTAAAGCCAAGAAACCATAAGTTCTCAAACGTGGGCAATCATGGAGGTGCCTGTTAAAATACAGTCAGCCAGGTTCCACGCCCGGAGACTCTGCGATGGGGTTTGGACATCCAAATATTCATCAGTCCCGCTGAGGTGATTCTGAGGCCTATGGCGGGAGTCTGGAGTCTGGAGTCCCAGACTCTTCTCCCAGTTTCTGACAACTTGGCTTCCTGTGGAACTTGGCCAGAAGGAAAGAACGTGTCGCCCTGATGAGTCTAGCATCTTGCTGAACAGTTGGAGATCCGCATTATGAATCAATAAATTGACTTCCAACTTCATGTAGGGGTCTCCTTCACTCGCTGAATCCACCCTAGATGTGCTGGATTACTTTTTGGGAGACTTTGCCCCCTTTACTATCTATTTCTGAATGAAGTCCTCACTATAAAGTATTGTGTGCCCGATGAATTAAATAGCTAATTGTAAAAGGGGAAAAAAGAAAAAAACGCAATGCTTGTGGGGCGCTTGCGTGGTTCAGTCAGATAAGTGGCCAATTCTTGATTTCAGTTCAGGCCATGATCTCAGGGTCGTGAGATCGAGTCCTGAGCCAGGCTCTGCACTCAGCACAGAGTCCGCTTGGGATTCTGTCTCTCCCTCTGCCCCTCTCCCTGGCTAGGCTCACACTCACTCTCTCTCTCTAAAATAAATAAATAAAATCTTTAAATAAAAAAAGAAGAAACATAATGTTTACATGTCCTTTGGTGAGATACAATCTCTGCAAGCAAAATAGGAAACCAGAGGCGATAAAAGAGTACATTAGGTTTGAGCTCATAAAAATTTAAAACTTTTATAGGATAAAAAGTACCATAGTCTAAAAAATTTTAAGTGACAGAATGAGAGAAAGTATTTTTGATTTGCATGTAATACTCCAAGGTTTAAAATTTAGATAATTTAGTGAGTTTCTACAAATCAATTAAAACAATTAAAAAACAGCAGAGAAAAATGGACAGGATGCGATACTTGCATATAATAATTGGGACATAGTTATAAAAAATTCATTGTTTATATGAAACTTCAACTTAACTGAGTGTCCTGAGTTGTATGTGTTTTTTTTTTTTTTTTAAGTCTGGCAACCCAGAGAGGATATGAATTTCCAATTTACAGAATGAGAAACACTAATGATCCAAGATCACTGAAGAGATGTATACAAGTTAAAACAAACATGCCTAACCCATTTTTGCTCATTCAAGTGGAAAACATTAAGAAGCAATGTCCCTTGTGGGCCTCGATAAAGAAAATATTTAATATATTAATATTGAATGCACTGTCTCTGAGAAATGTAAGACCATAAGGAGTTTCCAGAAAATTCTAGCAGCTGTGGTATAAGACCTCAAATTAAGGTCCAATGCTATGTGCTACCTTGACATTTGGTAAAGCTGGGAGGGTCCTGAAGAACGTCCCTGCAAGCTATCCTCCCCAGTCTGACTGCTTGCTGGCCAAACAGCCCTCCTTACCCATGGGACGGGGCGAGGGACCTTCTCATCCCTGAGTATTAGGTGTCAGTCTCCCGACAGCCTGTGAATTATGCAAAACAAGCCAATCACGGCATCCTGTGGGAACCAGGAGGCACCTCTCTTCTTGTTACTACAAAGCCTTACTCCCATACCCCTGATTGTTCCCTCTGTTCCCAAGTGCAGCACCCATGTGGCCCTGTGTCGTGTGCGGTGTCCTCGTCCTCTGGGCTGTGAGTGTATGTATCTAATTGGTGTCATCTTTTTATTGTCAGCTGTCACTCCTTATTCCTGGGGCAGGAATCCTTCCCTCATCAACCCGATGAAGAGGAGGTGATTAACAGCAGGTATCCACTTTCGAAATTTCACTTCCGACAATATATCCTATAAAAATACTCACAGACACAAAAAGAAATGCATGCAGAAACACGAATATTTGTACATTTTAAAAGTGACAAATTGGTAGCAACCCGAATAGCCATCCATCAGGAAATGGTTAAATAAATTACCAATGTAATCTGTGAAATACTACCTAACAATTGAAATGATATAGCATGAATTCCGAGACTTGTTATATTTAAGCAATGCATTATAATATAACCACACCCAATTTATGCAAAATAATAGACACCTACGTGTGTGTGTGTGTGTGTGTGTGTGTGTGTGTGTATGCATATAGACACATATAATAAAGACAGGGAAGGAAAATGCCAAACTGATCAAAGAGGTTGTTTGGAGGGTGAGGAGAGGGGCAAGTGGAGGCTTTTGTGTTTTTATGCTGTGTAATTTTCTACTGTTTGAGTCTCCTACGCTGAAAATGCACTCTAGAATCACTTAGGTGATGCGATAGAATTTTAAAGGTAAGAAAAGTGTATCAACTATATGCAACACTCTCATAGGCTAACACCTGGCTTGTAGTCACGTAGCACAACTAAGCAATAGTCTGAATGTGCCAGCACGCAAGACATCGCCTGGGCCTTTACGCTATGTGTTGACTTAGCCTGTTAATTTTTTCTCCCCCTCTCTCCAGAAGGAGTCCTAAAACACCTCATTCACATATTCGGGATGAATCAGGTCAAGACTGACATGCCTGCTAATGCATTTCTGCAAATCCTTTTCAATTCCTTTCCTACCCCATCTTTTATTTAACTTCATCATCTCATGCAACATGTTAAAAACAAAACAAACAAATGACAAAAAGTATATAAAGAGAAGGAGGATGAGGTCCAGGGAATGAGAGAAAAGAAAAATGGTTAAGTACTGTTTATCCTAGTGTGAAAACCAGATGAGCCCTGGGTAACAGTTTCTTCTTGCTAAGTGAAAACCTGAATTTAACTAAAAAATGATAGATATGTCCTCTTCTTTTCCTCTCTTTAAAGAAACCATTTATTTGGCTAGTGAATGACAAGCAGCATTAGTGAGCCATTACGTACTTGATGCAGATCCCAAGGGAAGTCACCAGAACTTGGGTCACACTCCATTGACCAAAGCCTATCCCTGCCCTGCCCTGGCCCAGTCCCGCTCAGCCTTCTCCATTTGCCCTGAGGACAGACTCCCGTCTCCAGCTCCACCCTGACCCCTCCTCTCCGTGGGGGCGCGCTTGGCCATCTCACCACGCTAATGCCGTCATTGAGAAGGGCCTCCCCGAAGATCATCATGTAGAGAGGTTCGTTCACGTGCGCCTCCTCGAACACAGCCAGCACAGCCACGGGGTCCACGGCCGAGATCAGACTGCCAAACAGCAGATTCTGAAGCAGATTGACGTCACTGAGGCCGAAGGCTTTGATCTGGCAGATGAGGTAGAGGGAGAGGCCGATGCCAAAGGCATTGATCAGGGCCCCCAGGCCTGCCCACCACAGGATGGACCCAATGTTCTCAAAGAAGGGACGGGTGGGCATGAAGTAACCACCTTCCAGGACGATGGGTGGAAGGAGGTACAGGAAGTAGATGCTTGAATCCATGACAGGAGGAGATTTATGGTCCGTGCCAAAGATGATGGCGCCCACCAGAGCCCCAACGATGATGAGGAGGCAGCTTTCCGGCATGAGGCCCGGCAGTCTGTGGTAAAGATGGAAGCCTAGGGAAGAGCGGAGAACCACATTTAGATGTTTGCAAATAAAATGGCTCTGGCCACGAAGAAACCAGGAGAATGGTGTAGAAAACGCCTTCTAAAATTAAGTACAGGGGACCTTGGGTAGGCTGGCGTTCATCCCGGAGCCTCAGCACCCCATCTGTAGCAGGGACTGGAAGTGTTGCCAGGGCTTCCCTCAGGTCAAGTACTTAGCATGCCAGGCCCAGTGCAGGTCTCAGAGCAGTCCTCAGCCAGCTGTCCCCTCCCCCTCCTCCTCCCTTCTTCCCCACCTTACAGGGTCTGAGAGAGCAGTGGGAGAAGAGGAGCGAGGAGGATGGAGCTCCTCTGAATTCCTGCAAAACCCACCTTTGAGGCTTATTCGGAGTCAACCACAGTTACCTAAACATCAGCTTCTTCCAAACTTCCCTTCCACCAAACCAATAAATGAAATTCAGTCCTTTATTGTATTTTCCTTATTTAACCAATGATACTGCCATCTGGTCAGCCACATAAGAAGGAAATCAAGGGGTGTCTGGGTGGCTCAGTCGGTTGAGCATCTGACTCTTGGTTTTGGCTCAGGTCATGATCTTATGGGTCGTGGGATAGAGCCGCAAGCATGGGGCTCCACGTTCAGTGGGGAGTCTACTTGAGGATTCTCTCCCTCTGCCCCTTCCCCCACTCATGCACTCTCTCTCTTTCTAAAATAAATAAATAAATCTTTTTAAAAAAGGAAGGAAATCAAGTCACATTCCCTGAACCCCCATCACTTTGCCCCTCCTGCAACCAGCTCCCTATTTCACCATCAATGTCTCTCAGTAGTAGCCCCTTAAGACCGTCTCCTTCTCCCTATTTGTACAGACATCGCCTTTATGTAGGGGCTCCCCATTTCCCATCCTGACTTTTGCACTGGCTTCCTGATCTCCTATCTCACCCTCAACCCTCTCAGCACATTCCACCGGCTGCTTCCAGACGACTTTTCCAAACCACGTGTATCTACTCGTCTCATTCCCCACCTAAGACTCTGAAGGCACACAAAGCATCTCACAGATTTTAAACTGAGGGTATTTGGGAAGCATCCTGGGGCCAAGACCAACCCACTGCTAAGCACTCTGTGTGGCGTGGAGAACCAAACATGTTGTTTACAATTCCAGTTATTGATGGAATTTCAGAAATAAGACATTAACAAATGAGAAGACAAAAACAAGGCGACGCATAAGAATGCAGTGAAGTATATACTGACTATATCAACAAACCGGAGAAGAAATCAGAGCACAGCCGGCCACTCTGGGGCTCTCTCCAAGTCAATATCCCTCCCACCCAACACTACCCTTATGCATCCTACGTTACAACCAACCACACACCTTTTCCCTGTGGTTCCCCTTTCCTGTCATTTATTGCTGCCTGGATTATTCTTTTCTTCAACCTATTTAGGTCCTGCTCGATCTTCAAAATTAAACTTTTCCAAACCACTTCCCAAGGAAATCATATGTCTTCCTCTGTAATATGTAATCAATATCTGTCTAAAACAATGTTCTCTTTCTATCATTTTCTGTATATGGATTATTTCTCCTACTAAACTTCAAATTATTCCAACTCAGACAGAATGGCAATACCACACTATATGTCTCCAAAGTGCTATGCAAGTTGGCTTGCTCGCAACAGCTGGTCTATTTGCTGGAAGAATCTGTAAGTGTGTAAATGAATGATCAGGTTAAATGTTCACCAGAGAAGCTTTTATATGGGAAGTAGAAATTGAACAAGTTGTTGGGGGATTACTAGGACTTACATAGTTGGACAGAAGAATGGAAGAGATTTTAGGTGGGGAGAACTCCAAGAGAAAAAGAAGAGGGACAGGAATGGCCCAGTCAGATATGTCTGACATTCATTGAGGAGAGCCACCTGGCTGGAGCAAATTATGAATTGGGAAGAATATTGGAAGAAGAGTCAGTAGATGATTGAGCCAAATAAGAGAGGATCTTGAGTTCAAGGCTAAGGAGGGTAGATTTCTCCCACAAGGCACAGGAAGCCATGGAATGTCTCCTTAGGAATTTTCATTTTAATTCCATTTTAGCCATTCTGACAGGTGTGAGGTGATATCTCATTGTGGTTTTGATTTGTATTTCTCTGATGATGAGTGATGTTGAGTATCTTTTCATGTGTCTGTTGGAAAAATGTCTGTTCATGTCTTCTGCTCATTTCCTAACTGAATTATATATTTTTGGGGTGGTGGGAATGCAAACTGGTGTTGCCATGCTGGAAAACAGTATGATGGTTCCTCAAAAAGTTAAAAATAGAACTACCTTATGGCCCAGCAATTGCACTACTAGGTATTTCCCAAAGGATACAAAAATACAAATTCAAAGGGGCACATGCTCCCCAGTGTTAATAGCAGCATTATCAACAATAGCCAAACTATGGAAAGAGCCCAAGTGTCCATCAACTTATGAATGGAAAAGGAAGATGTGGTATATATAAATACAATGGAATACTACTCAACCACCGAAAAGAACGAAATCTTGCCATTTGCAACAATGTGGATGGAGCTACAGTGTATTATGCTAAGCGAAATAAGCGAGAGAAAGATAAATCTCACGTGATTGCACTCATCGGTGGAATTTAAGAAACAAAACAGATGAATATAAGGGAAGAAAAAAGACAGACAGAAGCAAACCATAAGAGACTCGTAACTCTAGAGAACAAACTGAGGGTTGATGGAGGGAGGTGGGTGGGGGATGGGTTAAATGGGTGATGGGGATTAAGGAGGGCACTTGCTGTGATGAGCACTGGGTGTTATATGTAAGTCACAAATCACTAAATTCTATATGAAAAAACAATTTTACCACATATGTTAACTAACTAGAATTTAAATAAAATTTGAAATAAAAAAATTAAAAGTAAAAATTAAGGAATTTTAAGTACAGCCATCCAAAGAGCATGTAGGTTTCCCAGATCACAGCTTTGGATTTCATTTGTTATCAGCAGGCAGGTTATTATGATAGAATATAATTAGTATCAAGGAACACTGTCCAAAACCACAAGGCTACCCCCTGGCTCCAAGACCAGTTTAAGACCTCCTTCAA
Source organism: Ursus arctos (assembly GCF_023065955.2). Lineage (NCBI taxonomy): Eukaryota > Metazoa > Chordata > Mammalia > Carnivora > Ursidae > Ursus > Ursus arctos. Next base: position 7,418,391 of record NW_026623100.1, read on the forward strand.
GAGTTTGAAAGTCCTGCTCTCTCCATTTCCTAATGACAACTTTCTCTTCCTCCTCCCTGCCCTCCTCTTCCTCCACCTCCTCCTTCTTCCTCTTCTTCAGTCAGTGTTTATTTTAACTACACTGAATTTTTTAACATGTAAAAGTGGTGGAAGAGTCTACAGTGTGATTTTCTCAGGCCGTGGGTCTCCGCAGTTTGGTCCTTCTTCCAGGAATCGAGTTTCCTGAATGGATCCAACATGCACCTGTCTTAAGCCAAGTTACGCCCACGCGGCGGTAGCAGGAAGAGGCGCCATGCACTGTAAAGTAGGGCATTGTGAGGAGAGATGCCATGTGCATTTCACACTCTACATCCCTGCTTCCCTTTCATGACGGACAACAGAGTCAGTCACTTTGAGAGTTTACAGCTCCAGGGCCTGAAATTTAAATGGCCACTGATAACAAAGTCCTGCCTGAAAGTCAAAGATGGCCCTACCATTCCATTCTGCCCAATGACTCAAGGAACACCCTTCCGTAAAGTGCCGAGAAGCAGAACTAAAATAAAAGATAAACAACAAAATCTGAGGTGACTCTGCATTATCGTTGTTCTATACTATTCTTTTTCTATAACACATGTAGTTGGCTGTTTTAAAAAGGAATTGGGGGACAGTTGTGGTGTTCTTATGTCAGAGTGCCTACTAGGCTGTGCGAGATTCATCTGTTTTCCCCACTACATTAAGTCCTTCGAGGCCAGGAGCCATGGTCATTCCCACATGTGGTAAGGGCATCAATAAATGTGTCTTGACAGAACGACTGAGTGAAAGAATGAATGTTAAATATAATGACTATTAATTATATTTTGATTCAAGTTTTACAATATAGAATCTAAAAAAATCTATATACATTCTTTATGTGTGTAAGTTTTATGTCATTTTTTTTGCCCCAGGCAAATGAACCACCATATATAAAACTATAAGCCCAGTACTTGACACATAAGAAATAATAATCATTAAACATAGCCCTCTTCTCATGTGCAATATAGAAATAGTCTTTCTTAAAGACCAGCAAACATGAAAGTGTATTTGAATAAGTATGATCCAACCAATAACCTACTGAAGTTATTCTCTTTTTCTAAAGTACGTTGAATTTCACCAAAATGAAAATCAAGAACATTTAAGCCAATAGCCCTGTGAACAACAGTGTCCTAACCGTCCTCTGAGCTTCTAGACATGGCGGGTCTGGGTACATGCAATACTCTAAAACAACTGTGTTTAATGCTAACATAAAACCAAGATAAAATATATCCTTTCTGAGTTGTGCCATTTACTGACATAGAATGTAAACCTCTTTGCCACTAGAAAATCCTAATTTGTACCAAAAAGAAGTCTTAGAAATAATTTCACAGTCTCTCAATGGAGACTTAGAAAGAAAAGGTGACTAACTGGTCAGCGGCAGCTCTAGTTCCTTGATTTCCAGACCAACTTCCCCCATTTCTGTGAAGAGGGAAGGAGTGGGTGGGAAAAGTATTGTTCACAAAGGAAAACTCAAGATCCACATAAGACCATTTTGAACGATCTCAGTGCCTATGTGGTGGCATGAAAGGGGGTAGAACCCTAGTTCTAAACTAAGAACGTTACCCTGCTAGGAAGCCATTTTCCATGAGCACTTTTTAGAAATAACGTCAGACCTTCTGTGTAATTTAATGCTTTGACAAATCACACAGGAGTTCTTCAAATTAAGAATTTCCATTCACTCTTCACACTTTACTAGCTCAAAATGAATAGCAATTGTGAAGGAGCTTCTGGTGAATCCACCAGTAACCCCGTCATCCCCGGGGAGGGAGTTAGATGAGTAGACGGAGCCCGCAGTCCTGATCCCCAGGAGTTAACTGCTAGATCCCGTGGCTCAGTCCTTATTTCACACCCATGCTGGAGGAAAATTATAAATAAGCACCAAAATGACTCATAGATTCTACCCCAATAGGACGATTTATCTCCTCCAGTAACAAACTTCATAACAGAGGCAAAGGAGATGTCACGCTTAATAACTGAGATAACTGTATCAGTCTTTCACTTTGGAATACGCTGATTTTAGGGAGACAAGAGGGTAAGGATTAAGTGATCACAGGGTGTAAACCATTATTTTGGATTTTGGCACGAATAACCCTGATTAGAATTTAATCCATGAATTTGAATTCCCTTTATTTCACAAAGGAAACCAAAGGTGCCCCACTGGCACCATTTGGCTCAGGCATAAACCAGTATCTTACTGACATATCCTCTCTTATGCCCCCATATCCCACCACTGAGTGATCCAAGAGTGGCCTGTGATTGTCTTGTTCCTTGCTTTCTGCCATTCTGCAAGAAGCACATGTCACTTTTAAAGAATAAACAAAGGGAGTCATTGATGAAGCCCACAGTGACATGGCCAAGAATGAAGGAAGAATATTTTACAGAAGAATCATTATGTGCTCCTGAAATTTCCAGTGGGCATCATTCCGAGGTCTAATGCCTTTTCTCTAGTTTTTAATGCATAGAACTCGAGATTTTTACCTGCCAAATAATGTCATATAGTTGTCACCTTTAAATAAGAAGAAATCAAAACAACCCAGAACCCAGAAGTATGCTCAAATTTCAAAGCACAATCCTGAAATGTTACAAGGCTTTATAAAGAGCAGTTACGACTTCCTCTTGACTCGAAGGAACAGATTTTTTTGATGCAATAGCAGTAACAGTTAAAATCCGTGGAGCTCACCACCTATAAGGCACTCGCACAGACATCATCTCACATGGAGAACGACTCCCACACCCAGGGGCTTGGGGACTTACCTATTTTTGCAAGGGATGCCAGAAGTATCCAGAGGGTGACCTCATAAGGAATTTGCACGTAGTCATAATCCAGGGCAAAAACAGGTATTTTCTCATCTGCCTCTGAGCTGGCAGCAGCAAACCAAGCATTAGGTTCCTGCTGGGCAGAGGAATTTGTGGATTCGTTCAAATCTGGAGATGCTTCAGAACACTTGAGGGCCACGAGCAGTAGCCACCAGTTCCCAGGACTGAAAAGCACAAGCCTCCGAAGACCCATGCTGTGGGCTTCTCCTACCCCGTGTGCGGCTGTGTGCGGTACATGTGCCTGGAGGAGGGTTTCTAGAGAGCAGAGGCGGCTACCTGGGTCGGAGGTAATATACGTACAGTCTGTGGGTCATTCCAAGAAAAGTCCGAGCGTGTCACTGAATTCTGAGTGTCGATGTTTTCGAATCACCTTTAAAGGATTTGTGTTCAGACAACTCAGCTTCTGGCTCAAAGGCGTCAGTCATTCAGTAGACTCTTTAAAGCCCAAGTCACCTGTGTGACCTTCATCCGATCATGATTTGAAGAACAGCTTAGGAAGAGGAAAAACAGGTCTTCATTCAAAGCTGTTTCCTCACTTCACTGCACACTGGTTTCATCTTGTGAGTGAAAATTAAAAAGGATACCACGGTGTTCATTCCAGGTATCACTGGAGTCCTTCTGGCTAGGAAGGGAATCCTTCCCTCTCCACCAGGTCTCAGTAAGGTGCTACGTGCACCTGCTCCTCCCCCTGCTCTCGCACTTGTTTTAAATGGGCAAGGCTGCAGGTAGCTCCTGCACTACACTTATTTGCTCTGATAGGACTTTTGTAATGAAATGCTCTCCTTTAGTATTTTCCGGGGGTTACACTGCTGACACCTAGTGGGCAGCTGCAATATGACACCTCGGCGTGTTTAATGATGAGCGATTAAGGTGGTCTTGTCATTATCATCCACACAAGGGCATTTTTGAGAGTAGAGAAGAGCGATTAATAATTATGCCAGACCACAGGTGTCAGCCAGGATTGTCCTGAAAGCATGTGGTCTCTGTAAATTAGGAAGGAAGAGGAGGCAGCATAACAGATTACCGAACTCACGAGCAGTAATTCAAAGAAAGTTCTAGGTTTCCATGAACGTTATACAGGAAAAAAGAGAGAGAGAGAGAGAGCAGAAGAGCAAGTTTCATGAAATACATCTAAAACCTAGTTAAGAAAAGCTTCCATGGCACATCCAAATTTTTCATTAAAAAAATTTCATTATTATGGTCTATTTGTTCAAAAAAGAGTGTTTGGATGGAAGAATTTGAAATGGATTCCATGCACCCACTTCTGCTTCTTCTATATCGGGCCAGGTGGCCTTAACCAAATTAGTTACCTTCCAAAGCATCCTTTTCTGAAAAGGGGGAGGATAATAATATCTACCTCATCGACTGGCTAGAAGCATTAAATGAGATAAAGCAAGGAAAGTATCTGGCATTTAAGTGGCACTTAATAATTGCTGGTTTTTATTATTTTTATTCACATTTCTTATTCTATATGAAAATGAGAACTCTGTTGCAATGCAGGAGCGCTCAATAGAAAATGAGAATTATTCTTCATAAACAGTCTCAGTGCCTTTTCCATATCCAACTGTGGGACAATTTATATATATTTTTGGTTCATGCTAGTGAGTGTAGATGACTCCCGTCTTCCACCCCATGCTCAGCAAAGACCCCTGGGAAACGGAGCTACCTCCGTGGACAAAGGCTGGGATCTAGATGCAACCTCTTAATAAGACAAGTTTAACAGCTCACATATGGGTTTTTTCCCTCTTTCTTTTGCAATTTGGCTCTAACATATATCCAATTTAGTCACTAAATTGAGACCATCAGGTTCACTGCAAGGAGGTCACCATATTGGGTCAATATTTTTTTCAGAAAAGATGACATGCATAGCCTTGTAATGGAAAACTTCTTTTGAATAGATATTTTATCTTTTCATTTGCACTTTTATTTTACTTTTGTTTTCTTTTTTTTTTTTTAAGATTTTATTTATTTACTTGACAGAGAGAGAGACAGCCAGTGAGAGAGGGAACACAAGTGGGGGGAGTGGGAGAGGAAGAAGCAGGCTTCCAGCGGAGGAGCCTAATGTGGGGCTCGATCCCAGAACGCCACGATCACGCCCTTTGCCAAGGGCAGATGCTTAACAACTGCGCCACCCAGGCGCCCCTTACTTTTGTTTTCTAAAAAGAAATGAGAGAGAATGTCTCATGGTGCTCCATGGCAAGACTGAAACTAAGAATCAGAAAAGCTCTGTTCTCCGGCATTAATTACCTGCTTCGCTCCACGAAAGACACTTTACCTGTTTTGAGCCTCAATTTTGTCATCTATAAAATGAAGATACTGTCCATACAAAGTCTATTTTCCTGCTCTAAAATTTCAAATCTTTTGCCTTACAACGAACTGGTCCCTGAGAGTACAATCACTATCAGAAAAGTGATGCCAAGGTCAGGGGATAATGCGAAGAAAACTTGAATTCTACAGCAGCCGACCACCTTGTCCTCCAGGTTGAAGTTTGCTTCCCTCCCCCAGCCCCACAGGGTCAATCCTTGGCACCCCTTCTACCCATGCATTAGTGCTTTCACACAGCCACCTGAAATATTCTTTCTAAAATGGCCTTCTTAATCCTGGTTCTCTAGAAAACAGTCACATGAGTGGTGCAAACCTAAGGTAGCAAAGTGAGAGAAAAAAGGAAGCAACGGAGCAATGCTTCTAGAATGGTGGTGTGGGCAGCTCCATACTACTCTCCCTAGTGTTAGGGAGACAACCGTGATTGGGAAGAGCTATCGCGCGTAAAGGGAACAGCCGTTCAGTCTGTGGAAATTGTCCTATGGGCGCACAGCAATTAAAGACAATCTCCTAAATATTGGTAAAACCTGCAAGAGTCTGTGGCATCACTGGTGTCTGCCCCCACCTTCCCGCTCACTGTGAGGAAAACTCTACTCTGGGCAGGCACAGCCAAGAGGATGGGGCTCCCTCTAACCCCAGCTCCTAGACTAGGGCTACAGCTTCTACTCAGAAAGTCAGACTGTCAGTATTTGTCATCAGTACCACCCCATCTGTCACCCCCAAGCAATATGTTATACAAGCAGTATTGCAGGCAAGTGTGACCGCGAGGTCCCTTCTTCTATACAGCCCCACTCACTTATAGGCTTGAAATTCTACCCCACGCACGGCAGGCCAAGAATACTGGGCCCTAGTCTCTCTCATCGCCACTTACCTGTAGGGCTGTTTCCACACCAGGGAAGACAAGCCAGGAAGACGGCGAGCTACGGCTCCTGTCCAGCTCCTCATTCATAAAGCAGGAGTGTTACTCCAAGAGAAGCAGGTTGCTGTCCCTGTATCCTTTTCCAGAGTGCTGGAGCAGAGGTTCTGCTAAAGGGGAAGGCAGGCCATAGAACAGAGAACTCCGTAAGTAACTCTAAGGGGACTGAGTTTACTTGGAGGAGAAGTAGGGAAGTTCAAGCCTAAGGGTACCGTCCAAAGCATGGAGACGTAGGTAGAGCACAAGTAAGAAGAGCCAGTAGCTCCATGACATCGACACGGGAAAGGCAGACTACTTAAAAGTATAACAGAAGAACTGGGGAAAGAAACAGATAAGAAGAGTCATCATGGGGTCAGAGAAGAGTCAAAGACTGGTCTCAAGATTTCCCTGGAAAGGGCCTGACTTGATTTGGATCAGACTTGGAGCAATTTAAGGCCTGTTGAACACTAGAGATCAGTCAGCAGCTAGCAATTACTGGAGGTAAGAGGCAGGTGTAAGGTTCATGGAGATAACAGACCAGCTAAAAGCTTAACAGGGAGATCAGGGAAAGAGTCAAAGAGAACGCTATTCAAGGTACTGTCTATCCTAGGTGAGAGATGAGGAGGTCGGGGGGATTACGAGTATGCCCAAAACCACATGGGCTGAAGGGCAATGTTAAAGTCTGCATAGAGAAACGGATTTTACTGAAATAGTCCATCCAAGTCACTATACAAATAAATAGACAACCAAACCACAGTGACAGCTGGAGCTGGGGGAGGGGGAAGAATCAGTAATAAGAATCGCTGCAAGATATTACAATGTCTAGTTTATAACAACAGCCAAAATGTAAGACTATATGCTATTTCCAGAAGACAGTTTTTAAAAAAGATTTATTTATTTATTTTAGAGAGAGAGAGGGAGAGAGCAAGTGGGAGGGGGGATGTGAAGACGGAGAGAGATAATCTCAAGTTAACTCCCCTGTTGAACATGGAGCCCAACGTGGGGCTCGATCTCACAACCCTGAGATCACGACCTGAACTGAAACCAAGAGTCAGTCGCTCCACCAACTGTGCCACCCAGGCATTCCAAAGATATACTTTTATTTTTTTATTTTTTTTTTAAAGATTTTATTTATTTATTTAACAGAGATAGAGACAGCCATCGAGAGAGGGAACACAGCAGGGGGAGTGGGAGAGGAAGAAGCAGGCTCACAGCAGATGAGCCTGATGTGGGGCTCAATCCCGTAACGCCGGGATCACGCCCTGAGCCGAAGGCAGACGCTTAACCACTATGCCACCCAGGCGCCCCCCAAAGATATACTTTTAGATTCAAAGATACAAGTAGATTGACAATAAAAGGATGGAAAAAATATACCATAACACGGTAAGGTAAGAAAGCTGGAGTGACCATACAAATAACCGCAGCATAGATGTTACGACAATTTTACTGGAGATACAGAGGGGCATTTTACAAAAATCAAAGGGCCAATTTATCAAGAAGACATAGCAATTATAAACTTCTCTATACCAAATGGGATTTGTTCCAGGAATATAAGGCCAGCTAACCATCCAAATGTCGGTCAGTATAACATCCCATCGAAAGAACAAAGGACAAAACCACAGGACCATTTCAGTACACTAAGTAGAAGCATTCAACACAACGTAATACCCCTGCGTTTTAAGAACACTCAACAGAGTAGGAATTGAAAGGAACTTCCTCAACATGATAAAGGCCAACTACAAAAAATCCACAGCCACCATCATCCATAATGGGGAAGATACAATGCATTCCCATAAGATCAGGAGCAAGAAAAGGATTTTCGCTCTGGCCACTCACATTCAACGTTCTACTGGGGGTTCTGGCAAGGGCAATGGGCAAGAAAAATAGGTAAAAGATATACAGATTGGAAGGGGAAAGGTGAAACCATCTCTCTTTACACATGACAGGTCCTTTTCTATAGAGAACATCCTAAATAATTGAGTAAAATACTCCTAGATCTAATAAATAATTTCAGCAAATTTGCAGGATATGACATCAATATGCAGTAACAAATTGTATTTTACAGGAACAGTGCATAAACCAAAATGAAATTAATAGCATCAAAAGCTAAATTTTTAGGAATTCGTTGAACAAAAACAGTGTAAAGCTTGTATTCCAAAAAAACACAACGTTGAAGGTAGTTAAAGAAGACTTAAATAAATGGAAAGATATCCCTGTTTGTGGATCAAAAGATTTAATATTGTTAAGATGGGAATACTCCCGGGGCACCTGGGTGGCACAGCAGTTAAGCGTCTGCCTTTGGCTCAGGGCGTGATCCCGGCGTTATGGGATCGAGCCCCACATCAGGCTTCTCTGCTAGGAGCCTGCTTCTTCCTCTCCCACTCCCCCTGCCTGTGTTCTCTCTCTCTGACTGTCTCTCTCTCTGTCAAATAAATAAATAAAATCTTAAAAAAAAAAAAAAAAAAGATGGGAATACTCCCCACAAATGATCTACAGATTCAACACCATCTCTATCAAAATCCTAAGTTTTTTTTTTTTTTCAGAAACTGACAAGCTGGTCCTGAGATTTATATGGAATGTGCCCAGAAAAACCCCCTCTCAAAAACAAAAACAAAAACCTTAAAACAAGAAAAAGCTGAATAACTGAAAACTTACACTTCCAATTTCAAACCTTTCTGCAAAGCTTGGGTGGTGAATGGCTCAGATGGTTGTGTCCGACTCTTGATCTCAGCTTAGGTCATGATCTCAGGGTCATGAGATAGAGCCCTGGTTGGGCTCCCAGTTCAGCAGGGAGTCTGCTTAAGGATTCTCTCCCTCTACCCCTCCTCCTGCTCCTTTTCCCTCTCTCTCTCTCAAATAAGTAAATAAATCCTAAAAAAAACCTTACTACAAAGCTACAGTAATCAAAATAATGTGATATTGGCATCAGAAGGGACATACAGATAAGTAGAGCAGAATTGAGAAAACAGAAATCAGTCTTTCCATTTATTGTCAATTGATTCCTGACAAGCATTCCAACACAACTAATTCAATAGGTAAAAAATAACGTTTTCAACACATGGTGCTAAAAACCCTGAATATCCACATGCAGAAGAATGAAGGTGTACTCCATGCTTATACCATATATAAAAGTTAATTCAAAATAGAGTATGGACTAAATGTAAGACCTAACCTGAGAACTTACCAGAAAAACAGGAATAAATTTTGATGATCCTGGTAGGCAAAACTTTCCTATATACACACCCCGAAGCCATAATGAACAAAAGAAAAAAACAGATAAACTGGATTTCATCAAAATAAGAACCCATGCTCCAAACTGTACTATTAAGGAAGTGAGCAAGACAATTCACAGAATGGGAAGAAAATACTTGTAACTCACATGTCTGATAAAGGACTTGTATCCTGAATACATAAAGAGCTCTTACAACTCAATAATAAAAAGATAAATAGCTCAATTAAAAAATGGACAAAGAATCTGAAAAGACATTTCTCCAGAAAAGATACATAAATGGTCAATAAGCACAGGAAAAGAGGCACCATACCATTTGTCAAAAGGGAGACAGGAATCAAAACCACAATGAGATATCATTTTATTCTCAGTAGAATTGTAGAATGGCTAAATAGTAATGATAATCATAACAATAATGGGAAGGAAGAGGAGGAGGCAATGATGATCTGTTCTGACCAATGCTGCCAAAGCTAGCAAGGATGTGGGTGGGAAGGAAAATGCTAGTGGAAATCTAAAATGGGTCAGTTTGGCTGTTTCTCAAAATGTTAAACACAGCGTTACCACATGGCTCAGCAATTCCACTCTTAGATGTATCCCCAAGAGAAACGAAAACACACATCCACTCAAAAACTTGTCCATGACTATTTTTAGCAGCATTACTCATCATAGCCAGCGAGTGGGAACAGCCCAAATGCCTATCAACTGTTGAATGGATAAATCAAACGTAGAATATCTATATAATGGAATGAAGCCCTGACATGTGCTGCAATACGAATGACCTCAAAACAATTATGCGAAGTTTAAGAAGCCAGCCACAAAAGATCGCGTATCAGAAGACTTGATAGGATGTGTCCAAAATAAGCGCGTCTGTGAGATGCAAAATAGATTAGCCGTCGCCCGGGGCTGCGGTGAGAGGGAAATGGGCACAGGTGGAATCCAGAGTGACTTCTCACGGTCATGAGGTTTTCTTTGGGTTAATGGAATCTTCTAAATTCACGGCGATGTTTCCACAGGTCCGTATATATCCTGAACGCCATCAAATTGTACACTTGGAATGGGTCACTTGTAGAAAATGTGAATTAGATCTCAAAAAAGTTGTTTAAAAATCTAGGCAAGGAGACAGGGAAGGGAGTTCGTTTGTTACTACTCAACAGCCATAGCTTCACAAGAAAACACAATCAGTTGCTTGGTCACATGAGGTATCTTCCAGAAAGTGTGCAGAATCACCGTGCTTTGGAAAGGTCTATGCCAGGTGGGTGAAATAAAAAATGATTTACCTGGAGGGTCCTTTTGAGCTCTGAGCTCTTACTGGTCCACATTTGCCCCATTGGGCATTAACTCCTTCTTTACTTCAGGATGTATTTACAGAGTACCCGTGGGAAAGACCATACACTTAGCACTGCAGGGCTTCATACTGACTTGGAGGTGAGAAGACGAGCCATAGCCTCCTTGGGTCCAGACAAGCTGAGACCATGGAAGGCTTAAGCCTGCAGAAGCCACTGATGCTGCTGCAGCCGAAGACTGTAGAGAAGCTGCCAAATGCCTTAGTATTTCCCCCACCCCCACCCGCATGCCAGAGCCAGGGAGCTGGGGAAATGGATGGTTTCCGTTTGGAAGCCCCGCCTACCACGCTGCAGCGCACCGGGCAAGAACTGGAAGGTGAGCTGCGGGTTCTCACATGAGACAATACGCCCCTGCTCAACCCTGGTTGGGGAAACTGAGCTCAAAGCGCGCAGCAAAGGTTTGAGCATTCTAGCTTCCTAAGACTATAATCCGTCTACTGGATGAGAAGCTGCTGTTGCAACGATATCTGCTCATGCGCTGGCTCAAGGGCACCTGCCCGAGACCGATCTGATGTGGGACCGGTGGAACAAGCAAGGTTATGGTAGCCAGAGCAAGTAAGTGGTTGAGACCCATGCAGATGGAGCCAAGGAAATCCCGGATGCGGGGATGATAGAGGAGGAGTTGGAGTGATAAGAGGGAGGGGGCAGAGGTGGTGGGACTTAAGCTGGGATCTAGTTAAAAAAAAAAAAAAAAAAAGCCTCTCTGGTCCATTTATTCCTTAGCATAATGTGGGTGACTTGCAAGTTCTAACCCCCGATTACGTGTCCAGCTCCACTTACCCAAATTGCTTACGGTTCCTTGGAGACAAAACCTGACACTCTCCTTTCAAACCTGCATCATTGTAAATGCCCCTTCCCTGGCACACCTCAGCTCTACATCCCATCGCTGCCCCTCATCTGAATGATGCATCTGGCCCTTTAGGGTTCAAGCCTGGAGCATCCCACTCCCTTCTACTCTCCAAGAGGGTTTCTCTTGGGACTTACGTTAACCTGTCTCCTCCCACCAGATGAGGAGCTCATCGGAACAAGCACTTCCGTGTTTATCTTCGAGTTTGCGGTGCCCAGCGCCTTGTCTGTCACGAAGGGGCTGTGCTTGATTGACAGCGGTTGCAATCCTTGTTGAAACGCAAAGTGTTGGGCTCAGTCCATTAAGCATCTGCCTTCGGCTAAGGTCATGATCCCAGGGTCCCAGTGGGCTCCCTGCTCAGCAGGGGAGTCTGCTTCTCCATCTGCACCTGCTCCTGTGCTCTCTCTCTCAATTAAAAAAATAAAATCTTAAAAAATAAAAAAATAAAAAAAACCAACAACAAAGAAATGAAAAGAACTTCCCACGAACCTCAGTTATTCCACAATCTGATTTTCTCAATAAGGAAAAACTAAACTCTTTCTTGGAAGTTCCAGAGCAAACTCATGGCTTTCTGAAAGTCAAAGCTAAGGAAGACAATGCTAAGAAGTCTCTGGAAAAGCTGCATGCTGAGAAGGCTTCTTTGTGAAGCAGGACCATGGGGTGGTTAAGAACACAGGGTCTAGAGCTAGATGATTTGCTTTCAAATCCCAGCTCTCCTATTTACTGGCTTGGAAAAGTGACCTTGGAAAAGTGACTTAAAGTTTTTGTGCCTTGGTTTCCCCATTTGTAATGTAAAGAGAATAATAAAGATAAAAGTGTTTGAGCCTTAGGTGAGCTGATATTCATACAGAGCTTAGCACAGTGCCTGGCACTAAGAAGCACCAAGTAAGCCTTGGTTAAGGAAAGAAGGAGGAGAGGAATGGGGAGGAGGAGGGCATTCTTCATTCAACAAACATGATGAATTTGCGGTCATATGTCCTGAGGATAACAGGAAGGAAGAGATACTATCTCAGGAAGAGAATGTGATGTTTCAAGAACACATTTTGCATGGAGCAGGTTTCCCTGACTAGAACTGAGAGGATGCGGACACTTAGGAAGGATCCCAGCAATTGACAAGAAGGAGACTTTTAGTTACATCCTCATTGTTCAGTTGAAGCAAATTCTTTCTTATGTGTCTACATTATAACAAGATCCACCTGATAATTTTCAGTTTATTTGACTCCTTGAGAAAGATCAGTTGAGAAGGTTTCAGGGCCCTGCAGGGAGCTGGACACTTACCCACTCATTGTCATACATAGAATTTATAATTTTTTTTGAGAGAGAAGAGAGAGAGAGCAGGGGAGGGGCAGAGGGGGAGAGAAAGAATCCTAAGCAGGCTCCACACACAGCATAGAGCCCGATACAGGCTCTATGATCTCACGACCCTGAGATCATGACCTGAGCCAAAATAAAAAGTCAGATGCTTAACCAACAGAGCCACCCAGGCACCCCTACATAGAAAGAGATTTTAAAAGTAAAGGGAAAAGGACCAGCTTTCACTTGCAAGACAGAGAATTAAAGGACTTATTCTGGAATTTTAGGCCAGCAGCAAGCTACTGAATGATCTAATTTTTGGTGTAATTATCCAGATAACTGTATAGGCAGTAGAAACCTGGTCTGCCCTGATCTTCCATGCCTGGTCCCAAGAATCCTTGTCCTCTGCTCTTGGAAATCCATCTACTCATACAGTCCAGTGGTGGGGGAAGGAATGACCTGTTGTCCTCTCCCCCAGTGGATCCCTTATAATTTAAGTGACCATATCCTGTCCACCCTCATGGGACTAATTAAGGGTGGTGCACCCCGCAGAGGGATCGCCCATCCCCCAGGGCTCCAGCTGTGCCTAGCTGGAAGCAGAGTTTTGGGGGTTTGGTCTTCTTCCATTTTGACCCTCAATTTTGTTTCCCAAAGGCAACTTTTGTCTTAAGAGAAGCTCCAAAAGAAACAAGGGTAAAACTGACACCATGCTCTGTGCCTGCATGTGATGAGCTGGAAAGTCCTCCCTCTCCAAGAACAGTTTTAAGCAAAATGATCAGCACCTCTTTTCTTCCTTCCCAGAGCGTCTGCTGGTAATTGACTTTACCAGAATGTATTTGTGTAGCACTTCTGGGACTCAAAGGATATGCTGCTTGCCCCTGAGTGCTTGTCACTTTCTCATGGCTAAACTTTGTATTTTTTTTTTTTTTTCAGGAAGAAGAAGAACAAGAAAGCAGTGATAGAGAACTGGTCAGTGCTGTCCAGAAACATGATTTGCTTTCCAAGCCCACAGCTAGCAATTAAGCTGGATGGCCTTGGATGGAGTTCTGGCACGTCATACCCCTAAATTGAAAGGCTGCATCCCACACTGGAGTGAAGTCAAGAGCTTTGACCCTGCTTTCAGGACAGGAGAGCGGAGATCTGTTCCGGCTCCCCAAAGTCAACCTTCTACTGCTCAGAGAAACAGAGGGGGCTGCTTGATTGTTTAATCAACTCTGGGAGATTCCCAAACACGATTCCCTCTTGGGAGCTACGAGACCAGACCTGTCTCGGGGATATTTACCTAATGCTCAGCTCAGGTATAAGAGAAAGACTCTTACAGGGAGTAGCTTTTTGATCATTGAAGCAACTTGGATGGGATTATGTCTTTTTAAAATTTATTTTGTTTTATTGAGATATAATTCATGTTTAGCATTATACTATTTTCAGGTGTAAAACGGAGTGATTGATACTTGTACATATTGCAAAATGATCACCACAATAAGTCTAGTTAGTATCCATCAGCACACATAATTACAGATTTCTTTCTTGTGATGATAATTTTTAAGATTTACTCTCTTAGCAACTTTCAAATTACAATACAGTCTTATTAACTATAGTCACCATGCTGTACATGACATCCCCAGGACTTACTTATTTTATAACTAGAAGTTTGTACCTTTTGACCACCTGCCCCCATTTTGCCCACCCCGTACCCCCTACCTCTAGCAACCACAATCTATTCTCTGTGTGTTTGAGTTCATGTTTTTGTTTTAGATTTTATATAGACAAGTGAGATTATATGGTATTTATCTTTCTCTGTCTGTTATTTCACTTGGCATAATGTCCTCAACGTCCATCCATATTATCTACAAATGGCAAGATTTACTTCTTTTCTATAACTGAATAATGTATTCCTGTGTGTGTGTGTGTGTGTGTGTGTGTGGACACTACATTTATAGGTGTGCAAGATATATGGTTTGCATATATCTTTTTGAGTCAGTATTTTCATTTCTTTCATATAAATACCCGGAAATGGAATTGCTGGATCATATGGTAGTTTTATTTTTAATTTTTAAAGGAATCCCCATACTGTGTTTTCTGTAGTGGCTGCACCAATTTACATTCCCACCATCAGTGCAGACAAGTTCCTTTTTTTCCACGTCTTTGCCAACACTTGTTATTTCTTGTCTTTCTGACAGTAATCATTCTAACAGGTGAGAGGGGATATCTCATTGTGGTTTTGATTTGCATTCCCCTGGTGATGAGTGATGTTGGGGGTCTTTTCATGCACCTGTTGGCCATCTGGATGTCTTCTTTGGGAACGTGTCTATTTGGATCCTCTGCCTATTTTTTTCATTGCATCGTTTAGGTATTTTTTGCTATATAATTGTATAGGTTCTCTCTATATTTTGGATCTTAACCCCTTATCAGATAGATGTTTTGCAGATATTTTCTCCCATTCAGTAAGTTGTCTGTTCATTTTGTTGGTGGTTTCCTTTGCTGTGCAGAAGATTTTTATTTTGATATCCCACTTATTTATTTTTGCTTTTGTTGCCTTCGCTTCTGGTGTCAAATCCAAAATATCGTCGTCAAGACTGATGTCAAGCCGCTTACCACCTGTGTTTTCTTCTAGAAGTTTTATGGTGTCAACGTTTATGATCACGTCTTTAATCCATTTGGGATCGTGTTTTAATGTAGTCAAATGAATTTGTGCGCATGATTCTTAGCCCAAGATCATTACAGAGCCGTCCAGGTAAGAGAGATTTTAATCAGAGTTAGGATATTCTCTGTGAGAGACAGAAAAGGACTCCTGGGACACAAGAAAGAAAAGGCGGAGGTGAATTTAGGGGCCCAGATATTGTCTCCACCTTCTCCCCACTTATGTTCTGGCCTAACCAATGTTGAATTTGGTTTGAGAACTCAGGACACGCAAGGTTTGTAAATCCCTTACAGAAGTCATGAACTGTCAGTGCTATTCAGTGTCAGCTCCGAGGACCAAGGCTCGTGGGATGCCAAGAACCATGCTATTTTGTCAGGTACTATTTTCTACTCTGACAGGAATCTCATTGCGTGCAGAAAGTGACTGGGTTCTGTGATCGACAGACAGCTAGAAAGCTGGGGAAATCAGCCACGCATTTGCTGCACCTGCTTCTTCTGGGGCTCTGGGCTCCAACTTCATTCCATGGAGTTCCGTGTGTGTGTGTGTGTGTCGCAAAAGCAAAAGACTGGGGATGTGATCTTTTCACACCAAGTAAGCTCACTTGCCATGGAGTACCCATATCTACACCCTCAGACTGGATCCCATTTTACTGAGAATTATGCTAAATGATGTGATTCTGATGTGTTTGTGTCCCTTTGAGAAATGTCAGTATTCCGTTTGCCCAACAAAAGAGAAGCGTTGTTTAGTTAATTTTAAGAGGAGGAAAAAAAGACAGGCTTGGGAGAGTAAAAAAGAGCTCCTGTCAGGGGCACCTGGGTGGCTCACTGGGTTGAGCGGCTGCTTTCAGCTCAGGTCGTGATCTCGGGGTCCTGGGATCGAGCCCCGCATCGGGCTCCCTGCTCAGTGGGGAGTCTGCTTCTCTCTCTCTCTGCCCCTCCCCTCTGCTTGTGCCCTCTCTCTCTCTCTCTCACTCTCGATCAAATAAATAAAATCTTTAAAAAAAAGCTCCTGTTAGAGTCACTTGTAAATAGCTCTGGGAGTAAGTGGGGTGGATGATGGATCTCTTCATCAGCCGCTGCTGAGTAGAGCCCCAGAGCTCAGTTCGATTCAATAACTATTGACTGAACTACTCTGTCACAGGGGCGTCGTCCAGAACAAGAAGGCAAAAGGAAGAAGTCACAGAGGAGAAATGAGATGAAAGAACATGGAGGGAAATCACGACTCTCTCCGCCAAAAAAGAACTGTTTTGGTATTATTTTCTTTAACTCTGAAAACCATGACAGTCTCCAGTGGCAAACCCTGAGGCGAGGACTCTGAGATATTAAGGAGAACAGAAAAGTGTTTGTCTCATATTAGGACAATTCAGGCTCTGCCTCAGTAGTCAATAATCCTGGAACTTCAGTGGCTCAACATAACAAGTTCATGTCCCACTCACATTACGGCTCCGTGGGGGTTGGGAAGCCCTTCGTAATCAAGCATCACTGCCATCTCAGGTGTGCGGACTCCAGAGTCACATGGCAGGGGAGAAAGTGTGGGAACATTATTCCTGCACCTATTTGCCTCTGTCCAGAAATCACATATCATTGCCATTCCTCTTCTAGAAACAAATTGTCATGTGTCCTCCACCAACTGCAAAGGAGGCTGGGAAAAGTGACCATCCTGTATGTTCGAAAAGATGGAATGATCTTGGAGAACACATAGCAGTGTCTACTACTTAGCTCTAATTAGACTCGTGGTGCAATTCCATCCACAGCTTCATGGCGATTTGTAAATACCTTCCTGGGGGTCCGAGCAGGGGATGTGAGGAGGCTCTGTGGGAGGTCTCGAGGCAGGGGTGGAGAGGAAGCAAGCCATTTCCTGCAGGTATCTCAGTAAGTGCAACCTGTTCAATGATCCACTTACAGTTGGAGAAGCTCGTGAGAAACTTCTAGCCATGAAAAGGGCCAGATTAGACAGGTAAGACGAGCCAGTATGTGATATTTAAATGTGCAAAATTATGGTCAGAAACTTGCCTTTGTGTAACTGGTTTTGAAGAGGGTCCCAAAACTTCCCCAGCATGGGTGCAATGAGATGTTCCATGGGGCTTTTCCAGTTGACTTTGCATTTTGGTTGACATCACAAAATTAAGGACTGTGAGTGACAAGGGTCCTCCTGGTCCATCCAGGGGTATTAGCAATACCCCTGTAGGATTCCTGAGGGCAGCCAAATTGCCAAATCGCAACCCCTAGCAACCAAGAGGAGACGTACTTCAGCCCCACCACCAGAGAGAGAGCTCTAAGAGAAAAACCCAGAGCTGGGGCTTGTCTGTCAGCGGGAGGACTGACATTTGACGTTTCCCCCCCACCCCTAGCTGAAGGTGGGCAGAGCTGAAGAATTATCATTCCCACAGCATCCTTGGGGTTTGGATGTACAAGGGTTAAAAAAATCTTGGGAGAATGTGACATTTCTCCTTTGGGGTTCAAAGATCAGACTGGTGCCTGACCCTCAGCAGAATATCACTGGCAATGGGAGGTGAGCTGGGACAATTGCAGTGGTGGAGAAAGTGGGCAACGGATTGCTTGGGAGCCGGGTGAATCACACTGAAAGAATCGGCCATGAGGGGCTTCACTGCACGGGGCAGGAGATGAGAGGGTCCAGAGAGGGCATCACAGGCAGCAGGCGCATCCCAAGCAGTGGGGGTCCCGGTGGGGCCGCAGGGGAGGGAAGGTTGTCCCCCAGATTCACCAGAATGTGTCATCCAGAAAGAGCTCATGCTTTGGCATTTGGTGGAAGAAAGGGCACTCCACCAGTCAGAGAGAATTTCAAAGAACCCCATCTGAGTTAAGATTTGTCCTCCTCCTGTTACTCCCTCCTCCTGCTAAACCCAATGAGGAAAAAGGCAGAAGCGGACAGGAGGACGCAGAACAAGGAGGAAAAAGTAGACCTCATTCGCCTGTCCCACTGCCAGTCTACAGACTCACAGGTTGGATCTAAACTAGGGTAAGGGAAGAAGTTTAAGATGGATTTGAAATTCAAGTTTTGATATGAGATGGGACTAGACTAAAACTGTTTATTTTAAAATTAAATCTAATAAAATTAAAATAACAGAATAAGATGAAATTAAAATCAAGTATAATAAAAGACAGCCACGTAAGGGTAACAACATGTAGGTTCACGTCATCACCAAGACAATCAGGCTCTCTCTCTTGGTGTGTCCCTTTGTCACACCCTCCGTCCCTTCTAACCCCTGGAAACTACAGATCGCTCCTTGGCCACAGTTTTGTCTTTTTTAAACATGTCATATCAATGAAAAAATGTTATCTTTTGAGATCAGTTTTTTTTGCTCGGCGTGATGTTTTGAGCTTCGTCCAAGGTATTGTGTCTCACTAGTGAACCCTTTTTTATGGCTGAGAAATATTTAGTTTTTTGCATGTACAACTATTTACTTATCGATTTGGCCTGTGCCAGTTATCACTGTATTACCCGTCAGTCCCGAGTTTACCATTCCGTACGTGCTCTGCTTACCGGACTGGGTAAGGATTTCGGAGCATGTGTCCTTTCCAGTGAGTGCAATGTTAAGCTCCGTCAGTAGAGGGAGCTAGAGGGGCACTGCAGAGGGTCTTCCTGGTTCCAGCCGCTGCCTGTTGTGTTTTTCTTGCTCCTGCGGCAACATCGTTCAGCCATGTGGGTGTTTGAGACATCTGCGGGGCCCGATGCAAGCCATGCACCCAGAGTAAGCAATCTCTCAGTGACCTTGCCGTCCTGGCCCGAGTCCCGTGGCCACCTTGCCACAGCCTCCTGCCATGGACACGGCGCTCCAAGCCTCATGCCCACGGTGGCACTCCACCTGCCGCTGTGCACCCCCCCATCAGCGGCAACTCTCCTGCACACCCAGGCTTTGTTCCCTGAAGCTCCCTCAGTGCGGACACTCTGTGTCCCAGACCTCATTTCCCCAGCCGAGTCCTGATCCCAGAGGTCTGCTTGCTGCTACCAGCAACCGTGGGCCAGCTCTGACACAGGCAACCAAGAGAACCTCGCCGTTCCCCGCTCACTAGCACGCCTTCTCTAGCAACATCGGAGCCCCAGGCGGAGGAGGGCTCCCTTCCAACTTTGTCTTCCCACCCTGTTTCGGCCCTATGGTACTCTG
The DNA here is from genome assembly GCF_023065955.2 of Ursus arctos. Lineage (NCBI taxonomy): Eukaryota > Metazoa > Chordata > Mammalia > Carnivora > Ursidae > Ursus > Ursus arctos. The sequence goes on from NW_026623100.1 coordinate 7,437,955, forward strand.
GAGTTCTATTCACGTTTTAAAAGATACTCTCTTATAGCCAAATAATTCTTCATATTAAAATTTCCCTTTTAAAATTACTGTGTGGTTTCTGCCTTCCAATTGGACCCAAACTGATAGACTAGTTGAAGGTCATTGAGTTTTTTCCAGATACTGATGATGTGAATAGAACTGCCATAAACAGGATTTTGTGCGTGTGAACATACCTGTTTATATCTCTGGCGTAGATTTTCTAGGAATGGCATTTCTGGGGTATATAGTTAAGTGGATATTTCACTTTATAAGGAATTGTCAAGACTTTTTGCTGAGTGACTGCACCATTTTTCATTCTCACCAGGAGTGCATAGGAGTTCCCATTGCTCCACATCAGCACCTGAATTTGGTATGGTCAGATTTATTGTGCTTGCTTGATTTCTTTGTCTTTCTTTTTCTTTCTTTCTTTCTTTCTTTCTTTCTTTTCTTTCTTTCTTTCTTTCTTTCTTTCTTTCTTCTTTCTTTCTTTCTTTCTCTTTCTTCTTTTTCTTTCTTTCTTTCTTTCTTTCTTTCTTTCTTTCTTTCTCTTTCTTCTTTCTTTTCTTTCTTTCTTTTTTCTTTCTTTCTTTCTTTCTTTCTTTCTTTCTTTCTTTCTTTCTTTCTTTTCTTCTCCTTCCTTCCTTCCTTCCTTCCTTCCTTATTTCTTTCTCTTTTTCTTGTTTTTTTAGTCATTTTAGTTTGTCATTTTAGTTTGCGTTTGCCTAATAGATGATGTCACACTCTTTTCGTGTGCTTATTTGCCATCTGTGCTTCCTTTTCAGTGAATTATCTAAGTTTTTTGCTTCTTTTTTGAGTAGTTTGCATTTTTAGTATCGAATTTAGAGAGAGATTTATATATTCTAGATCCAAGTCCTTTGGTAAATATGTGATTTTCAAATATTTTCTACAGTTTAAAGCTCGTGTTCTTATTCTTTTAATAGCATTTTTCTCACAACAAACGTTCTTAATTTTGTCAAAGTCCAATTTATCAATCTTTCTCTTATAGATCATCTTTTGGTGCATTATCTAAGAACTCTTTGTCTAATCTCAGGTCATGTTTTCTTCTAAACATTTTAGAGATTTAGGTTTTACATTTAGATGACGATCCGTTTTGAGTTAATGTTGCATGAGATATAAAGTTCATCTTGTTGCAAATGTATGTCCAATTATCCAACACCATTTGTTTAAAACGCTATCTTTCATCACTGAATTATCTATGAAACTTGATCAAGAATCAACAGGCCATATTTGCATGGGTGTATTTTTGCACTTTGACTCTGTTCCATTGATTTATCACTGTGCCAATATCACGCTGTCTTCATTGCTGTAACTTTATATAGACTTATAAAATTGAGTAGTAAAACTCTTCCAACTTTCTTTTTCAAGTTGCTTTGGTTTTTCTAGATAATTTGCCCTTCCATATAATTTTATAATCAGTTTGCCTGTGTCTATAAAGAATCTTTCTTGGCTATTGATTGAAATGGTGTTAAATTTCTAAATCAATTCGGGGAGAACTGCTGATTTGAGAATATGTTGAATTTTTATGTCAATGAACATGCTATGCCTCTCCATTTACTTAATTATTCTTCGATTTATTTCAAAAGTAGTTTGTAGTTTTCAGTGTATGGACCATCTGCATGCTCTCTTAATTTATCCCTAAGTGATTCTTTTTTGGAGGGAATTATTGTAAATGATAATGCTTTTTAATTTTGGTTTTGAATTGTTTATTACTAGAGATAGAAATATATTTGATTTTTGCATGTTAATTTTGTATCCTGGGATCTCCTTAAACTCATCTATTAGTCCTAGGACTTTTTTTTTTTTTTGGTAGCTTTCTTTCTACACAGAAATTCCTGTGTCAGGAATAAGGACAGTTTTGTCTCTTCCTCCAAACTGCATGCATACATTTTATTCCTTTTTCTTGCATTATTGCACTGGTGAGGACTTTCAGTACAAGCTTGAATAGGTTGTGAGAGCAAACATCCTTGCTTTTTTCTCGGTGTTATGGAGAAAGCAAACCGTGTCATGATCAAGGATGATTTTAACTATAGTTTTGGGGGTTTTTTTGTTTTTTTGTTTTTAACTATAGTAAGAAAGTTTGTTGCGAGTTATTATGATGAATGGGTGGTAAATTTTGTCAGATGCTCTTTTGGAATTGGTTGGTATGAGTGTGTGGATTTTCTTCTTCAGACTGTTAATATGGACGGCCATATTGAAAGAGTTTTGAACCAGTTTTGCATACCTAGGATATACCTAGGATACCTTGGCTATGGTTTATTGTTGTAGTTATGTATTGCTGGCTTCAATGTGCTAATATTTCTTGAGTATTTTTGTGTCAGTGTTCATAAAGAATTTTGATTGGTAATTTTCTAACGCTTTGTTTGGTTTTGGTATTAGAAAGATTCTGACCACATAAAATAACTTTGGAAATGTTCCCTCATCTTCTGTTTTCTGAAAGAAATTGTGTAAAATTGGTGGAGGGTTTTTTTCCTCTTTAAATGTTTGATAGAATTTGGCAGTGCAAACATCCGGTTCTGGAGATTTTGCTCTTGAAAATTCTAAACTATAAATTCAATTTATTTAATAGTTATGTGCAGGGATGCCTGGGTGGCTCAGACGGTTAAGCGTCTGCCTTCAGCTCAAGTCATTATCGGAGTGTCCTGGGATGGAGCCCCGAATCGCATCGGGCTCCCTGCTCAGCGGGGAGCCTGCTTCTCCCTCTCCTTCTACTGCTCCCCCTGCTTGTGCTCTCTCACTCTGTCAAATAAATAAACAAAATTAAAAAAAAAAGTTATGTGCAATTTAGTTTATTTATTTCATCTTGGATATGTTTGACAGCTTATGGTTTTTTTAAGAATTTGTTCAGTTCATTCAGGTTGCCCAATACGTGTCCATATAGTATTCTCTTTGTAACCTCTTAAGATGTGCAGGGTCTGTTATTTCTTTCCTGATATTGGTTTGTATCTTCTCTCTTTTTATCGTGATCAGTATTGCTAGGGATTTATAAATTTTATTGATCTTTTCAAAGATCCAGCTTTGGTGATGTTAATTTTATCTATCATTTTCCTATATTCAGTATAATAAATACAATCATTTTGTCCTCTTATCTTTATTATTTCCTTCCTCTTCTTGCCAAAGTGGAGATTTGGATTATTAATTTGAGATGTTTTCCTTTCCTAATATGAGCACTTAACACTTTAAATTTTCCCCTAAGCACAACTTTGGCCTCATCCTGCAAATTTTGATATATTTCATTTTCCTTCAGTTCAAAATACTATTTAATTTCCCTTGAGACTTCCTGTTTTAGCCAAGAATTATTTAGAAATGTGTTGTTTAATATCCAAGCCTTTTGAGATTTTTTTTCCTGTCACTTTCTGTTGTTAATTTCTAGTTTAAATCCGTTATAGAGAATATATTTTGTAGAATTCTTTGATTTTTGGTAATTTTTGCTTTATCACTTAGGATATGGTCTATCATGGAAAATGTCCTATGTGTACATCAAAAATAATACGTATTCTGCTGTTGTTGGGTGTTCTGTTATAATTGTCAAATAGATCCAGAAAATACCAATGAAATGGTGTCGTTCTGTTCTCTGTCCTTGCTTAAGTCTGTTTACTAGGTTTTTTTTTTTTAAGATTTTTTATTTATTTATGTGACAGAGAGACAGCCAGTGAGAGAGGGAACACAGCAGGGGGAGTGGGAGAGGAAGAAGCAGGCTCCCAGCGGAGGAGCCTGATGTGGGGCTCGATCCCAGACCTCCGGGATCATGCCCTGAGCCGAAGGCAGACGCTTAACGACTGCGCCACCCAGGCGCCCCTACTAGTTTTATCATTACCTGAGAGGAGAATATTAAATAAAGTCTCCAAGTCCAAGTGCGGATTTATCTATTTCTTCTTTTGGTTGTCAGTTGTTACTTTGTGTATTTTGAATCTCTGTTGTTAGGTGCATACACATTTAAGATTGTTACCTCTTTTTAGCAAACTTATCCTTTTAATCCTCATATGTTATTGTCTTTATCCCAGTAATTTTCTTTGCTCTGAAGTCTAAGCTGATGTTAATATAGGCACTCCAACTTTTCTGTAACTAATGATCATATAACATGTTTATATCTAACATTGACTTTCAGCCTGCCTATATCATTATATTTGAGATGTGTTCATTGTAGAGGGAATATAGTTGGGTCATTTTTTTTAAATGTGTTCTAATAACCTTGGCTGTTTAATCACTACATTCATACATTTCACATTTCATATAATTATTGATATATTTAGATTTATGTCTACCTTTTTTTACTTGACTTCTGTTCATTTTCTCAGTTTTTTATCCCTTTGTTTTCCTTTTCTTTCCCTCTTTTGGGTTATTTAAACAATTTCATTATTCTATTTTTGTTTAAACTTGTTTTCTCTTTGTTTGTTTTAGTGGTTGCCCAAGGCATTAAAATATAACATACTTATGTTTTCACTTTCTATTTAGAATCAGTACTTTACCACTTCAAGTGATTTGTAGATACTTTACCACCATGTAAGTTCCCCTACCGTCTCTCCTTTATGTTGTAGTTAACTTATATATTACATCTACCTACATTGAAAACCCCATCAGAAAATAGGATTTTTTTTGCTTTCAGTGGATTGTGCCCTGAACATTTTAAATATTATGTTATGCAACTTTGGATCTTGTTGAAATCCTATGTAGAATGCTATTTTTGTTTAGCAAGCACTTGACCCAGTTGGATTCAAGCCCCAAATTCTAACCAGCCTTGTGGTTTCAATGTCAGTTCTGTTTCACTGTCTTTCGGTCCTGTTTAGACTTATTCCATATATACACCTTTCAGTGGTCAGTCTGGAGCTCTGGAAGTGGTCTATCCTATAGTCCCATTCTCAAAATTTATAGTATTCAATTTTGGGCCAGATTCATGCCTAGGCAGCTTAGGGATGAGCCCAGGAGTCTGCAAGCAACTTCATGAGTTTGCTTTCCTGGGCCCCTTTCTGTCTGCAATCCCCGTGGTACTTTCTGGTTCTAAAGGCCTCTTAAGCTCTTTTTTGCGGTTCTCTGGCTAGAGTGCACTTCCCCAGTTGCTTCTATCCCCACACCTAAATGGTAAGAGGACAGAAAGACCAAAAAAAAAAAAAAAAAAAAAAAAAAAAAACCAAAAAAAAAAAAAAAAAACCCAAACAAACCGAAAACAAAACCAATCCAAAGAGGTTTTCCATGCTCTCTAGAGACCACAGGTTCTTGTATCAAAGCGGACAATTCCCCTTTCACAGAGATGTAGGCTCTTGAGGGCCCTCTTGCCTCTGCTTTTGCAGAATTGCATAGTGGCCAGGAAGTAAAAGAACATAGAAAGGAAATATATATATAAGAGTGTTAGGAAACTCCTTTCCCAGTCTTCAAGGTGAAACAGGAGGGCTTCCTCTGGAACCCTCTGTCATTACTAACGTCCACTTGAAACCCATATAGACTGCGTTAAGTCCAAGCCAAGGGATATTGGAGGAAAATAAAATCATGAAACTTTGAATTCCTGTCCTCTCCAATCATTCTGCTTTGATTTACCTTCCAAAATCCTCAAACTGATTCTCTAAGTATTTTATTTAGATTTTATAGCTGCAATGAGTGGGAGAGATAGGGTGGTATATACTTACTCCGTCTTACCTGGAACTGCAATCTGGAAATAATAGAGATAGAAAATGTAGGTATTAAACACCAGAAGACCCCAGGATGGCTGTGAGATTTGCCTGAGGTATCATCCAGGGTTAGTAAGGAGTACTTTCCAGCGTGTGTTAGAGGCAGAGGGACCATTAGCCACACTAGGGCATGTTTTCAGAGAGAGACATTATAGCTGGACAACAGGTGTAGACCAGAAAACCAGAACATATGGTCACCTTATCTAGAAAGTGGAGTGGGAAAATTATACTCTTTTCCCATTGTACTCCACTGAGCTCAACTGTTCAACCATCATATATCGGAGACTTCCTCGATCTAGAATATTTTTTTCCAGTTGCCTGCTTTGTTTAGTAGATTTGCATGTAAGAAGCGTAAATCAGCCTTTGTCCCTGACGCTCATTTGTCATCTTCAGTGTATCCGCCGACCTGGAGAGAGTGTATCTGTACGTGTTGGCTTAGCTAGTCCCTCCCCAAGCCCCCTTTTCTGAGTACGTACAAACCTGAGCCTCAGTGTGAGTTTCTGTTAAGCTAAGAACAAAACTCTGGACCGCTGGATAGATGAGTTTTAGCAAAAGTTATTTTAGAACAAAATAAACCTGGGTCAACCGGCCCCGAGAGGTTTCTGAGTCTTCGAGCTCAGAGAGCAGCTGGCAGGAAAAGCAGGGGTTCCGGCCACCACCATAGCACAAGGGCACGATGGCAGTGTGGATGCCTCCCCACTGAGACCCTACAATGAGCCTTCCCACAAGAAACTTCCTCCAGGAATAATTTATACCTTTTAAGTCATCTTTAACTTCATCACTGAAATTCCCAACAAGGACGTCGCTTGGTGCCAAAGCCGCGGTGGTTTTTCTGATGTGGGAGCCTCTGTGGAAAAAACCACTCAGGAGCATTTCATACAGGCTCCACGTGGTAGCCCGATGACGAGGCCTTTTGCCATTCTGAGCCTGGATGGCGTTCATACCAGTGAATGTGACACATTACATTTGAATGAGTCCAGAAGTTGCTTGTCTTTCTTGCTCAGACGAATCTTTCCATTCAGACAGGGATGGCAGAGTGTGAAGCTTTTACAAAGTCCTCTAGGACCAGAGCACTGCTGTAACTGCAGATTGAACGCTCCGAAGGAGAACACGCTTACAAGGATGAGATCCGCTTGTCTATCAGGACCAACCACAGGATACGCTTGCATAGCACCCTGTTACTTAGGACTCGGCTGAGATCAGTAGGCCGGGCAGCACGTACAAGGAGTGCCAGCCTCGATGGCCAACTGGCTCAGACCAAAGCTCTGTTCAAGCTCCATTCTTGTTGTCTTTTAACCCATGTAAAGGTTTACTTCCCAGACTCGTCCCTCGCTGCTAACTCTTACCACTGTCTTTCTACTTTGTAAGTAAGTGCTAGGCCATTCCTTGTCTCCTCATTGGCCTGATCACTATGACCTACTTTGTCCCTCCTTGCAGTGGCCCAGAGCAAGGCTGTGTGCTTCATGCCCTGCCCAAAGGCCAAGGGGACAAGAAGGAGCTGAAGTTAGCCCTCCTCTGCTCCCCTAGCCTTGTGTCTGCCACAAAACTACCCTCCCTGCCCGCCACAGGAAGGGCTCTCTTCTATTTCATCTGCTCAGAGGGGGCACTTCCTGCAAGGACAGAGTAGAGACTGACGGTGGCCCTGTCTGCCCCTTGTCCCCCCCCCCCGCCGTTTCTGCCTTTCCCACTTACTTTCTATACTCCAGAGTTAATGGGTGAACACGGAGAATGGTTTGTTGTTGCTGTTTTCTTACAGAGAAGCTTTAAGCAAAGTTTAAATCAGTCACTTCGAAAAAAATATTTATTTGATTGCAAATATATATACATTTATATGTATAATAAATAGCAGACGTGGTAGCCGATAGCCACAAAGCAAAAGTGACTGTTTCTGCCGATTCTGCTCAGACCGCTTGAAAAGTCTGAGGGGCATCGTGCCCTGAATGCGAGCAAGAATCTGGAGAACTCACTCTCCCTCTGTGCAGAGGCTCTACCCAGAGCTTCGGGGTCATTCCAGGGCCTTCCAGCCTAGCTCAGAATCGACAAAACACTTCCCCGTCTTGTATCAGCTCGACCGGTCTGTGTGTTCTGTCCATCCACATCTCCACTCACCAGGGACGGGGAGGAGGCGGCTCAGGGTCCGCTTCACCATTCCCTAGGCTGGGAGCTCCTCCCAGTGGTTTCTGCTTTACTGAGTCATTTCAAGTGAAAAACTTCGGGGATACGTCTGAGCTGGCTCTGCCTGAATCCTTTCGAGTTTTTCACTGGCATATGGTAGCGGATCTGCTTCCAGAACCTGGAATTGGGAGGGACTGATTTTGAGTTTCTCCAAGTGACCGTGGGCAAAACCCGGAGAGCTCTTTTCACAATATGAGGTAGAGACTCTGGCTCTTGGAAGGAGCAGAACTTAATTAAAATTAGCTTCAGTCTTTGGTCATCCAAGGCCAGATTCACCGCGGCTTGTAGTTCAAAGATACTGGGTCCATTGACATAGTTGGGGCTCAAGATAAATATTCCTCTTCGACTTTTCTTAATCATGTTTACAATGTCTTCGGCATACACTGGAAATAAAGAATTTAAGGAACTGTTATTGCTAGACCTGGCGTCTCAATAACCCCGAATCTCCGAATCTCCCAGATCTACCCAGAGGGTTCCTTGCAAAGGCACTCTTAGAGAAGGAGGGAACGGAAGCCTGGTTTGCCATGTCGCTTTGCTGTATCAACCCTACTGACAGTTGAAGATATCCTCTGGTGTCCAGTGACTCCCAACTTTACATTCCTTTCTCCTCTTTGCGTTCCTCAAACTCTCAATTCCTCTAACAGCAGGCACAAGGCAGGCTGGGCTAACAGAGGGCATGGGATGCCCCAGGCTCCCGGGTAGGGTGCCTGGGGCAGAGGAAGGGGGGGACGGAATGAGATCTGCACATCGGATGAGTGGCCAGGGCTGGGCCTCACCTTGCCCAATGCTGAGGGGTGTGGCCAGCAGTCCTACAAAGCGGAGGGGACCCCCTGCGTGGGATGACAGCGATGATTTCCTACAGAGGAGCCAGGAACTCGAGCTTTGTTCAGGAAGGCCTCCCTAGGGCCCAATAATTTTTTTCTGAAGACGGGTTTGTTTGGATGACAGAACATGGCTCTGCAACACATGTTCTCCTGTGCTGTGGCCCAACGTATTCTCAGCTCGTGAAACTTTCCAGAAGACGTATAGCCCAACAGAAGGAATGACGGGAAAGCCCACAGAGCGCTTGTATTCAACTGTCCTTTTTGTCCTAGCTCACCTCTTGGCGCGCAAGACCTACCTCCGCCCGGGGCCACATCTCTTTCGAGCAAACACAAGTTGTATCCGTATTTGTTTTCCAAAACTTCAGGGAACAGATTCAGAGCCAGGTATTCCTCACTCAGAGATGAACTGGCCTCGCTCTCAGAAGAGCTCCATTTCGCATAGGATACGAAAGCATCAAATACCTTTCTATCTGAGGAAGAGAAACGATAAAAAAAAAAAAAAGTTAACCATTTACCTATGTCTCACTATCGTGGTAGAGCTAAGTGAGCTCTCTATCCTATGATATATGGGCAAGTGTTGGGCTCCTTGCAGAATTGATTGAACGCTCAAAAAGCAGCAGCTGTGTCCATTTCAGAATCACACTGCTGAGTGGTGTCGGCTGTCCAATCGGATTCGAATTCTCATTTTTGATGCACTCCTGCCTTTTCACTGAGGTCAGATCAAACAGCTGTGGCTTCTGTGATTAAATCACACGTACTCGGGGGTTCCTCTGAATTTTCTTTGCACGGCGCTGTTGCCGTCTCATGAGTTATACATCAAAGAAGAGTCTGTTCCGTCAGAGCCTAGTAACGTCCCGCGAGCAAAGCCCTGCCAAGACCCAGCACCTTGCAGAGGACAGAGCCGACAGCACATGGACCTCTACCAGAATCCTCAAGTGTAAAATGGGGTATAGAACTCTCTGGTGGATGGCTTTCAGGGTCATGTGACATAACGTCTGCAAAGTGCATGGTGTTTGGCTCACAGCACGTGCCAGGTAAATATCCTTTTCCCCTGCTTTCTAGATGGGAAATCATATTTATGAAACTCGTTTCGGGATATTTGTAAAGTCTCATGAGCCTCTTTTGAGCAGATTATTACCAACGCACATTGAGTACTGGGATGTGCCATACAACTAACCAAGAGAGGTGGAAATCTCAGAAGTCCACTCATGGGCATCGGCATCTGGACATACCAGGTTTGTATTCCAGCCCTTTGCACAATGGCTGGCAAATAGTAGTGTTACTGACGTAATGGGCCCGACACCTGCTGCACATGGACATAAGAGAGGCCACCGTAGATGGAAATGCCAGCAATAGATAAAGAAGAGGGAGCGCGGGAGGTCCAGGAGACAAGAAAGGGGGATGCCGAAGAACAGTAACCCAGGAGGCTCATCTGCGAAGCTCCTCGCTGCCCCGGGGGGAAAGCGGAGGCTCGTGGGGCAGGGCTCACAGAGAAGGGCTGTGTCGTTTAAATGTGTGACATGCCCTAGTCGCCGCCATTCCTTCCACATCGCTGCGAAACTCCAGAGAGCTTGGATTTTTCTATAATCTGGAAATAGTAAATTACTTCGGTACTAATACTTCGGTACTAAATTAGTGAATGGGAGTATCAGACCTCTGCTAGGTCCTTTGCAACTCCAACCAGTCTACATCTCTCTGAAATTTTGGATATTCGGCATTAACTTCAAAGGAAACAGCTATTTTGCTATAAAACATTAGATTGGCCACAGAAGGGCGCAGAATCACGGTGCTTTAAAACCGGATTCGGCCTCCTCATCAGGTTCCTGTCTGTGCAAAGTAAAAAGAGAAGGGACAGATTTAAAAGTTTCACAGTTGATTGGCTCTTCTGTACAAGCTCTACAATCTTAAGATAAATATTTTATTTAAAAAAAGCATAATTCATCTAGGGGAATGATTAAGACATTGGTTAAATAACTTGCTCAACTCATAAAAGCTGAAAAGCTAATTTGAAGAAATAAATCTCAAAAAACACTCTTGGCTACAGGATTTCTTGCATGAATTCTCAATAATTAGTCCAAATAAAGGTACGACTGATGCATTGCTTTTCTTGCCCTTTGCCTGTAGATCTGAGAACTCTTCGCTGCGTTCCCAGTGTGGGGCAAGCCCTGGCATGGGAAGTCATCACCCCCAGAATCCAGCAGAAGGGATCCTGCCCTTTCCCAGCAAGAGAATCATTCACTAAAACTGCAAATTGAATCTTAGAGACCTCCAGGGCTAGAAAAATGCTCAAACAAGCTCTTCTAGTCTAAAGAAGCAAACACTAATAAGCGCTAAGATCCTGTCTCCTGGGAAGTGGGCAGATAGCTTCATTCATTGTAATAGTACCTGGATTTTATAGTTTCACACTTTCTGAACACGGCCAGCATCATCAAAGCCCCTTATTTTATAGATGAGGCTAACCGAGGTAATAGCTAATGGGGGCTCTGAGCCAAACCTTGTAGGGCCAAATCCTCAATTCTAGCGCCATCTTGCAGTTCAGTTTTGGGCCCGTGACTTCATGTCCTTCTGCCGGGCTTGCAGAATTGCCGTGACAGTTCAAGCGGCTGATACATCTGACTGGAATGCCCTCAGTACTCAAGAGATGATAACAACTGGTATCTACTGAGTGTTTACTAAGTGTAGACGCTGTTCTAAATGATAAATATGTGTTATGGCGACGAGGCCCCAGAGCACTCATTGTGATTGTGATTACAGTCCCATTTTACAGGAGTGGAAACTAAGGCACTGAGATGTTTCATTTGTCACATTGTGTTAGGTTGATGAGCAGGGACATTATTTTCCAGCCCGGTTGCTCTATCTACAATAGCATCACCAGTCAGCAAGATTCCTGGTAAACGGACTGAAAAGAAGTGATTTCTCCACCTGCTCCTGGCTCTCCCAGGTGTGAAGCCACCAGACCTGGAAGAAGGTCTCAAAGCCTGAAGAGTATGACTTTCTCCATCAGGCAACATCCATTTGTTGAGTGACTCCCTCTAAGTCAGTTCTGAGAGGAAAATTCAGAGGCAAGTTGGGGTCACCTTACCCCCGAGTGTCTCATCCTTGCTCTGGTAGGTTCGGTACAGCAGGACTATTTCAATCCAGTACATGTAGAGCAGAGCAGCTGCCGTCAGCACGCCTGCCAGGGTCATGACGGTGCCAAGTAGGATGTAAATGAACACCGCTGGAGGAAACATGGCAGCCATGAGCAAATGCAGAGACAGCTTTCCTGGGACAAGACCACCACATTCCAACCAATGCTGTGGGCCCGTCCAACACCTTTTCTGACCCAGTTATTTTATCAAAATCACCGCTGTTGGAAGCGTTCCTCTGAATTTGGAAAAACGTACAGTTACATCTTGAGAGAACTGTCGTACAATGAATTGGAGACAATTCATGGGAACGGGCCATTCCTGGCTGGGGTGGCCAGGGAAACTGATCATGGCCACTTCTAGTTATTTTTCCCCCATAAACCTCCACACAACCCGTTTGCAGCGCTCCCATTGCATAATATAAATTATGTGCACGCACTATCATCGCTACCAAGGTCTAAACTTCCTGAGGCCAGGAGCTATGCGTGGCTTGGTTTCATACCCTCCACGGTACCTAACACGTGAGACCTTCCACACACCTCTCCTGACAGGAGCCCCATTACCAAGCAGCCACTATGGCCAAGCACAAATTTTGTCTCATGTAAGCCTCACTAGCACTCAAAACTTGCTTGTTCTTGTACTCATTTATTAACTGAATGAATGATATCAAGCTTACCACTGAGTGTCTTCTTAAAGAAATTTCAGAAACGATTCTTTACCAGCAATTTCCACTCCACCTTTAAAAGGCTGTGGTCTGTGATATTACACATACCACCCTGAACAGTGAGCAAGATGAGTCTTCTTCCATATTCCAATACCCGACCATCACGTTCTCTGGACTGAGAAGCCAGGACAAGAAAGCCCTAAAAGGGAGCTAGATCCTAGCACCATACCTGTTACACAGGACATGCCCTTTAGGTATTTGGAGATAGAATAAATGAGTAAGTGAATGAATGAATGAATGAATGAATGAATGAATGTCAGGCTTTTCTAACACAGCCCCCATACATAAGGTATTAGTTAAAAGGACCAGTTCTGGATCACTGATATGAAACCTACTAGTGATGTGTCCTTGGCCAAAGTATCAAATGGTTTAATACAAGCCAAGTGCATGGTGTCCAGCATCTAGCAAGTGTCATTTGCTGTCAGCATCATTACAGTTCTTTAGGAAAATTCCTCTCCTCCCAGATAAAAGCAGTTGTGCGCATGGTGAGACAACCTTCCAGGCTTACCTCCTTTCTTTTCTTTCAGTTGGATGGACTGGGTAGTGTTTCCGATGGCGTTCTGGGCAAAGCAAATAAACTTCCTGTGAAGCTCCCTCTGAGTAACTTTTTTCAAGTGGATAACACGTGAAATGACTTTATCCTTTTTAGTGGATTTAACACTAGGAAAGAAGGATGAATACCGTACTCATTCAGTAGCATCCACTGACCACCTTTGCAGTATTCGGAACTCATATGAGCAGCCAACAGTTTGGCTTTCAGCAGAGCTAAGAGATCGCATAGTAGAAGGAGATGCCAGGAGAACATGGGATCGGCCATCTTAGGATGCGGGCTCATTTTTGATGGTTGAATCTGCTAGGCACCATTTTATGCATTTACAGCAGAATTTAATTTACGGTGGGTCTCATTTGACCTTCATCACTCTAAGCATTCCCCTTGAAAATAGACGGTAACAATAATTTAAGAATAATATTGACTATTGACTCACTTCCACCCAGGGTTTATCCTGTTGAACACTCCATTTGGACTATCGAGTCTCCTTCACGCCTCACCTCACAGGAGCCCCCATGAGGTAAGAGTATGATCATCCCCACTTGGCCAGCAACGCAGACCAGGCACAGAAGGTGGGTGACAGTCCAAGGTCACTCTGCTTGGAAGTGGCAGCCTGAGTCCTGGGCCTAGGCCACTCTGCCCCATCCAGCAAGTTGTAAGTCTCAGTATTCTTTCACAATTCTCTAAAGTTGGCGATCTACAGTCTGTCTTTACATGAAGGAATGTTGTTTGTATGGATGGTGTTTTAGGTTGTGTTGCTTGAAGCCTACGAAACCAACTCACATTCACTGAATGCTCCCTACTGGTCAGGGACCGTGAGGAGAATGTCACCTCTACTGTATCAGCTCCCTACAGGGAAGGACCTTGGAAAGTGGACATAAGTGTCCACAGATTACAGATGGTGGGATGGAGTCTTGCAGGGGTCAAGGGTCGCATTGTCAATAGGTGGAAAACAGAGATTCGAGCCCAAGGGCTTGTGTGACTTCCCTTGTCCTAGCAGTTCTTGCTAAATTCTATTACTGTTATCAAAATTTGTTCTTTACTTTTTGTAGTAATGTGCACTTTTCAAAATATTACATTTGTTCATTGAAATGTTTTAAGACTCAGAAGAAAGTGCTTAATACATAGACTATTAATCTGGAACAGATTTTGGAAAAACAAGGGACTCCATTTTTTAGTGACGGCCCTGACAGATTAGATCCAAACTCTTAATCCTTCCAGGTACCGGAGTCCAGCTTCACGAAGCATTGGATAGCTCTGAATAGCTGGAGTTTTCCTTTCTATTGAGCCAAACTGTCTTCCCGGCAAATTCCGTCCACTCATCGGGGTTCTGTGCTCCAGAGAGCGACAAGCTAAGTCTGTTTCCATAAAAATGTAATGGCTTCCAAGGACTTCAAGACAGATATCCCATCTCTGCCTCTCCTTTTCCATTTGGATTGCTTCAACTATTCCTCGCTTCACATACTTTTGGTCAGACTCATTATTGTGTGTTTTCCTCTGGATACATTCCAGATTGTTAATGAGAGCACATTTGGATCCCCGGACTCACCACTGCTCTAAATGGATGGCGCTGGGAAAATGGCCGGGGGCGGGGGGGGGGGGGGGCAGCATTCTTTCTCATTGGTTGGACGCGCTACTTCTATTCAGGCAGCCTGGGTCGGTATGCCTGTCTGCTTGTCAGCTTGATGTGTAAAGCAGCCACCTCGAACTGTGGCTACAAGCTGAGCTTCAGGACAACTTAAATAGTTTATGGCCTGTCCGAAACTGCTCTTTAGAACGAACCTGCACTTTGCCTTTCCGTGCTTTCTATCCACCACTAGTTGGCGCTAGTGGCCACACTGTCAATGGCGCCTGTTTCCTCACCTCTAGGTGTATATTGTTAAGGGTTCCAAAGGTGAAAGCATTTCGTGTGGGTTGCAGAGAATATCGTCTGCTAATTTCCTTCTTACCCAATCTCCTGAGACGTTGGGAATTCCCACTCCCAGTCAGAATCTTTAATGTACCATTTTATGACAGGCGTAAAGTTCTTTTGGTAGCCAAATCGTGCCGTGCAGTTAAGAGTTAAAGGCTTTCCTGAAAATGAAGGCGACACAGAAAAATAGGAAGTCCGTGAGAACACTTTGTCCCATGCAGGAGCAAGGCTCCACCCGAAGACCGTTCATGACTGCAATCACGTTTCCAGGTAAAGAACAGGTGTGCCAGAAATAACCAAACATCTAGCTGTCTCTCATTTGGAAACAAATAAGACCAGGTCTGTTTGTCTCTGATGGGCAATACTTCTATCTCGAACCTGCAACTGTGTGCTCATAGCACTAAGAATTCTGATGTGGTTTGAGGAAAGACACCAGGCAAATGAGGAGTCCCCTCAGTGACCAGTCTGCTTTTCCAGCGCTGTTGTTGAGTACAAGATGTGTCAACGAAGAACACCTTACTGCTGACCAATAGTTGCATATTAAATTAAAATTGTGAAGTTCCTTTAATATAGTTTAAAGAAGACATTATTTAGATATTCAGCAGTTTCTTGAACAATTTACTATGGTGGGGATGCATAGTATTACACTCTCCTCTTTCTACCCATTTTCCCAGATCCACTCTGCCTCAAACTCAAATTTTCACCTTTAAAAAATCGTCTTTGCACCTTAATAATGTCCCCCTGCCCTGTAATTCTTTGAAATTCACTGAAACCATACGTAGCTTGGCTATTTTTGAATTATTAATTTTTTTCTTTCCTCTTTCCTTGCATTCTTGCGATGCTGCTGATTTTGCAGTCTGTTTCCATAGTCAGGACACACTGATACCGCCATCTAGCGGTCTTTTACCATAGTATGTATTTTGACATTTCTGTAATTAGAACTATTTTAGCATTTCAAAGAGTGCTTATTTTATTGGAACAACCAGCACTTGGTTTAAATAGCGCAGTTCTTATTTTACTGTACGGGATGATGTAGATGTTATTGAAGTTGATAAAATACAAGGAGATCAAGAGGAAAGTCACTCTGCCCCTCTACCCAAAAGACGACACTACTTGGGAATATGAGTTACTTGAGCAGGGATGTAGTGTTCCTCTACAATTACCTTAAAGGCCACACCAAACACCAAGTTTACAAAGATTCATGCTATTCAAGTTGGTAAATTGGTTAAATTTACAGACTTCACCAATGGACCTCATGTAAGTAACCACCTGTTTCCGGGATGAGTAAGGAAGAATCCAGAATCTACTGATCATGTCCAATGCACCAGCCATCTAACATACATTATCCTACGTTTCTCGATGTATCCAGATGAGGTCAGTTTTCTTCTGTCTGTTTACAGATTTAAACCCTGAAGCTTAGAAAGAATAACTAATTCTGTAAGGTCACAAAAGTAGCCAGTGGCTGAGCCAAGATGCACACTCAATTCTGTTTGACATAAAATCCCTAGCCTCGGGATGCCTGGGTGGCTCAGTCAGTTAAGCGTCTGCCTTCAGCTCAGGTCACGATCCCAGGGTCCTAAGATCGAACCCCTCATCAGGCTCCCTGCTCAGTGGGAGCCTGCTTCTCCCTCTGCCTGCTCTGCCTGTTGCTCCCCCTGCTTGTGCCTGCTCTCTCTCTCTGACAAATAAAATCTTAAAAAAAAATCCCAAGGCTCTTTTCCTTATATCACACTTAGACCTGCTCCCAGAAGCACAATGTCATTCAATGGTGATAACACAACCCACCTTACCAAGTTCTACTTCCAGCGTGTCCTTGATGGGATCCAGGATATCTGGTTTGTGATTAGTGTCTTTCACTGAAAGATGAGAATAGAAATGATTATGTGCATTGGGAAATCCGAAAGCCCGCTTCCTGAAGATGTGTGTACAAAGGGGCACTTTGATCTCAATGCTTCGGAGCTCCCTCTTCAATTCTGATTCATAGTCTATAAGGCTAGGAACTAAGGTTTCCATGTGAAAAACCAGCCTCCAAAAATGACCATGACATCAGGCCACACGTGCTAGCAAATTAGTCCCTGACAAATCCTTATCCACTTGGGTGCATTTTCTTCCGTACCAGCCCTGCTCAACCATCGCATACCTGAGCCCCCATTCCCATCTTCTCCTACAAGATTGCTTTTTGGCAGCATCTGGCTGAGTAATCCAGAAAAAGAACACACCTGAGAAAATCCCCACATCAGCCAGACTGAGGTCCACCTACTCCATCACCAAGTTTGTGGTTTATTTCAAAATAAAGGTGAGTCCCGCCCTCCATTGCTCATTTATCCCTCAACTTCCTGCCCCAAACTGTTAAGTAGGGCTCCAACTTCCTCCTGACTATGTCCCATCTCCTGATAAAGGAAAATTCATCACCTCTGCTCTGGACATTGTCCTCTTACTTCCTGGGAACACTCCTTCCCTCAAAGATTCCATCTCTCCCCTGTATATTTGCCTCTCTCTCTCCTCTCCGCTCCCCCCGCCCCACGTCTTCCCATTGGCATTTATTAATGCTCAGTCTCTCCATCTTAAAACAGAGAAAAACCCCTGCACCTCATTTCCCTGCTGCCCTCATTCTCCTTCCTTCGCAGCCGAATTCTTGAAACAGTGCTATATGCTCATCTCCATTCTCTCGCTTCCTGTGGAGTTCTATTCCTGCCCCCATCACTCCACAGACACTGCTTTGGCTAAAGACCCCAATGATCTCCTGGCACCTAAATCCACTGGGCACAACTGAGTTTTCCTTCAGTTTTATTTCCCAGCAGCCTTGGACACTCCTGGGCACCGTCTCTTAGAACCCTCTCGTCTTTTGGTTCCCTGC
The DNA here is from genome assembly GCF_023065955.2 of Ursus arctos. NCBI lineage: Eukaryota > Metazoa > Chordata > Mammalia > Carnivora > Ursidae > Ursus > Ursus arctos. Next base: position 7,455,815 of record NW_026623100.1, read on the forward strand.
TTCCCTGCTCTCCTGTTCACCTACCGCCTCTCTGCTTGCTTCCCAGTGTGTTTGGGGGCCCCACTTTCTCTGTGCTTCTTGTAAATATCAGTTTTCTTCCTTGTTCTCTGCTGTGGTGCTCTTCCCTACAAAAGGTCTTGAACCTTGAAATGATCTCTCTCCCACGTCATCAATTTCACTTCCTTTACAGCTCTCCTCCCCACCCTTCCACCAGTACCCACTCGCTTATGTAAATAATGAGTGCCATCTTCCCAAACCCAATGTTGAGTTCTCAAACATTTATGTAAATAATGACTGCCATCTTCCCAAACCCAATGATGAGTTCTCAAACGTTTATGTAAATAATGACTGCTGTCTTCCCAAACCCAATGATGAGTTCTCAAACGTCACCACTGAGGCAGAGTGTCACTCCTTCTGCCCAGAGATACCTTAGTCACTTGTCCCGGGACAGTTTCCATCTGTTCTCACACCCCTTCTCTATCCCCGCTGGGGATCTTCCCCTTCCTCCCAAACTTTCCAAGTATTGCAATGCTCCAGGCCTCAGTTCCAGGTCCTCTTCTTTCTATATTCACTCTTTAGGTGACCTCATGTAGTCCCTTTGCTTTAGATATCATGTTGACCACCCTCACATTTCATCTCCAACCCTAACATCTGCAGACTGGTTTATCCGAATTCCTCCTTGTCGTCGTGATTTGGATCACTAAAAGTCCTTTCAAACCTAATTCTTCATTTCTTCCTTAGACCCATTTCTTTTTCAGCCTTTTCTTGTTTCATGAAATGGTGTCACCATTGACCAACTTATCCAGGCCAGGAAACAAAAACATCCTTCATGTCCCTCTTTACACATTAAATCCATCATCACGTTCTGTTGACGCACAAATAAAGCCATTTCTCATCACCTTTGCTAAGTCTGTGCAGTAGGCGACCAGGGGCATCTTTTAAGAAAATGCATCAAATCTACTGCTCCCCCATTTGTCCCCTATGTCAGCTTTTATCTATGCCATACAATGCTATCCTCCATCAGTATCTAACAGGAAGTCCACACAGTTGCCCAGCCTAAAACCCAACTCTCTCAGCCTGGATCCCTCCTTTTCCCTCTTCCTCACCGCCAATTCCCAAACCCTTCAGACGTACCTCCTCCATCTTTCCCGAGTCTGTCCATTTCTGTCCAGCCTCACTGCAGCTCCTAGTTGAGGCCACCATCAGCAATTGCTCTCTCTATCCTTACTCCCCCCAAATCCACTTTCTACACAGCAGATGGAGTAATCTATCTCAAATACGAATCTATTCCTGACACTCTCCTGCTTAGAACCCTCACTAGCTCCCCATTGTTCCTTAAATAAAGTTCAAACCTGCTAAAACAGCAGGATGTCAGTCCTGCTTCCAGACCCTCACTCTCAATAGACCTTCTTTTCCTTCCTGGACTGTGCATGCACTCTCTCATCTCCCAGACATTGACTATGCTGCTCCCTCTGCCTGGAACAGCATCTTGACCCCCCTCACTGCTCTGGTTTGGGCTCACCCCTCAGTTAGCGCTTGGCCATGGTGTGTCCAGGTTTGGGTTTTGTGGGCCTCCCATATGCCCCATTGCTTCCCTTCCTCACCACTCATTGAAATGTATTGTGATGGCCTGTGTGCCCCACAAAGTGGGAAGTTCTGGGTGGTCACAGAAAGTGTCCAGAAGCTCATTCTTACAGCCGTAGCACCAAGCCCAGGGCCCGATATGTATTAAATGTGCAACAAATATCCGTGTAAAAATGAATATGTGAAAGAATGAATGAGTGAGTGAGGAAAACAGGAATGCTTGGTTGAAATAGAGGCAACAGATTGTGTAAGACATCCCTTGGAAGAAAGAGAAAAGCAGATTCTGCCCCTGAAAATTTGATAGGCTGAGTTATCATGCCTAAGAGAGGAACAATCACACATCCCGTGGAGGGGGCAAGGGGTACAAGTGGGATGCTTACATTCTAACTTCTTCTCCAAGGAGCAATCTAATATAAACGTAAATTGCTGAGATCCAGGAAGGAGGCGGAAGTGGTTATCTTGGCCTCAGGGTGTTTAATGTAATTTGTATCTCACACTAAAAGAAGAGGAGGTAAAAATAATCAATGTATTTACTAAGAGCTAACTCAACCATTCTGTAGCTCTTTAATACAAAGGTTGAATGACTGATCCTGTTGTGTTTTGACAAAAGCCATGCTTAAATTAATTGCAGCATACAATTTATTCATGTGGGCACTTGTAAATCTAGTAAGAATGACCCAACGGAAAGACTGGGCCAAATATAGACAGATCACAGAAGAATAAACCCAACAGACCAATAAAAATATAACAAGGTATTAAATTTCATTTTACTCATGGAAATGGAAATTGGGACTTAGAGAGAGAGAGAGAGAGAGAGAGAGAGATCTCACTTGACACCAATCAAAAAGTCTGATAACACCAAACATTATTTGGGAATTATGGGACTCTGTTCCCTGCTGAAGGGGGTATAAATTGGCAAAACGATACCTTAGAATAATACCACGTGTTTTTAACACAAAACACATATTATAATATAAAACAATGTTCTTTTTATTAATGCCTACATATATTTGCAGAAAAACATAAGGACATAAATGGAAGAAGATAAGCTACAAGATTGGACTACAGCTGAGAAGGGAAGGAGCAGGAAGAGATAAGAACATAGGCCTCAAGCTGTCCCTGCAATGTTTTGTTTCTTTAAAGGAAAAGCAAGATTTTAAGCACGTGGAAAAACATTAACATGTATTAAAGCTGGCGATAGGTTCATGGTGGCACTGCTGCATGTGAAATATTTAATATAATTTTTAACTTATTGGAAAACAAACCAGGGATTGATCAATACAGGGAAAACCCAACTTGTGACAATGTGCATGTGATCCAGGACTAGGCTTTCCCTGGGGGATGGAATCTAGGTTAAGGGAAAATTAATGTTTTCCCACATTCAAGGCTTCACATGACTACGAGTATATGGTTATCTTTTCTTTTTTTCCAAAAAGGAAACCATTACTAAGCCAAAAGAAGGTAACTTTAATTGGGTCACGGGGCTTCAAATCCCAGATCTTGAAACGAAAATCTCACTTACCAATGGTTGTCACTTGGACAACAGCTCTGACTGTCCATGAACTTGGGCTATCCGATTCAGTGTAATCACACACGTACGTGCCGTCCTGTTCTTCGTAAACTTCATCCACTAGGATTGAGTTGCTCCTTTCTTTAAGGAGTGGATTTCCATTCTAATCCAAGGGACAAGAAAAATAAATAACTTTCTTTAACTGGAGAATCGTTATTAATATTAATCACAACAATAGAAGAACTTTACAAACGAGAGCATCACCGAAGCTGTGAAGAGCTTCTGTGCAGAAACTGTATTTGCAAGACTCTCATTTGTTCATGACAGGTATTTAAAAATACAGTCACATTATCTGTTAAGATCGAGGCACCAAATCTGACTGATCCGCAAATGTTATTTAGCCTAGTATTTTCCAAAGCATGACTCAGGCCTCTGAAAATATTCTAGAGATCTCATAGTGTTTTAAGGGGCTGATACCTCCATGAATTTTTTTTTAAACCATGTATATTTATATTTACGGAAATTGACATAGTTTTTTTGTGTGTATGGGGCTAATACAAAGTTTCTTCTGTAAATAAATTTAACTCAAAAAAGGTGAAATTTGAATTAAAAATATTAAGTAAATAACTAAATAGGTGTACATAGATACGACAAAGATTGACTGATGAGTGAAAAACAATGAGCTCATGGTGGACCCACACCCAAGTGGAAACTAAAATGCAATTATGAACATTTCTCTCCCTTACTTAGCATATCCATCAGGGATACTCTTCTACTCTTCTAAGGTCTAAAGTTCTCCCCCAGCTGAACTTACCATTCCTTCCTGCTCTCATTTCCTGCTGCTGCCTCTCCACCCACTTGCCATTCCCTAAATAACCATATTCTTTCCCCATCCATGTCTCGGTACATCTCTCCCACCACTTTCCCCAACACTGGGTAGGCTGTGGCTCCACCTTTGACTCCAACTCAAGAGGAAACTCTGGCAGAGAGAGTGATCAGGCACTCTCCTGGCAGAACCAGGCCCTGCACGCTTCCAGACCTCCACGATCGCACATAGCCCTCTGATCATAATTTCTGTGTACAGTTACCTCTTTCTGTGTCGTTGTTGAGACAGCCTTTGTGCCAAGACACAGCTGCTCCTGGACACACTGGCAGGAATAAACGTAGATCCCTCCCACCAGAGAATGCAGAGTCATGACTTCCTTCTGAGACTGAGAGAGCGCTCAGTCTCAGAAGGCAGGCCCCGGGCATAAGCCAGAGTAGGATGCACTTGGGCAGCCTTGTCTCAATTCACAGGAAGCAGGGATGCTCCCTCCAGTCTAATCAGAGCCTAAAGAATATGCAGGAATCACGCCATTGAAGGGAAGTGCCATCCTGGAAATATTTGAAATGGAGCATGGTTATAGGTAATAAGGCCACGGTGAGGAGGCTGATGCATGTAGATGGATTTGGTTTTTGCATCTCTAGTATTTGGCAAGCAGGCCAGCATCGTAAGCTCTTTGTAAAGGATGAGTGAATAAAGTATGTATAATTGAAAGGTTTTGAAGCATAAGAGTCATGTAATCACCTTCATATCACTAGGGGCTAAGACATAGAAAGGTCTCAAAAATATCTGTTGAATGGTTCGGTATCACTGTACCAATAATTCTGTAGCCCCTAACTTCCACGTAGCACATGGCCTTTCAATCTCTAACAAATAGCCCCTGGAGAGTATCTCTCACCACAGCAGTGAAAAGCAAAAAGATAAGCAACAAAAATAACAAAATAGTAAGTACCTCGTATACAGATTAAAAAATTCTTTCTCAGGTTTTATCTCATATGATTCACTCAAAGGATTCTCTGAATTGGATTGCACAGACTCTCTGAGAAAACCAAGATTCTGGAGTTCCTGTGTTGCCCTGTATCACAGAGCTAGCAACTGAGAGGACTGAGGGTCAATGTGAATTTTTCTGACTCTTGAGTTTCATGTTCTCATTGAGGAATTTCCCTTCTACTTCCCATGCTAACTCATAGGAGCAGGGATTCCCCTACTCCAAGTCTCTGGTGTGGTTCCTGTGGCCCAAGATGGGACTTCCGGTAGGTTGCTAAGGAGCCTGAGGGGAGGGTCAGACTGGTCAGAGGGGGCAGCTGCAGGCAGGAAGTAAAAGAAAGCAAACAAGTGGGGCAGACAATGTTAAATATCAATCAGCTGATCTCAAGGGTCAAGGACCCCTTCGAAAGAAGGGTCAGAGCATGGGTTCAAAGTTCAGAGATAAAACTCTGGAGAATACAATAATCACACACAAAGAGCAGAGATTGGAGCAGAGATGTGTCGTGAATCAGCCAAGAAAGTAATGGGGAGAGGACGCAGAGTGATGACTGAGACCTCAGCTACGCCACAGTGGGGATGGGTCAAAACAAAGTGGACCTAATTTTTTTTTTCATAAAAACATAAGTATGGGGGCACCTGGGTGGCTCAGTTGATTAAGCATCTGCCTTTGGCTCAGGTCATGATCTCAGGGTCCCGGGATCGAGTTCCGAGTCCGGCCCCCTGCTCAGCAGGGAATCTGCTTCTCCCTCTCCCTCTGCCCCTCCCTGCCCCTGTTCATGTGCTCACTCTCCCTCTCTCAAATAAATAATAAAATCTTAAAAAAATAAAAGAAGGTATGACTTCATATGTATTCTTAAGACTTAATGAGATGGAACTAAAAGGAAACATCAAAGAAAACAGGTAAAGTAGAGGCCATTTATGTCAAGAATAATGGGAAATCCATTCTGGTAAGACAATTGCAAATAAATCAAGTAGGAAAGGGAGGTGCTAACGGGGCTGTTTGCTCAGCTGTGAAACAGTCTTGAAGAAAATACGGAAGGAGGAACGTCTCAATGTGAACCTGTATGAATAGTGTCAGTAAGTCCTAGACAGAACAGAGGCATTCAGAAAAGAGGAAGGCACTTAGGACTTTTAAAGGAATGTGTGAAGCAAGAAGAACAAAGAAAATGTATTATAGGAAATGAAGTTATTGAAATATTACCGTCTAATGTCATCAAGCTCTAATCCTACCAGCCAGTGCAGCCACCCCAGGGAGTACAATACACCCGGTGTTATTCTATGGGAGTGGTGCTCCCCACCATTGGACGACACAGTGAAGATCCTACCAGGGCTTTTGCTACCTAGTTTGGGAGGACTCCCAGCATGGACATCTCGAGCCCTACCCTCCCTGATGGACTTCACATTTCCATGCCTGTTTTAAGGACTCATTATGTCCAGATCTGTGTATATGAGCTCTTCTCTTCCCTCATTGAATTCACTTCTACCTTCTCAACTTGCTAAGGGTTGTGAACATATTTGAGCCAGAAAGACCCAAAACATGAGTCGTCTCTTCTATGTCCCCCAAAATATTTCATCTTGTATTTTATTCCTTGAAGATATCACTGGCATCCACCAATTTCTTTCTGTCCCCACAGCTAGTTCCCTGGACCAGGATTCACACTTGTAAAGTTCGGTCACACCAACAGCGACCCCCAATAACCATACCACATAACCAACCTACAGCCTTTGTTTTCAGCCCTAACCCTAAGTACACCTCTCAGAAATGCCCTGCTACCACCAGGCTGAGCCACTCACCATTCACGGAATGTGCCTCTCGTGCTTCTGCTTTCTGCTCCCATCTGCCTTTTCCTGCAGCTTCAGTCTCTTGCCCTAATCATCAACTGACCACATTCTACTTATACATGAATTTCGTACTCATATTTATCTTCTAAGTGGAAAAGCGTACATTATGAAAAGTATAGACCCATGAGCTAGGTGTTCATCTCTAGCCAAAGTCTTAAATGAATTATTGGGCAGATGGCTTATGAGCTCTTAAAAAAGAGAAGTTGGCTAATATCAGCCAGCTTGCACTCACTACCAACATTCATGCCAGTCTTGTCATTTTCTTGTATGATAAAAGGAAGAGACCAGAGGCTCAGAGGAATACAGGAATATGATAGATGTTCTCTCTTCAATGTAGTGAGTCATTTGGAAAACATGTTCATGAGGTCTTTCTTAAGTAAAATAGGTACATATGGGCTGAATGAGTCAACATTTGGGTGCCCTTTTTAAGTTAATTGAGCAGTAATACTTCCCAAGTTGTAGATTTGTTGTAGACCATGGGATCATGCTAGAGTAAATAGCCCAGGCTGTTCAGTATTTTTGCTGAGACCTATCATGCCTGCCTCTCATCCTCAAGTCACACAAGTCTGGGAGTGATGGCTTAATATGGTGGATTTTAAAATCAATTCCAAGTTCTTGATATGTAGAATGATGAGCTAAAGCCAACAAATAGGGATTTAATTAGAATAAATGGAAAATCTTGAACGTGGGTTACAAATTCTACTCTGTTGATACAAAAGTGAACTGGCTTGATCACAGTTCTTGTGAAAAAAAAAAAAACAAAAAAACAAACAAAAAACCCAACCTGCCAACTAAGAATGAATCAACCACATAATGGAGCTGTCCCAAAGCTAACATAATCATAGACCACATTGATATGCTGCTCAGAACAAGAAGAAAAGAGTTTCTCTGTTTTCACTGTTGGTCAGGCAACACGTGGGTTATAGCATTGAACAGATGTCAGAAAAAATGCAGGATCATGAACACTCTGAAATTGCTCGGTGAGAACAACTGAATGGCCAATATACCAACCTTGAAAATACTTTTCAGATATCAAATTGAAATGATCTCTACTTCTTCCCCACTTGGAAGAACACTGATCTTTGGTCTAGCCCGTCTCACCAACTCACCAGTTCTCTGTCACTCGGCTCGCAGAATGCCAGGCAGTACTAGTGACTATGAGAAAAGTAGGCCAAAAAGAAATGAGAAGGAGAAGTGGCAGGTCTGAGTGTGTACGTTCCATGGAACGCAGGGCTCCGAGGTGAGGCCGTGGTGACGTCAGCACTGTGGCCAGTGAGTGTGGCACATGAGGGAGGTTGTCTGAAACCACATGGAAAGGTTACTTGGGGCACAAGTCTAAGTCACAAGAGGCCACAGCAGTGTCTCCGACACCCGAGTCTCAATGCCATTGTGGAAGGACTTCTCCTGCTGTCCTGTAGTAATTTTGCCCGTGTCAAAGATTTGCTTAGCGAGAGAATGTAAAATGAATTTCATTAAATGTAATTCTCATTTATTTAAGATGAAGTCTGTTTAGGCTATTTCTTATTAGATTTCTAGAAATTAGCAAAATATGGAGAAAATGTTCTTTGAGTAAATAACAGATAATTCACTCGAATTCTGACTTCTTGGTCATTTACTCTTTCAAGTAAGAATCTCCAAGCCTAAATCTTTTGACATGTTATTAAACATCTTTTGAAAGCCCCCAGAGCCTCGAGCCCATGGATTTATTTCAGTAGGATATTCTATACATCTGGCAGAGGCATCCCTGGTCAGCAGTGTCATTTGAATTCAATAACACCATGTTTTCCTCTGCACAGCCCGTGTTAGCACCTGCTCTCTGTTCTGAGCTGGCTTAGGTGTGACCCACCCACCACCCGAGTACTGGGGGTTTAGCACGAAGGAAAGGAGCATTGCGTATTATTTGCTGCCTAATGTCATGACTTCTCGTGATACCCTCCTTCCGTGAGGACTGTGACTTTTCAGGTTAGTGCATGACTGTGTGTGTGTGTGTGTGTGTGTGTGTGTGTGTGTGTGTGTGTATGCATGTGCACACACACACGCAATTGGGAAACATACCTTGAATGATTACCTATCCAAATCTGCATCAGAAAGTATAATTTAATTTAATTTATTGAATATTTATTTATTTGAGAGAGAGTGTGAGCAAGACAGAGCAGGAGATGGGGGAGAGGGAGAGGCAGACCCCCCGCTGAGCAAGGAGCCCGAGCCAGGCTCGATCCCAGGACCGTGGGATCATGACTTGAGCCAAAGGCAGACGCTTCACTGACTGAGCCATCCAGGAGCCCCTAGAAAGTACAATTTTGACAAGAGACATTGTTGTCCACTTTTAGGACAGATGCTTATTCACCACTAAACACACTGACATTTGCAGTCAAGACTGCAGAGACGTGAAATAAAGCCTCCTTCTGTGAATGTCATACACTGTTAGGGTTTAGTTGACAAGAGCAATATATGCAGAAAACTGGCAACCATTGTGTGGCTTCTGTTTACCTGAGAGTGAAAATAGCCTTCCTTTCAGAGATACAATCGTTGAAAATGTAAATGCATTTTGATCTGAAATGATGGGGGGGGAGGGGGGCAAGCCTGCTTTTACTGACCTAGGAACAGCCTACCTTGACATAGCAAGATATCTGTCATCCCAGACCACAAAGACTTTTGAACCAAGGGAAGTTTTGTTCTTAAGAGAACTGAAAATAGGGGCACCTGGGTGGCTCAGTTGGTTAAGTGTCTGCCTTCAGCTCAGGTCATGATCCCAGGGTCTTAGGATCGAGCCCCGAGTAGGGTTCCCTGCTCAGCGGAGAGCCTGCTTCTCCCTCTCCCTCTACTGCTCCCCCTGCTTGTGCACGCTCTCTCTGGGTCAAATAAATAAATAAAATATTTAATAAAAAAAAAAGAGAACTGAAAATAATGAACAGAATAATGGACTCTTCTGGTTTTTAGAAATTAAATTTTAGAAATTTAAAACTTCTAGAAATTTTTATGAAATTAATGTGTTTCTTAAGTAGGATTTTATTGAGGCCAGCATTTTTTCAGTGTCACTTTAAAATACAAATGTGAGACCTACAGCACATCACATCACTTGTTCTCTCTGTATACTTATTTCTATAGGGGACATGATAGCGCCTGTCTCCCCATTGTCGCCAGGTGTCAGGGGAATCAAGTGAGGAAATGGGTCCTCACACCACAGTGCTTGTACAACCGTGACTCTCTGATTGCTGAGTCTGAGTGCGTAGAACCATGAGCTAAACATGGGCCACTTATGTGGCCGATCAGTGGCAATTTAAAATGAAATTTTTATATTAGCAAACATGTTTTGAAGTCGAATTTCACATTTTACATGACTTTTTACAGCAAAGTATTGGACTTCGAACTATTATTGCAAGTGTAGGAGGCAATTTAAATTCTATTCTTTGTTTCCACCACCCAGGGGTCAACTACCATGGTGCTATGTTGAAGGAGATGCTTATGTGACATTTATATATCCGTTAGTAGTTGGAAAAACTGTAAGATGCCAAGGCAATGTGAAGTGTTTTTGTTATGAAGCTTATTCACATGTGGTTCATAGCGCAAAATCATTAGGAAGCCTGCTTCTTCCTTACCCCCACCCCCTTTCCTCTTTATACTGCCTTCCCGTCTCCCACCTCCCCACCTGTGCAAGACACCTGTCACCTGGGCCACCTATGTTTGCCATAACTGTCCTCCCAGATGTGTTCTCTTTGGAAAGCATTCCAGTCTCCTATTTTGTTCAGAAACCCTCTGGGCCTCACTTGTTGGTGTCTCCCTTCCCCCAGTAGTGCCCATTGCTTTCCAAAGGCAATAGAAATGAACTCGCCTGGTCTTCTGCATTAGCAGATGTTCATAAGTTTATGTCTTACCTCATGCATAATGCACTTAACTTTTAGAAACTTCGTTGGCACTGATCAAAAAGATGGTTCTCCTACTCGCAATATGATGCTCTGTGACTCCCTAGGAGAAAGACCCTTTAGAAGGTCTGGTCTTCTCTGTAGGCACAAGGTCAGGATTTGCAAAGCTCTAGACCCCAGTTTCTCAAACCCACATTTCCATAAAGCACCCATGGGGATGTTACTGTAAAAACTATACTCCTGCATCAGTTTTGGAGAAGTCATTCTTACCTGGTACCAGGTCACCTGTCGACTTTGTGCATCACTTTGGCAGTTGAAAGTAGGGCAATGAATATAGTCAGTGCTACCAAGAAGAAGGTATTGCTCGTGTGGTACAGAGTTATTTGGCATACAGGATAGATTTGTCTTAGGCTTCACTTCTAAGATGGTCTTGACACAACAGGCCTCATCCAGAGGGCTCCTAGGAGAGTTAACAAGGTCTTGTGAACATAGACGTTATATCCGGGTAATAGAGGATTCGGGAATGTTTTCATATAAGAATGCATTCGGGACATACCTAATCCTGGGTCTACAGATATATGACCCAGCATCATGTATTCCTGTCATCAAAAAGTGCAGGGTGCTCTTCTGGATGACGTGAGCAGAGCTGTTAGTTATTTCCCGTAACGGATCTCCATTTTGAGGTTGTAGGTACCACTGGACATCAGATAGGTCCTTATGACCACTGCAGTGCAAGTTTTCAGAGCCTGGACTTCCGTGGGATTGCTGTGACTGTGTTAAGTTACAAAATAAGACAAACTGCTCCCTCATTGAAGAATATTCCCAAAGCAGTTTCTTGGTGATGCAATCTGAAAACCACAAGGAACAAAGCAACAGAGAGATGCATTAGAAGATGAAACTCTCCCTTGGCAATGCGTTTTTGGACATAACATCTAAAGCACAAAAAGGCAAATAAAAACTAAAGTATTGGGCACCTGGGTGGCTCAGTCAGTTAAGCTTCTGCCTTCGATTCAAGTGGTGATCTCAGGGTTCTGGGATCAAGCCCCACCTCGGGCTCCTTGCTCAGCAGGGAGTCTGCTTGTCCCTCTGCCCCTCCCCCCGTTCATGATCTCTCTATCTCTCTCAAATAAATAAACAAAATCTTTAAAAAAAATAAACAAGTAGAACTACATTAAACTAAAAAGCTTCTGCACAGCAAAAGAAATGATCAATGAAATGAAAAGACCCAAAGAATGGCAAAAACATTTTCAAACCATTTCTCTAATAAAATATATCTGATTAACATCCAAAAGACATAAAGAACACATACAACTCAGAAGGAAAACCAACAAATACACAAGAACAAACAAACAACAAACAAAAACCCCTAAATAAACCACTTAAAAAATGGGCAATGAACCTGAATAAACATTTTCCAAAAAAATATATAATTGACCAACAGGTGCATGAAAAGGCGCTCAACATCACTAATCATTAGGGGACTGCAAATCAAAACCCCAGTGAAATATCACCTCACACCCGGTAAGATGGCTTATCAACAAAGGACGAGACATAAGAGATGCTGGCAGGGGAGAGGGGAAAAGGGAACCCTTGTGCACTGTTGCAATTATAAATTGGTACATCCACTATGGCTTCTCAAAAGAATTAAAAATAGAACTACCGTATGATTCAGAAATTTCATCTCTGGGCTATATCTAAAGGAAATGAAAACACTATGTTGAAAAGATAGTCTGCACTCTTATGTTCATAGCAGTGTTGTTGACAATAATCAAGATATGGAAATTAACCTAAGTGTTCCTCAACAGATGAATGGATAAAGAAGTTGTACACACACACACACACACACACACACACACACACGCAAGAATATTATTAGGCTATAAAAAAGGAGGAAATCCTGCCATTTGCAACAACATGGATGGACCTTGAAGGTATTATGCTAAGCGAAATAAGTCAGACAGAGAGACAAATACCATATGATGGCACTTATACATGGAGTCTCAAAACAAAAAACAAAGCAAAACAAAAACCAAATTATAAACATAATTAAATAAATAAAAATAAAGTGAAATTTAGTAACATTTTTAAAAAAAGAAAAAACGGAACAAACTGAACAAATAAAATTATTTAATATTATTTCCAGTGTCCAACCATGAAAAATAAAACAAATAATGGGAAAAAAAAGAGATCAGATTTGTGGTTACCTGAGGCTGGGTGGGGAGTGGGGACACTGGGTGAGGTGGTCAAAATGCACAAACTTCCCGTTATAAGATACATAAGTACTGGGAATGTACTGGAGAACACAATGGCTCTAGTTAACGCTACTGTATGATGGATCTAAAAGATGTCAAGAGAATAGGTCCTAAGAGTTCTCATCACAACGAAAAAAAAAAGAAGCTTCTTCTTCTTCTTTTTTTTTTTTCTTGGTAGCTATATGAGATAATGGATATTAACTACACTTATTGCAGTAATCATTTCACTATTCACGTAGGTCAAGTCACTTTGCTGTATATCTTAAATTTGTGTCCTGCTGTCACTTATATCTCAACAAAACTGGAGGGAAAAAAAATATCAAACTCTAGCTTACGTTTACAAAGAGTACATGACTTAATGAGGAATTAAGCTCCCTTGTCTGTCTTCTTCACTGCTTCCATTTAGAAGGTCATGCTCTAACTCCCTCCCAGGGGACTTGCCAGCAGCCATAGCACTTTCCTGTTAAAGATGACCAAACCATCATCCCTCATTCCCCTTCAGCTGCTCCCACTGAACACCCGGCTACTGTAACTGGGCTCCCCATTGATGCTTGGTATCAGCTGAAAGCTGTTCACCCCAGTAATTTCTCTCTTCCTGCACCCATCTCAACAGTAGGAAGGAAATGCTCTGTATTAGTAGGTCAAGCTGCTGATATATCAGATTATCTGTCACTTCAAACTTTGACCACAGACTCACAGTGTTAACATGAAAAGTGAAAACCCTACCTGAAAGAGTCATTTCTTTAATTCTCTCTCCTGTGACAAGCCAAAGAAATATCCAGCCCAAATAAAGCATCATTCTCCCTGGGTCCTGTCATCCCTTCAGTGAATTTGTTCTGTTGCCAGGCTGTGGTACATTGTGTTTCAGAGCTCCTCCCTGAGAATCCTCTTCATTTCTGTAAGTCAAGAAATGAGAAATGAAGAAATTAGAACCAGTGATCAAAATGCAAGTCACACAGGAAACCTTGAAAGGGGCGGGTCCTACCCAAATGCGCCTTCCCATGCCCACAGTGGTGTGTGGCAGTCTCTGCATGTGTCATTTCTTATCATCTAAAGGAGGAAGTGTCTCGAGCTCACGGTAACCACTTGGACCCCTGCACTATACCGTGTGTTCTTTTGGTGACATTTCTTCAAGGAATTCTTCTTTTTCTTCTTTGTCTTTTTTTTCTCTTAACGTTATCACCTAGTATGTATATTTCCATGAGAGATTTGGAAAAAGTTAAATGAAACTTTTCCTGCAAAGGTGACCCAAGTTGATTAAAACTGTCGGGATCGCCACAGTTCCGGAAGCCTGTGCTATAGCTCATATGTATAAAATTTCAGAATGTCCACATGTCTGTTTTATTTACTTTATTATTTGTATTAACTGCTAGAGGATAGACTCTCTGTTCCCCAAATAAGAAAGGAAAAGGTGCCACTGGATGACAATACGACTGTTTTACTCTGTGTATCACTCTTGGGGTTGGTTGTAAGAATAAGGAACTTTATCTAAAAATTTGCCCTAAAACACTCCGATACTGTCTTAGGCTCTTTAAAGTGAAGGTGGGGTGGGGGTGGGGAGCAAAACAATCCTCTGAAATAGAAAATTGAGGGAGTAAAATCATCGGAAGAGAGAGAATGAGAACCTGGCCTGTGTTCATGGCAATTTTGTGTCCCTTATTGATAGGGTAGCCATTGGAATTTTCAAACCATTTGTAAGAGATGAGAGATAAGGATACTGGGTAGGTGTCTTAGTCCATTTGGGCTGCTTTTTGCTGTACCAGAATACCACATGGTGGGTGGTTTATATACAACGGGAATGTATTGCTCACAGTTCTGGAGGCTGGGAAGTCCAAGATCAAGTCACCAGCATGGTCGTATTCTGCTGATGGCCTTCTATCTAGCACATAGTGCTTTCCACTGTGTCCTCACGTGGTAAAAGTCTCTCTGGAGTCTCTTTTATAAAAACACTAATCCTACTCATGAAGGCTCTTGCCCTTATGACCTTCGGAAGCAACTTCCAAAGACCCCACCTCTTAATACCATCCTTAGTGAGAATTCAACATATGAATTTGGAAAGTCCAGAATAGTGTGTAATATTTGGTTATTGTTTAATGTTGTCTTGAACAGAAAATAAAAGTAATTTTGCTATAGGACTGCTTCATCTCTCCTTTTAGAGTCCTGAACTATTATCACTAATATAAAAAGTACTCTGTATTACTCTGTGTGTTACTCTTGGCGTTATAGGAATAAGAAGACTTACCCCTGAGCTTTGCCTAAAAATTCCCCCTAAAATACTCCCATGCTGTCTCAGGTTCTTTAAAGTGGGGGTAGGGTGGGACAAAATAAACTGTACGGTCCCTGTCCTTAAGGATCTGTCACAATGTGAAGAACAATGGTAAATAAAAAATTATTCTGACACATTGGGATAGTGAGAAAGACTTTTATTCAAGACCATTGCAGTAAGGGAGAGAAATCAAGCTCTGCTCAGAATACAACGACAACAGGGGAGGATATAGTCAAGGAGCAAGGTGAGGGGGTCAGGGGCTGGAACGTTACTAAGGAGACACCAAAGGTAGAGGGATTCTTACTAAACCGACCTAACGGAGTTCTTCATTCGAGGTGAGTCGAGGGTTTAGATATCAAGGGTAGGAGGATGACTTAGCAGGACGCTTTGCTAAGAATGAGCTGGTAAGACCAGACATACGACTGGGGCGGGGTTCAGGGCCTAATGGAGAAGAGGTCTCAGAGAAGCCTGACTGAAGTTTGGTCAGGGAAAGAGTCTTTGTCAACACAAACATGCAAATAAGCGATTACAGGAGGATGAAAGATAGAACCAAATACAGTGATCACAGAGAAGAAAAAATAAAGAGGGAAAGGAAAGAAAGAAAGAAAGAAAGAAAGAAAGAAAGAAAGAAAGAAAGAAAGAAAGAAAGAAAGAAAGAAGAAAGGAAGGAAAGAAAAGGAAGAAAAGTTACATGAAATGTCACTTGGCCCTTTAAAAACCTCCCCACAATACCACTGTGCTTTAGGAAGCTGACAAAATCATTCTCCCTCTCTTTCCACATCTAACCAGCCAGGCAAATTCCTCTCCTCACCCCTCCCTGCCTTCACTGGCCCTTCCTGTGACCACTGCCTCCACCCCCAACCTTCCCAGAACATTTCTTTCCAGGTTTCTCCACTTTTTTCTCATAAATACATACTGGGCTTTCCACATCTTATGAAATTCTTCATTTCTGACCATTTTCCAACACACACACACACACACACACACACACACCATGTCTCCAACATCTTCAGATGCAGGAAGGAGAAATTTTAATATCTATAATTTTTTTTATTAATAAGCAATGTTTCTCCAACAGAAACATTGAGCTTGAGGAGTCTTTGGGGACCCAGTTGGAACACTGCAAAGGCAGCGGGTGACTCAGAAATGCTTCTGGGGGTCAACGGCATGGGGAGGAATGCAAGCCATGAGCGTTTGTAAGCTGCAAGGAGAGGGCAGACAGATTTTCTTGAAGAACACCAGCCGGGAGAGGGTGGGTCAAGGCCAAGGCTGAAATGAAAAAGAATAAACCCAAAAGGAAGAAAAGAAGCAGAACATGGAGACCATCCTGATACTAAGCACAGAGAAAGTCTGGAGGCAAAATGGGACGTCAGTGTCAGAAGCTATAGAGTTGGCATGAAGAGGACTGAGAAGTGTCCTCTAGGTTTGGCTCTGATAGATCAGATCAGCTTGTGCGAGGGCCGGGGGTGAGGTGATAGCAGTGCAAGAGAAAGAAGCAGCGGAAGGAACGTGAAGGGTGGGGACAAGCCGTGTAGTCTACGGGCAACACTGTGCAGGGAAGCCGGAGGCGGCGTTGAGCATTTGTTGACACGGGCAAAGCTTAGACGCCGTTCAGCAGTGAGGGGAATGAGTGCAGGTTAGCAGGTCGCGTACAAGTGAGAGTGGGAAGTAGGAAGAGGTAGAATCCCTAAAACCACGGAGAGATCAGGCTTGGACAGGAGGCTGCAGAGCCATACAGGGCGGAGGAAGATCTCTCCAGACCAGTTTACCCAGCAGGGGACCAGAGTACTGGTGCCTGACCTGTGGAGACGAGAGCACACTCAGGAGAGGAGAGGCCTCATGAGATGGCGGAACACTTTGAAGAGAGCCGGGCCCGGGGACTAGAGTCATTGAATTGTTTATTTCTGTTGGTGACAACTGGTGGCTCTTCTTACAAGGACCATGGTCAAGGAACAAGGCAGGCTCAGCAACTGTCTTTTGAGATGTGGTCTCCCCTTCACCTTTCTTTCCTTTACCTCAAAGAATAATCTCCCCATCTCCAGCCTCTAGAAGCATCTTCCTAAAAAACAAACCTGAGCATGCCGTTTCCATGCTGCAGACTTTATCAGTAGGATCGCACATGAGATAAAGGATCCATTCCAGGGGCGCCTGGATGCTTCAGTCGGTTAAGCGTCTGACTTCAGCTCAGGTCCTGATCTCAGGGTCCTGGGATCGAGCCCCATGTCAGCCTCCGAGATCAGTGGGGAGTCTGTTTGAGGATTCTGTCTCTTCCTCTTCCTCTGCCCCTCCCCCTGCTCACTCACACATGCTCTCTCACTCCTTCTCTCTCTCTCTCTCCCTCTCTCTAAAATAAATAAATAAATCTTTAAAAAAAATCCATTCCACCCACCATTTGCAAAACACCGAGGGACTTGATTCGGCTCTCTCGTGTCTTATATTGCATTTTTTCTCCAGAGAAACCTTGTCTGGCCATTGGCATAACGAAACCCATCCCTCCCTCCTCGCCACTGTACCAGCCAGCAACTTTCTTGTTACACATTTTATAGGACTTTGTCTTCGCTCACAGTACGGTCTCAAAATATGTTGTTTTAAAAACTTCTGCCCCAACTAGAATCGAAACTCCATGCCAGGAGGAGCTGGGTCTGCTCTCTCCAGGAATAGTGCCTGGCTAAGAACAGGGCCTCAGTAACTCCTTGTTCATAGTTAACCCACACACAGTAGCATTGTTATCGTGTATGCTGTGTTCTCACACTAGACTGGGAGCTCCTTAAGAGCAGGGATCTTGTTTCAGAAATCTTAGCTTCAAATCCTAGGACAAAGCTTTATGTATAAGTCACAATCAAATCTGTTGTCCCGATAAATGCAAAACTCTTCAGGAGGAATCGGAGCGAACGCATATCAATCTAGTTTTGACCATTCACTTGACTCCAATTAAGACACCTAACCCACCTCTGTACTTCAGTTTTCTTATCTGCAAAATGGATGATTTGGACTGTGTCAGTAGTTCCTCACCTTAGAGCTAGGGAATCTGAACTTCTGGGGTTGAATCTAGGAAATGTGTATTTTTTAAAATCTCCTTGGCTTGGGGACCGTGAGAACATGATTACTAAGATCATCTCAGCTCTAACATTCCGTGATTCCATGCTTGAATGTCTGAGCCTATAGCCAATTGGTTACCATACCCCGCAGCCTCCAGACCCCAGGAATTTTGATCCCAACCTTGAGTCAACAGAATCTCTCCCCATGATGCACTCACCTGCTGACCGAGGACCCCAGGCTGCCTGGAGCTGTTTCCAGACTATATAGCTCTGTCTCTGGGACATCGTTTCTCAAATTTTCTTGATGACAAGAATCACCTGGAACACTGATTAAAAATGCAGATTTCTTCCAAATCATATTAAATCAGAATCTTGAGGAGAACATTGGAATCTACATTATAAACAAGGGTCAGGGCAATCACTATGATCCAGGAAGCATTCTTGGGAAGTCCACTCAGGGACAAGAATAGAGCCTGGAGAGATGGGTCTGTGCTGAGTTATAAAAGCTGTTGTCAGCACTGTTGGCAACTGAACAACACAAGGACAAGCCTATTCTGGAAACCCCATTTGTGTGGGATAACACACTGTGTGACTTGTCAACATCTACCTTTTTAAGACTGTTTAACGTCTAGGTGATGACTCTCATTCCACCATTACCAAAATGCCTTCAGAATCATAAGGAATCACAAAAGGTACAGAGTATATGGTTTATTGAGTTAGGGCATCTTAATACAAAACAGTATGTAGAGTCTCTGCTGATGGTAGTTAAAACCATGGGCAGGTGTCACTGAACATAGTTCACTGCTCTCATTTATTTTCTGGTCACATATGGGAAGATGATTGTCTTTCTATTTTACTAATGGACAACCAAAGCTCATGTTGCTTGAAATAGTGGACCCCACTATTAATGATAATCACACATCTGGTAAGTATAAAAAGAAGAATTCATGTCCAGATTTAGAGGGTCTCAAAGACTATGATTTTTCCATCACCACATGCTACCCCCTCACAGAAGGAGACGAGAGCCCAACAAGGCAACTTCAAGTACCCGAAGGATCTCTCCAAAACATTTTCATATCTGCTCTTTGAGAGCCACAATTCTTTTGTCAGAGGTTGATGATTCCCCACCTCCATTGGCCAAAGCTACACCTTCAACTATCTTCGGTTAACACCAAACTAAAATTTTTGTTGACCAAAGTTTTTGATGGGATAAGGCAAAAGAGAAGAAAATGCTGGAGAAGGCAGTTGTCAACAGAGCTTTAGGAATGGAAATCCTACTGTTAGAGCAAACTACTTTAGGGGCACCTGGGTGACTCAGTTGGTTAAGCATCTACCTTCAGCTCAGGTCATGATCCCAGGTCCTGGGATCGAGCCCTGAGTCAGGCTTCCAGCTCAGCGGGGAGTCTGCTCTCCCTCTACCCCTCCCCCACTGCTCATGTTTTCTCTCTCTCTCAAATAAATAAATAAAATCTTTAAAAAAAAAAGCTATCTTGTAATTGCCTGCAGGATCAGCAGTGACTACACACAGAGAACACAGGTACATACATAGATTTGGTCTAGTGTAATAGCAACTGTTTAATTCAACTAATATTGTTATGATTTTCACGTGGTCCATGTTAGCTTTATACCCCATTGTCTGGGAATTACGGAAAATCCAGTGTGTAGCGCCTGCTCTCACTCACTTGATCTTATGGTCACGTCACGATGAACATTAGAATTTGGCAAACATCTAGAGTCCCTCTACTCTTAACCAATACCCACAAAATGTTCAAATCACTACATGTCGGTTTTTTGATAACTATCATGTTTTTATAAAGTGAAGACTCTATAGATAGGGAGATATAAATTTTCTCAGAGAGCACATCCGTTATAAAAAATTTCATGAGGGGTGCCTGGGTGGCTCAGTTAAGCATCTGCCTTTGGCTTAGGTCATGATCCCAGGGTCCTGGGGTGGAGCCCCACATCAGGATCCCTGCTTAGTGGGGAGTCTGCTTCTCCCTCTCCCTCTGCCTGCCACTCCTCCTGCTTGTGCTCTCTCTCTCTCTGTCAAGTAAATAAATAAAATCTTTAAAAAAAATCTTTAAAAAAAGCTTTAAAAAATTTCATGAAAAGGAATCGTGTTAGAAATCCACTTTGAAAATTATTTAAGCTCTTTTCTCAACTTATATTTTCTGGTTAGGAAATCTAGTGAAAACAATTCTTACTTTTATTTCCTGTTCTTAAGACATTAAAAAAGGGGAAGGAACTTTGAGTCCTTATTTCAGCAACTGCCAGCTTTTGCAGCTGAAGAACATGTGAGAATATCCACTTTCAGAGTTCTACTATATATCTTTTCCTAGCCAGAAAAATACCTGGGGAAGACACAACAGCCATTTAACTCACACATGTTCGGAAATATTGAGTTCTACCCGGAGAAAAAAAGAAAACATTTGTTATTTTGCAAATAACCGTTGTCTTTGCCAAATCTTTGGTCATATGGAGAAAAATCAAATTAACTACCTGTACCGATAGAAGGAAACGTCCTGAAGATGAAGCATCTAAAACTCTTCTCTGACCAACCACCTCGACTACACAAGGTTTGTGGTTAGGTTGAGTTGAAAGAATGAGTAAGTCTGTTTCCTTTACAGGAATTTCCTGTAAAGAATATTAGCACTCCATTTCTCAACTTTGGTTTTTTTTTGTTTGTTTGTTTTTTGTCTTCTTTTTTGTCTTGTAAAACTAACCTCTGAAAGTGTAACCCTTCAGATATAAGCTTAAGCCTTTCTGATGACCAACTTCAATTCTGGAGAAGGAAAAAAATCTCTCTCCCACACTGTTTATATAAAGCAATAATTTATTGACAGAGAGGGAAATAAATTTGAAGTCTAAAATCACGGAAGTTTTTTGGCACCTGTTTATTAATAAAGAAAGCTTCAAAATATAACATATAATGAAGAGCACCATTGTTCCTTTGTTTTTGCTTTTTTTTAAATTCTGATTTTTTAAAAAGATTTTTACTTATTCGTTTGAGAGAGAGAGAGACAGAGAGAGAGCCAACGAGAGAGCATGAGCAGGGGGAGTGGCAGAGGGAGAAGCAGGTTCCCCACTGAGCAGGGAGCCCCATGAGAGGCTTTTTTTTTTTTTTGCAGTTTTATTTTTTTATCTTTGTATAATAATTTTTAATTATGTTATGTTAGTCACCATACAGTATATCCTTAGTTTTTGATGTAACGTTCCATGATTCATTACTTGCGTATAACACCCAATGCTCCATGCAATACGTGCCCTCCTTACTACCCATCACCGGCCTATTCCAGTCCCCCACCCCCTCCCCTCTGAAGCCCTCAGTCTGTTTCCCAGAGTCCATAGTGTCTCACAGTTCATCCCCCCTTCGGTTTACATCCCCCCCTTCATTCCTCCCTTCCTTCTCCAACCGATAGGAACAACTGAAATTGCTTAGTAAGGACCCTGAGACCACACTAGTCCAAAAGAGTGCTGTCCAGAAAGCATACTGCTTAAGCCTTGATATCACCTTCCCTCAAGAGTCTTATATTCTGGCAAAGATAAGGCTGATTCATCTGAGCACATCGGAGCTCCACGACTATCTTTACATACAACTAGAGGAGAGAAAAAAACACCGGTGAAGACTAAGTTTACTTTGAGATGAAGACAAAGTAAGTGCTTACCTGGGGTGAGGGCAGAACGGTAGAAGAAGGAATTAGCAATTACAGCCAGAAATTGCCCCCCAAAGTTATCTGCCACTGATCATAAAAATCTGTCTGGGATTCGAAAAGATGCGACTGCTTTTTTCAGACGTATTCCAAGAGAGGTCATAGGAAGCAGCTAAAAGGATATTCCAGGCATGTGAAGCTCCAGGCTCACAGTGTCCTGTGAAAGCAGTACAGTGACAAGAAGAAAGGCAGCAGACCTGGTGGCTGGGGAGAGACATGGATAGGATGGAAGGAGAAGTTTAAACATAAGGTGTTGTTTATGATAGGTATTCAATAACTGTTGAGTTGAACTGGATTCGGGTGAATTGGGGTGTGAAAGCCGTCCTTCTGAAGTTTTGGAGATCCTAATGCAGACCTTGATAATGAATTTGATCGCTTTAATAGGATTTGGATCTATTTGCAGGAGATGGGCTATCCTAGTATAGGCATTGTGGGGATAGTCTCCCCAAATAGCTGCCATCAATTCCTCTGCCCCGTCACATGCATTCTGCTTTACATGTCCAGAAGTAGAGTATATTTTCCCTGTCCTTGAATCTGGGTTGACGTTGTGACTTGTTTTGACCAATAGAATGCAGCGGAAGTGACAATGTGCCAGCTTGGAACCCAGTCTTTAAAAGTGCTTCAGCTTCTCCTTCCTCTCTGTTGGAAGCCAGGCACAATACAAGAATTCCAAATATCTTAAAATTGTTTTCTGTAAGGAAGCCCAAGCTAGCCAGGTTGTAAAAACATAAGGAGGGAGGGAGGGAGGGAAGGAGGGAGGGAAGGAGGGAGAGGGAAAGAGAGGGAGAGAGAGAGAGGGAGAGAAGTCTGGTCAGACTCCAGTTGCTCCAACCATCTCAGCTTCAGACATGTGAGTGAAGAACATCCTGAATGTTCCAGCCCGGCAGACACCACATGGAGCAGGAAAATGGTCCAGCTGAGCCCAATCAGATTGCAGAATTGTGAGAAATAATAATAAAATGTTATGTTTAAGCAACTAAGTTTTATGGTAGTTTGTTAGACAGCAATAAGTAACTGAAACGTATATTGTCATTGGATGACTGAATTCTATTTCACATGGGGTAAATTGCCAATGTAATTAAACAAGAAAAAGCAATTAGAGGCATTGGAATTCCCTTCCAATTCCGGTGTCTCTAATTGCTTATCTCTAATTAATTGTGCCTAATTGCCCATCTCTTTTTTCAGATGATATGATTATATGTAGAGAAAAAAACAAAGAATCAATTAAATAATCACTACATGCACAAAGAATTCAATAAAGTGTAGATGATGAAAACAAAAAGTTTAGAAGATGTAAGAAAGATACCATTTTAATAGCAAAATAGCACGAACTTAACATGAAATATCTAAAATCTTTAAAAGAAAAACTATCAAATGCTCCTGAAAGAATCAAATACAGATTTAAACAAGGAGAAAGATATTCTATGTTCTTGGTTAGGTAGACACAACCTCAAAAAAAAAAAAAATCAATCCTCCCTATGTTAACTTAAAAATTTTAATGTGAACGCAATAAAATGCCATCAGGTTTTTCTTTGGAGTTAAGCATGCTAATTATAAAGTTCATTAGGAAGAAAAAAACAAGTGAGAAATTACAGAAAATCAGTGAAAAATAGGAGTTTTGGTATGCATGCAGCAAGGGACGTAGTCACTACAAGATATTAAAAATCTCTATAATTTAAACAGTTTGGTATTATCACATGAATAGAAAGTTGACCAACAGAAAAGACTAGATGGTCTAGGAATAGATCTTATGGGATATGAAAATTTAATGGAAGTTGTATCAGTGGGTGAAAGATGATATTTTTTAAAAGTAGTGTTGTGCTAGCTAGACCGCCATGTTGAAAACATTGCTATGGATCCATTCCTTGCACTGGACACCAGAATAAATTTCAAATGAATTGAAAATCTAAATTTTAAAAAGTGAATATATACAGATATTGGAATATGGGTAAATTCCTCTATAACCAGGAAATGGGTAAATATCAATAGCAAAGTAGAAATACAAGTGATAGATTGGGAACACAAAATATTTGCAACTTCATTGCAGTGTCTTAATAGCTTATATGTAAAGATCTTTCAAAAACTGAGATGAAAAAGATCATTTTCTTTACAGAGAAATTGGCAAAAGCTAAGGTACGTACTCCTTTACATTGCTAATGGGAGTTCAAAAGGACAATCCCTATGAAAAGGCAATATTAAGACGAAGTACATATGCATTGCCCTCTGATGCAGAGATCCTACTTCTAGGAATCTATTCGCAAAATATTCTAGCAAAAATGTGAGAAGATGTACACATAAGACTATTCTTAACATGTTCATCGTTAGTTATTAAGCACACACATCAATTTGTATATCTTTTTTTAAAGATAGACATTTATTTATTCAATTTCTTTTTTTATAATAATTTTTTGTTATGTTATGTTAGTCACCATACAGTACATCCCTAGTTTTTGATGTAACGTTCCATGATTCATTGTTTGCATATAACACCCAGTGCACCATGTAATATGTGCCCTCCTTAATACCCATCCCTGGCCTATCCCAATCCCCCACCCCTCCCCTCTGAAGCCCTCAGTTTGTTTCCCAGAGTCCACAGTCTCTCATGGTTCATTCCCCCTTCTGTTTACCCCCCCTTCATTCTTCCCTTCCTTCTACCAATCTTCCTATTTCTTATGTTCCATAAATGAGTGAAACCATATGATAATTGTCTTTCTCTGCTTGACTTATTTCACTTAGCATAATCTCCTCCAGTCCCACCCATGCTGCTGCAAATGTTGTGTAATCGTTCTTTCTGATGGCTGAGTAATATTCCATTGTATAAATGGACCACATCTTCTTAATCCAGTCATCTGTTGAAGGGCATCTCTGTTCCTTCCACGATTTAGCTATTGTGGACACTGCTGCTATGAACATTGGGTGCATATTACCCTTCTCTTCACTACATCTGTATCTCTGAGATAAATACCCAGGAGTGCAATTGCTGGATCATAGGGTAGCTCAATTTTTAACTTTTTAAGGGACCTCCACACTGTTTTCCAGAGTGGCTGTACCAATTTGCATTCCCACCAACAATGTAGGAGGGATCCGCTTTCTCCACATCCTCTCCAACATTTGTTGTTTCCTGCCTTGTCAATTTTTGCCATTCTAACTGACGTAAGGTGGTATCTCAATGTGGTTTTGATTTGAATTTCCCTGATGGCTAATGATTTTGAACATTTTTCATGTGTCTGTTAGCCATTTGTATGTCTTCATTGGAAAAGTGTCTGTTCATATCAATTTGTATATCTTGATGTATAAATGAGTATAACACAAATCACATTCCCTGGGTGTGTATGAGCAACCATAAAATAGGTAAAGATAGTAAAGAGATAAAATCTTGCTGTCACAAGCCTCACACTGAGATGTTGATCTCTGAGCCCCCAGCCCGGACTGCGGTTATTACTGGTGTAGCATTCAGGAAAGATCGTGTGCCCCGCCCACAGCACACACACAAGGTTTCCTGTTAGATCTGTGGCTTGCTCACTCTTTGAAGAGCCCTCCATTACTCCTGAGCCCACCTCTCAGAGTAGCTTCTGCTCAGAAAGATGGCTTCCCCCAAACGCTGTGTCTCCTCCCTTAGGGGCACTTCAGGTATTTCCTCGTAGAATTTAAGGCTATGATTCAACTTGGCCTTGGGCACTGGTTTGCCAGTGTCCTTGCTTTAGACAAGATAGCTTCAGGGAAGCTCCTCTTCTCTGCGCCTCGCTGAGCATTCTGGCCAACCATTGGCATCAACATAACATGAGCTCCTAGTACCCATCAGAGGTCTAACTCCCTGTATCATGGCGGGTGCCACAGCGGACATGCTCTGGTCAAGTATACATTTTCATCCTGTGCAGGACTTGAGGGCTATTTCCCCCCTCTATCCTTACCCTTAAGCCTAGAAGAAAGGCTGAAGATCCTTTATACTCTTTCATTCTCCTCTGAGCTCGTCCTAAGTAGCCGTGCTTCCTCTCTGTAGACTCTGCCCTAGACCCCCGTAGTGTATGGTGACCCCACCCAGGAAAGTGCCTGAACTCTCCAAAAACTTGTCTCAAGACTCACTGTCCGACAGGTAACCCCAAAGAGAAGAGACGTCGTGCCTCTCTGGCCCAGCTGTCACGCCTGCTAGTTATGTGACCTGGGCCAAATCCCCAGACTTAACACATTTCAGGTTCCTGGGTTTGGACTATGTGGCAAATAAGCTCTCTCTTTGTTTTAAGAGATCATAACTTTTTTTTTATAAATCTTTCCGGTACACAATAGACATACATGGAATAATTATACATCTTAGAGAGCTGGCTGGTTACGGATTCTCTGAAATGGCCCCCACAGTTTAAAGACACTTGAATCCACAGAAGAGAACGCTGTTATTCTATCAATAATAGTTATTTATTGGTCCTAGTTGGAACTGTTTGCACTTAAGCTTCAAAATATACACATGAATTAACTGGCATGTGAGGAGCTAACACTCCTGCTGTGTGTTGAGTGGCTTCGTGGATTTGTAGAAGGGAATTCTGTTGCTCTGGATGGAGGGTACAACAAAGAAGGTA
Organism: Ursus arctos; assembly: GCF_023065955.2. Lineage (NCBI taxonomy): Eukaryota > Metazoa > Chordata > Mammalia > Carnivora > Ursidae > Ursus > Ursus arctos. The sequence goes on from NW_026623100.1 coordinate 7,482,261, forward strand.
GGCACAAAGTCATGTGACATTAGAAAAAGCTGAAGAAGATAGATGGAGGAGTCCATTTTGAGTGACCATTGCTTATTAAAACAAGTGGGAATCTATGTTGAGAATGAGGAAGTGGAATCCTCAAGTAAGTGAAAAAGGCATCAAGAGGCATTCCAAAATTAAGAGCACTAGACCAATGGCTTATTAATGTCTTTTAAAGCATATGTTTAATATATGTATTTAACACACTTAATACAAAATACACTTAATGTATTTTATAGCACACACAATAAAAGAGAAAAGTAAAGTCAGTCTGTGTTAGAGACTCTGATGAGAGCAATAAAGTTTCTCTAGACCGTATGTTTTCACACATAAAACATTAAGTTGGTAATTAAATTCTAATACTTTTTTAGCCACCCAAGTAGCACACAAAATTTTAAGCTCTACAAAAGCATATCACTTTCTCACACCGAAAATCTAATAAAATCTCAATTTTTTGATTTTCAGCAATATCTACTACAGCTGTTGTAAACAGTCTCTGCTTTAAACCTTTCTGGAACATTCACATTGCACCCATATATTCTAACCAGGCTTCCAGGTTTACCCAACTCTTTCCTTTCTGTGTAAGGCAGATATTTGTCACTTGCTCAGTGATTTCCATGGACAGCCATGACTGCCAAGGTCGGCGAGAAGACCCAAAGTGCTGGGCTCACCTTGTCAAAGTTTCACGCATCTAATGGAGAAATATCTTTCGCCCCTGATATGCTTCTCTCTATATACAAATGTCCTCAAGTCAAAACTACCTTCCTTCCAGATCTCTTTCTCTTTCCTGCTCTCAGCCTTCCATTTTAGTTCACTGCTAAATAACTCATCTAACAATTAATAATGAACAGTTAATAGTAATAATTCAGAATAATAGTAGTAACAGCCACACATATATTCTTAAGACTGTGCCAAGAACAGTTCTAAGTACTCTAGTTGTACTTACTCATTTAGTTCCCCTGTGAGGTAGGTACAATTACTATAAATTCTAACTTTACAGATGAGGAAATGGAGGCGCAGAGTGGTTCAAAGTTTCCAGGGGTCACAAGCCCAGGGTTCGAGCTCAAGTGTCTTGACCGCATGGCTTGTGCTCCACCACCGCGCCATGCTGCCTCCAGCTTAAAGGCATTTTAAATATGTCATTTTTTACAAATGAAGCAAGTAACTATCGTTATTTTGCTGTGCCTAATGGATAATAGTGACTAATGGGTAACAAGGATGATATGATCTGGCACCCATCCTGTCTATAAACATTCTTGTTAAAGCAACAAAACTTTTGGACCATTTTAAAAGAACCCAGAGAATTCAAATGTGTGCCTCATATGAAAGATAAAACAGTTGGAGGAAGTTCCCTCCAAACAGGCCCGATTAAGCAAGCCCTGTGCAGTGCTTTAGGGGGCTTCCAATAACTAGGCCTGCAGCTGTGGCCGGGACACATTAAATGTGTCCTGAGGCCGAGGCCCTGTCACACCTCGGTCCCCTATGCACACCAGCTCTCTGCCCCGTCCCAGGCACTGTCCATGGTGCTTAGAGGCAGGCCGCACTGTGGGAGAGCGAAGGCACCATTCCCGCTCTTACATCACCTACTGGATCATAGAAAATGCCGCTTCACGAACTTAAAATCCTTTAATTCAATCATTAGCATGAAAAACGTAAAGATGTGCCCTTTTTATAAGGCCTAAGGTATTGTGCCCAGCTTCACAGTGGCTGAACATGGATTGAGAATGAGCCCCTGTAGCCGGTTGTGGAGGAGGGAGAAACAGGAGATCCATCGCTTTGGAATCCCAGGTTCCTCTGGGAGCACATGACCACAGCTCAATGTTCAGTCTTATCTCTGGCAACCTAATGACGACTGTCATCTTTAAACCGTAAGTAGGATTTTCAGAGAGGTAAATAGTTTTAGTAAGTTCTCTTTGTAAAAAACAGGCTTGTCCACTTCGGGTCCAGAGGGTCAGAGTTCTTGCCTACGTTCAGCTTTCCTAAAGATCAGGACCGTGAAAGAACAGGCAAGACCTCAGATTCAGCCCCGCATGGCTTGACCATTTTTGCAGGCATCAGATAAAGAAGATTTTTCCAGAACCTTGAGTTATACGATGGAGGTTTATCAGCATTCCACTTCAGAACTCTGTGAGATTTCAAAAGCTGTAGTGATTGGGGAAAGAATGTGAAGTCACTGACAGGTGTAAATTCAATTAAGATGATTTTAATTTTCCTTTCTACCAGTGCTTCATGGAGTCCACTTTCAAGTTCATACCTGACTTCATTAGACATGTAGCTTTTACTTAGAACAATGATCAGTCTTCGACTTTTTTCTATCAGTGAGTGGATTTCATCAACAATAGCTGAAAATGCAAGATGTGGCATAGTCATTAAAGAGAACTAAAAGGGCAGACAGGAAACGAAATTCATTTTGCACGGTCCAATTTTGTATTAGTTAACTCTACTTCACTAGTAAGTTTTTCAAGACAAACCACTATTCTCAACTTTATACACCTGTTAAAAACAATCATCTAGGTAACAGCAATAATGAACACTTGGCGCTTACTCTGCGCCAAACCCTCTTCTAGATGTTTTATGTATATCAACTCATTAAAGCATCACAAGGACCCTATGAAGAAAGTATCGTTATCACCACCGTTTTACAGATGAGGAAGCCGAAGTAAGGGTGGTTAAGTAACTCGCCCAGAGTCACACGGCCAGTAAATGGCAGAATCAGAATCAGGACCTAGGCAGTCTGCTTCTGGAGTCCCGTGATGCTATCTTGCCTCTCCGCAGGCAGGGAGGACCACACTGAAATTCGAATTTAAAGATTATATATATATATATATATATATATATATCCCACCATGATTCCAGACCGGAAGTTGTCAAACTTTCTGTAAAGGGCCAGAGAGTGACTATGTCAGACGTTGTGTTACCCATCTCTGCTATTTAGCTCAAAGGCAGCCACAGACAACACACAAACAAACAGTGCGTTGCTGTGTTTCTACAAGGCTGATAGCCTGGATTTGACCCATGGGTGATTGACTGTCAACTTCTGTCAACTACCCCTTCTCCAATAGAGGTTTTGATCCCAACTATTTACAATTAAATATACAGTCTTTATTTTCATTTGAGAACAAAGAAGAAATCTATTTTATTTATTTATTTATTTATTTATTTATTTATTTATTTATTAAAAAGTAGTATATTATCTCCTTCTAACTGGTAGTATTTTCCCTTTCTCATTTGTAATCTAGGAGGGAAAAAAAAACCACAGCTATTCCTTATTTACTGCTATGTCTTCCATGCCCAGCTCAGAATTCGGCCCGAGGCTGGCACTCAGTATGCTGGCTGAGTGAATGATGGTGGCGGTAGAAACACGTATATTGTATCTTTGGTAATGCATCAGCACCCAAAGTATTCTGATACCAGATTTCAAATATTTGCTCTGGAAGACTTCAGAGAAAATATGCACGTGTTACTAAATTTCTTGGCTTCGAACTGGAATTTGCTTCAATATATCTTTTTTTGTTTGTTTGTTTGTTTTAAAGATTTTATTTATTTATTTGACAGAGATAGAGACAGCCAGCGAGAGAGGGAACACAAGCAGGGGGAGTGGGAGAGGAAGAAGCAGGCCCACAGCGGAGGAGCCTGATGTGGGGCTCGATCCCATAACGCCGGGATCACGCCCTGAGCCGAAGGCAGACGCCCAACCGCTGTGCCACCCAGGCGCCCCACTTCAATATATCTTTTATGGTCATTTGTATTCAGATACTGAATTGCGTAACTAAAATCCAACATGTATCACCAGTCTCCCTTAATTTATCCTTTTCCGACTCTCCTGTCCTCTACTGTAATTTTCATACCAGTGTCAACCCACTAAAGAACAAGTATTTTCTGGTAAGAATGAATCATGTTCATAGTCCAGAGGATCACGCATTAAATTAGGAACAGGTCCTGTTGTACAAAATATTACCAAGAGGGGTATTCCTACTGTGGGGCGTTTCTAGATAAATGCCTCAGGACAATGCCAATTCTGGGTCTGGTTCTGAAAGTGGAATGTCCTTTCCCCAAAGGTTCGGAGAACTAGGAAGCACGACGAAGAGCCCGGACCCCAGAGAGGCCACTCTAAGAAGCAGTCTAGTTGGCTTGTTTTCTCACTATCGAGTATACTGATTTAGCTGATTATTTCTGGTTTAAAGGGTCATGTTCATTCGTTTGTTTTTAAGCGAAACAGGATTACCTTTTGTAAGGCTGCACTATTCGGCTTTTAAAAAGAAAATCTTTCCCCTAGTTTTCTATCTGGTATTCCCTTTCTTACCTCCTCCAGGGACTACATCCCTTTCAAATATGCATAATTTATACCCAAAGTGTTTCTCCAACACCCTGGGCAAAATCTCCACAGCAAAGGTGTGCTCTTCTCCATTCTCGGGTCCACATTCTTTTAGGTAAGACACGAAAGCATCGTATGTTTTCCCATCTAGGAAATAAGGTTTACTCTTTTAATTACAGTGCAAATAAAAGTTTAAGTACAAATTTGGGTGAAAGTCGTGACAAATGGGAGCAGAACCATTGTAAAGGAAAACATTAAATAAAACACCCTCCTGTCTAGACTCCTCGAATCATACCCATTAAATATGTGCAGTCCCTTGTATATCGTTAGGACTCAATGAAGCCCTTCAAAAAAAGAATACAGAAAGTATTTCTGCTAGAAAACCAATTTAAAAATAGAACAAGAATGTTTAAACAGGTAACTTGTGAGGTCCATCAAATATTTTTTGGTTCTATGATTCTTTTTAGGCATTATTCTTTATCTCTGATTTTTTAAGTTGTCAAAGACAAGAAATAAATTCACCTATTATTAAAGACAAAAAAATAGCCTCCACAAACCTAAACGCTAATCAAGCACCCAATTAGCAAATTGTTTTTTAAGCACGTACATTAAGACTCTCACTGTTTGACTCCATAGAGGGATGGGGAGAACCACAAGCATGAAGATCCAGGAACTAAAGGAATCTAAAGGCAATAAAAGGTCAAGGAGCCCAGCTATCTCCTTGTTGCCGGAGTGGAAAGCAAATCTCACCTTGACTTTCTCGTATCAGCTACTTCTACCAACATCTTAATATGCCTACGCTCAAAATGACCCACTGGAAAGCGAAGACAGAAACAAAGCTGAGTTTACACTGGTGAGAGGGAAGAAACAATAGAGGTGATTTAAACACCATGCTATCACAATATTTAAAAATATTATATGCTCCTCGATGCCAATATAAAAACTTCCGGTCTGTTGAAAGGTTTTCATTGATAATAACATCTGCTCCTATTTAATTCCTGATAATGAAGCAGTGTTTAGGAGGCTAACGGGACAAAGTCAAGTCGAAAGAGTTACCTAAATAACAAAGACCATTGTACTAACTGGGTAACTACAAAACTATATCACCTCTCTTCTACCTTCACCCAACCTATCTGAGAAGACAAAGCAGCCAAATGCAACAACTTGAAAACGTTTATAAATAGCACATTTACAGAAGCGAGACTGTTACAAAACAGCAAAACAAACAGAATCAACGTGATCAGAAACCAAAGAGTGATCTCTAGGGAACACGCTTGCTGAAAAAAGGAAATTTTGAGTTAGGTCCTAAATGATACAATTGATGCTAACTGGGATTGGTAGAGGTAGAAGGGGAAGTGGGGGGGGGGATGGTCTATCCCTATCCCGTGATAACTGGTTAGATGGTACAGGGGTTGGATTTATCCTTGTGTGTACTATTGGGATTATGAATTTGCTACTGAGCTGAAAGCGAAATATTATTGGATCCTTTATTAAAATCTAATAGGACAAAACCATTCTAGGTCCATGTTCTTTGTGGTGCCATATCACGTATGCTCAACAATTCAGCCCCTAATCTTCAGCGGCACCCAGGCTCACAAAACAACACTTTCTGTTTCTGGCAAAGCTCCTTCAATTCTACCTAGAGCATTCAGCTCCAGCAGTTCAAGTGCGAACCTATTGTTGATGGAAAGCAATTGCTTTGCAGAATTTCATGCATACAAAAGCAAGGACATTTTGGTAAAATCTGCAGAATTCACATTCATGTCGAAGGTCGAAAAAGTTGGTAAAAACAGAGCCAGTTCCTAATTTAATCAGTAAGTGGGTCTCCCGAGTAATTCTGTTAGATGGCTGTGAAATACAGCTACTTAATAGTGTAAGACATGGTGCTTACACTCGCAGTCATTATGTCAGTGATTAAAACAGGCACCAAGAAAGATGTAAGAAATAATAAGTACATTTTTTAAAGGGTACTTTTTTGGGGGGAATCACAATGTTACTAATTGCAATAAACCAGGCAGACCATTCAGTCAAATTTATATGGTGATGGACAAATAATATAGCTTTACTCTTACCCACGAGAAATGAAAAATGGTTTTTTAAACTACTGATTAATTTTCAAATGCCTAATTTCAAGCAATTCTCTTCTTGGTTTAGCAAATCTTGTAATTTATATTACAATTTACTTTACACCCAGGTCATTGAATGGCTTGGGGCTTTGATATCTGACAAAGTGAAGGGTTTAAGATAAGGTATTTGGAGGCTAACAATAATTATTTTGGATTCTGTATGAGCGAAACCCTCACGTGAGTGGGGATTTAGGACTTTAAGGAGTCAGGCTAGCGCTTCTCAAACTGTGTTTGGCGAATGCCCGTGTTTTCATTTAATTTGACTGGTTTGGGTTGATTGGTTTCTTTCATTTCCAATCCTTCAAAAACCAATACTAAAAACATTCCTGGATATTGCAGCAATATCGAATTGCTATGAAAGTTTTCGTTTTTGTACTTATGTCTCTCTTTCTGCTTTTTTCATCACTGATCCCTGTCACGGGGCACGCTTGCTAATGCATTGCCACACTGGGAGGCAGGAAGTGCGAACTGAAAAAATTATCTGTGACTTGGGTCAAATACAGCAGAGAGGAGAAAAAAACCTTCTTTCAAGATAGAAAGATATTAGTGAATGCCCATTTTGAGATATGTTCTGGTCCGTGCAAGTAGAGACCTGTTCAAAAAGTACCAAAAATAGACCTCTTGGTTGTAGCATTTCTCTCCATCCCCCAAACTGCATACACACGCAGGCTCAAAGCTGAATGAATTAGCTTTGTTAATTTGATATTATTAACTAAAAGCTGTAAAAATGTGAATCATGAGTCTAGAACAATCTCACAGGAAGAACATGAGACTTCTTTCATAACTTGAGGTCAGGAGGGTCTTTCTATTTGTGACCACAAATCTAGAAACCATAAAAGGATAAACTTGAGTGCATTAAAAATAAATCTTCCACAATGATAAAAATGTACACCTGAAACTAATATAACGCTGCGTCAATTATACTTTAAGAATAATTTAAAAAATCTTCCACATATCACACTTCTCTAAGCAAAGTCAGAAGACAAATTACGATCTGGGAACAATATTTTCATTTCATATTATAGACAATAGACTAACCTCCTTAAAATATAAATAGCTCCTAGAAATAAACAAGAAAAAAAAAGGGCCAACAATCCAATAGAAAAATAGCAAAGGATATGAATGGGTACTCTGAGAAAGTAAATACAAATGAGCCTTAAACAAATGAAAAATTACTATGCTCTTGCATAGTAAGCGAAATGCAAATGAAAACTACACTGAGATGTAACTTTTTACCTATCAGATTGGCACATAGCCAAAAGGTTGTGGGTAAGGCCATGGGAAAAGAGTTACCCCCATTCTTTGAAGGTGGTAGGAGTGTAGTAGTAGGGAGGGCAAACTGGCAATGTCTATCCAATTAACAACTGTATCTACCCTTTAATATTGCCAGCAATTCCACTTCGGGGGATCTTTCCTTCAGTTGCACTGCACCGATGAAACAATGACTCTACAAAACTCTCTGTCACATCATTTCTGTAATAACGAAAGGTCGTGCATAACCCAAAAGATGACCAAACAAACAGGGATACATCTGCAGACATAAAACACTGTACAACTCTAACAAATAGGAGGCTTTATGAACGGATACGGAAGTGCATCCGAGGCATAGCAAAGCCAAGTTCGGCGTACATAATTCGCCAAGATTTGTTTTTAACACAGGAGTGGAATTTGACCCTATGTTCATATGTGTTTGGATATACTATCAGTGGCAGATGAAGTGGGGAACACAGACAAGGGACAGGCTGACAGGGCGATTTTGTACTGTATCATTTATTAGACTTTCGCCATTTTAAACTATACACACAGACACACACACACACACAGAGACACATACACACACACACACAGCAAGTGCAATGGATTAGACTGATTTTTTTACTTCAAGAATTATCTTTTTTATTAAAATATAGTTGACACAATTCAGCAATTGTCTGGAAACCTGAGGACTTCTTCAAGTTACCTTTAAAAATAGAGAAACTGAGACACAGAGTCACCAGACAGAAACAGCTGTAGAGAAAAACACGGATCTAGGAAGCTAGAACCCAGATCATTTGGCTTCTAGTTCAGGGTTCTTGCAGATACAACAGGCAGTCTCCTTTGTCAGGTCAAAATAATGAACCATAATACAATTCAATTCTATTTAAATGAAGTTTATTGAATGTGCACTTTGTATGAGGTCCCCAGATTGTGTGTGAATAATGACAGCCCCTGGGCACAAGCATCTCACAATGCATTTAGGAGGACACGACATACATGTAAAAAACAATTAACAATTGCTTGGCAAACAATTTCTGGCAACATACAAGTAAGCACGAAAAAAGATGATACTAGACAACGTTCGTGATGGATGATACGTTCAAATCAATTTTTCCTATGGAAAACCTCTATCACACTTGAAGACAACAATAGAATCAAAAATGAAATGAAGATTAATGTTTCTTTATTTGTTCTCTTAATGAAACCATTAGATAAGAAATCCCAGTATTACGATATTCGTTACCTGTTAATGTTTCATCTTTTCTCATGAAATGTCTATAAAATAGGGCCAAGTCAACTCTATAAATGACACCTATAACCACGAGGCACACAACTACCACTGAGATCAGAACAGCTACGATCATTCCTCTGGTGAAGACGTAGCCTGGGATATCGACCATATCTTCTAGAAAGAAAAAGAAAATGGGAATAATAAGTGAAAGTCAGTTTACCAGTGCCATCCACCATCACACCATGGCTGTCAGTGCTTACAATGAACACCAATCCAGCTGTCTACCCAACACATCCCATCGACTTAGTCCACCCTCCTGCCTTTAGTCCAGAGGACTGATCTTTCTACTCCAATTTTTAAAGAATAAAAATGTGTACAAGGATATTCAGAGACAAGAACTGAAAACATTGTGATATAGCCTATCCCTGCTTGGGGAAGGCAAGTCTCTAGGGTGATACGATACCAGGGTGAAATGCAGAGGGACCCAAGCCTACGTCTCAGATAGTATGTTGTGAACATAAATGGAACTGCATTGTCTTGAGAGAGCGAGTGCTGACCTGAGATCGTCTGGGCTCTCTGCCTGGCTCCATCACTTATTCTGTGTCCATCACTGATCTCCTTAACTCTTAGTGTCTTCATCCATAATATGAAGCCACTTCTGAGCAGCTACTGGGCCAATGGCCCTGGGTTGTACTGTATTGGCGGTGGATGGAGGGGGATGGCTCTGGAATGCTCCATCAGGTAGGCAATGAAAAACTTTAGGAGTCCACTGATGTGAGCCAGCAAGTGCCCACCTGCTAGGTGCAGGGATGGGTTCAAGGAAGGGAGGCCTTGGTTAATCTCTGTTGAATGAATGACCACAGCCACGGGCCCCCCGTGCCCAGTGCCCAGCTCAGGTAGGCTGGAGACGGCAGTACACCCAGTATCATGGCCTCATCCTACACCGAGCTGCAAGCTTATCTCCCATTGTTGTGGGTGTGCTGGAGCTGCCTGCCTGCCCCACAACACCCAGCCACATATCTCTGCTCCAGGCTGCATCTGCTTCCCTGTCCAGGGCCCCTGGTTTCTACCTGGGTCTGCAATATGATTGAGAATGAAAGACTAGAGTTCGTGTTTTCCTTCTCTGCATGAAATCAATGCACAGGAGACTCCAGCAGGGGACCGAGCCCCAGTTTAGCCCAAATACTTGTGACACAAGGTAAACCATTTCACCTCTCGGAAGCTTGCTTCCTGGGCTGTAAAATGAAGGAGTGGTGATCTTTGGGGGAGGGGGTCTCTCAGCAGCAACGTTCTAAGCTTCCACAAACTTCCAAAATAAAAGTTTCTCATACCTTTTTTCACCAAGACAAAGCTTATGGTGTCTGTGCCTCCCTCGCTGGCCACAGCGCAATTGTATGAAAAGTTCAGATTTTTTTCATTAATATTCTCAATTCTCAATATTCTTGATGCATACAATTTGCCATCTGGAGTCCTGTAAAAGAGGAACTAATCCAGTGATAGGCTTTGGTCATTGCCAGCAACATGACCCACAAAAGAGGAATTCATATATGCAAATACACAAAAGCACTGGATCTGTTGGCTCCGGGGAGCCCTCCCTTTCTGATGGGTACTCAGAGTCCGGGCCACCATGAACCTCAGCTCTTCCAGGGAGCCTCAGGGCAGACAGAAACGGCGTCCTGAGACCACCTGGGGAACCATGCTGTGCACTGCCCAGAATGAAAATGCTGGAAGGAAATGATGTTGAGTTGAAAACACGAGAAAATGTTCTCTCAATTATCTCCCCCTATTTCTCTTCTCCTAACTAGTTAGCGCTCCTCCCACGGGGAGGTCTCCACTGATCGTGACAAGGCTGCCAATGGTTTGGCATAAATATAGATTCCTATCAGGCTTCTCCACGGGATCCTAAAGATCGCTTGTATTTTGTTCAGCATTGAAAATAAACTGAAGAATGACACTATCCAGGGCACCTGGTGGCTCAGTCTGTTGAAGTCAACTCTTGATTTCAGCTCAGGTCATGATCTCAGGGTCCTGGGATACAGCCTTGTGTCGGGCTCTGGGCTCAGTGTGGAGATTCTCTCCCTCTCCCTCGGCTCCTCCCCCTCTCTCTAAAATAAATAAATAAATCTTAAAAAAAAAGGCACTATTCTCAGACACACCCACAGGCACGTGAGAAATACCAATTAAGCTGCTCAGGGAGTGTCGGAAAATGACTTAGACAACTGCCAGCAGCAAGCTGTCTTTCTCTTCTTACAAGATCCAAGTTATGCTGTCGTTGAAGCAAGGCAACTGCGCGTGGTATCTGCTTCCCTGCCAGTGACAACCCGTGAAAGCCTTCCCCAGGTGGGGTCACTCACCTGCCGCACCCCTCGCAGCAGGTGTTTCTAGTACTTGGGCACGGTGCCCACGGTAGCCTCCAATTGTCTCAGATACATTTTATTTATTTATTTATTTATTTATTTATTTATTTATTTTTAAAGATTTTATTTATTTATGTGACAGAGAGACAGCCAACGAGAGAGGGAACACAAGCAGGGGGAGTGGGAGAGGAAGAAGCAGGCTCCCAGCGGAGGAGCCTGATGTGGGGCTCGATCCCATAATGCTAGGATCACGCCCTGAGCTGAAGGCAGACGCTCAACCACTGTGCCACCCAGGCGCCCCCAAAAGCTACTTTTGTGAGGTGAAGAGAAAAAGCCTCACTGACCCTCTTTTTCTAGCTTAGATCTTGGCAAGAGATTTCTGCAGAACTCGTCAACATAGAGCACAGTAATTATATGTAAATTTCGTTAAAATTTAAACTTAAACATTCAATCACTGCTTCAGGACTCTGGGTTTTTTGTTTGTTTTTTTTAGTTTTTTGTTTTTGCAATGGCACTACTAGATATTTATCCAAAGGATACAAACATATGGATTCAAAGAGGGCACATGCACCCCAATGTTTTCAGCAGCAATGTCCACAGTAGCCAAACTATGGAAAGAGCCAGATGTCCAGGACTCTGGTGTTTTTTCATATCGTGTATCTACAACAGAATGTGATTTGTATATATCGTGATAAATGATACGTCACATGCACATACCTAGTTCTTGTTATGTTCTCTTCATGTACATTGGGTTCCTTTCCATTTTCTTCCCACACATTCCAATAAACTGCATCCTTTTCATTCGCCAAAGCAGAGCAGTTGAGTTCTACATCTTTCCCTACATAAAAGTTGACAACCAATGTTCTGGTCTTAGAAGCTCAGATTTCCCAAAAGTTTAAAATGAATATAATCAATATATGTTAACCTAATATGTAAAGCAAATACGGTGCTACATTCCAGAAACAAAAGATATGCCTTGCTTTTAAATTCAAAAAAATGTATAAAGCAGAGAAATTAGGTAGCAATTATAAGTCATCACCAAAATATGAATTGGTTTCTCTTCAAATGTTTATCTTTAAATCAATTATAAAAACGTAGAGTGGCCAGTGGACTTTCTTTTCAACATACGATTTAGTAGGGAGTGTCAGACAACACTCCCATGGCAACTCCTGGATAAACAAAATGGATAAATCACACAAAACACGAAATTAGCTAAAAATTAAAGACCTCCGGAGTGCAGGGAAAACAAAGAGAAACAGCAGAGCTGGAAACCTGGAAACGCAGCCAGGAAAAAGCCCTCCTGGGGAGAGCTGAGATACCCAGCCATCTTATTCTTGGGAGAAATTTGTTTCGGTTTGTACGGCCTAGAGGGCATCTCACAGAGAACACAGAGCCCAGTGGAAATTCTGACAGCCGCACAGGCTTGCAGAGCTACTGCTGAGAAGGCTGCAAAGGCTGAATGGTTTCTCCTACAGTCTTATGGTAGTTAGGAGAGAAAGTCCCCCATATAGGAAACGATATGCGACACACACAGGACTGAAGTCCCCGAGCGCCCCCACCCCCAGCCCCGCATAACTACACTGCAAGAAATCCTAAGGGAAAGTTTTCAGACTCATGAAAAATTATCCCAGCTGAAAGCAAGGAGCGACAGGAACAAGTGAAGAGCACAAGAAAATACAAATATTTGAGTAAATATATAAGACTGTGGGTTACTTAAAGCAATAATAATGCCCATCCTATCATGAGTTTCAGCACATATGCAGGAGAGAAATACGTAAAATCACAGCACAACCTGAAGTAGGAGGGACAAATGAACTGTTGCGAGGTCCTCACATGCCGAAGTGATGAATGTACTGAGACGTGCGCTTGTCTTATTGCAGTCAGACGAGGATACATAATGTAATCTCTAGAACTACTAATGAAGGATACAAAAAGGTATAACTCAAAAGAGAACAAAGCAGATTAAATAAAGGAAAGAAAAAAACTTTATGAATCCAAAGGAAGGGAGGAAAAACAAGAATGAAGAACACGTAAGCCAACTACAAAACAGGCAGCAAGATACGAGGCTTCACACCAGCCCCATCGGTAATTCATGAAATGTAAATGGATCACACACTATACGGACTGGATTTCAAAAAAGATCCAATATTTGCCATCTACGAGAAATGCATTTTATGTGTATTTGAGTTACAAAGAAATGTTAAAAGTTAAAGGATGTAAAAAAGACAGAGCTTGCTAATCTCAAAGAAAAGAAAACGGATATGTCTATCTATTATCAGAGAAAGTAAGCACTCAGGAAAGAAGTGTGATGGATAAAGAGAGAAATTTTATAATGATGAAGTGTCAATTCAACAGGCATCAATTTATACGTGCCCATAAGATAACCTCGGCATATATAAAGCAAAGATTAACAGAACTAAAGCCTACAGAGATAAATTGACCATCGGAGTGGAGATGTTAATATCTCCTGGTATCTCCTGGTAACAGATAAAGACAACACACAAAAGCTTGGTTAAAATATAGACGATCTGAATAATGCGAGTAGTTAACTTCACAGAAGTGATATTTACGGAATGATAAAACCCAAACCCGCAGAAGACATATTTGTTTCAAATGCGCTTGGAACATTCATCAAGACACACCTCCTCCTGGTCCTGAATCAAGTTACTACAAATTTCGTAAGACTGAAAGGATACAGTGTATGATCTTGGACCAGAATGGAATTTAACTGGATATCAATAACAGCAACAACAACAACAACAATAACAAAAACAAAAAAACAATTAGAAAATCCTCCAAAGATTTGGAAATTAGTAACAAACTATAGAAATGATCCCTGAAAGTATAGTCTTCAAAGATTTGGAAATTAGGAAGAACAAATAATCCATAGAAGAAAGAAGAAAACACAAGGGAAGTTTGTTTTGTTTTTGTTTTTTTTTAAACATTTGAACCAAATAGTAATGAATATATGGCATACCCGTATTTGTTGGAAACAGCTCAAGTCGTGATTAGAAGGAACTTGAGATTTTAAAATGTATGTGCTACAAGACAGGTTAACTGAAATTAATCCTCTATGTCTCCATGTTGACAAATGAAAAATGAGGTGCAAATTAAGCCCAAAATGAGAAGAAAGAAATAATAGAACTAAGTTCAGAAATCAATAAAAATCAATAAAAAGCAGGCAAACCACAGCTGCAAATGGCCAAGCATCCGAGATACATTGGGCAGATGCGGTCCCGCAAATGATTGTGACAGGTGCCGGTCCAAAAGCGTGGGCTTAGGAAACAGTTAACAGAAACTTGAACCCTATCTTTGCCACTTTTTATTGGTTTAACAATAGATGAATTATTGAACCCTTTTGGACTTTGGTCATTTAATCCAAAAGATGGGAATAATACCCCTTGGAGTTGTCTGGAGGATTTAATTCAAAGAATATATTTCAATCACCTAATATAAAACATGGTTTAGCATATGTGAATTTCTTCTTTTCCTTCCTTCCTTCCTTCCTTTCCTTTTGGAAAGGAGTTACTTACACGACCGGATGCATTGATTTCCTCAAGCCCTGTCTAGACACATCTTAAATGTACCGTCAATTAAGTCCATTGATTCAAAGCCCATTGATTCATCAATCAAATATTCAGACCACAGACTAAGTCTGAATCTCTCACAGAGTTTTCATATTTAAAAGGACCATAAAGACCGTTAGAGAAAAGTCACAGCAGGGTGACCAAAATCCTTTCTAAAAACCATAAGTGGTTCTATAATGTTTTCAACAGACTATTCGGTTTCATCGCCTAAAAATGGCAACATTCAAACAATGACAGGCTTTTCTTCCCTTTGTAACTTTCTTCACTAAACCTGGCACGTATGATGCACACACAATATGGATCGATCACGAATCAGATTTAGCCTTGGAAGACTCAGTTATACCCCCATTCCTAAATGCAGAATATATGTATGTCAAAATATACCTAATTCCACCTTCACGTGGTTAACCTTTGGTCCAAGAAGAACAGGAATTATTTTGCTGCGATCTAAAAGTGAAAGAAGAAAAGAAAAATGTGTCAGCATTGCATCGAGCTTCTCTAAGACAAGTATTTGCTGTAAACGCTTGTAACCGGAGAAAACACACTGATCGGGTTTCCCTCAGCTCCGATCTGTGGCTCCTGCAGCTAAAAGCCAGAGGAAGATGTTCACCAGGGCCCACAAGCCCCCCTGCAGGGCTTAGATGCGAAGTCCCAGGGAACTGCCTTTCTGCTCTGCCTTTATTCCACCTGTCTGCCCTCCTCAACTCCTCAAGGATAGATTTATTGGGCTCAGGGTCTCTACTTGTGCGGTAGGCAAGGCACTTGCTCTCAGGTGTAGACCCTTCCCACGCAAGCACTGAGGGGAACACCCCTTCAGTTCTGTGCTCTGGACACCTCACATGCCTCACATGCCTCACCTTAGTCCTAGCCCTGCAGGGGTGTCCACACCTGCGGGCTCAGCTCTGCCTCTGCTCCTGAGTGACTTCTGACCCTGACTGGAGGCACCTAATGCTCTCTGCCTCGGCCTCCCTCTGAATGCTGTCATACACCCTAGGGCAGCTAGTAACTGCTGAACACTGACAGCATACACTGCACCTGCTATGTGTCAGGTTCTTGTTAGTCGTACGATCAGCACCAGCAACTTTCCTCATGACCGAGACTCTCCCTTCTAGTACAGCCGGTGTTTCTGGGGCATTTACAAGGAATGTACAGAGCAGTCATGACCGGTGCTCAGCAAACTCCTGGGACTTACTGGTGCTCAGCAAACACAATGCCTGCACACAAGAAGTGAAGGGGAGACTGGGGAGCTCTCCTGCACTACGCCTCAACCTACGTAAGCCCTCTCAGGAAGTGTGGTGCTGTAGAGTGAAGGGTAGAGAATGGAGTGGTGAGTGTGTGGGTAAGAACCGGAGAATGAAACTCGCAAAGGGAAACTCCAGGAGAGTCAGCTTTGGTTCCTCTGGGATTGAGACTCTCTGGGCAAGCCTGGAATCCATACAGGCAGACAGCAGGACCCGGGATACCTCCAGAGAAAGAAGGAACTCTCAGGTCTGGAGAATACTGAGGGATAGCCGTTGATTCAAGGACAAAGGGGCAAGAGGTGGTTTTGTGGAACATTTCTATTGCTTATTTCTCTGGATCCACGTGCCCCAGACTCCGGAATGTCAGCGGGAGCCCAGCGGGAGAGGTGGTGTAAAAGGACATCTTTACGACTGTGCCACCTACTAAACCTTGAAGTATATCATCGAAAACCCTGAGCACCCCATCCCCGGCATGCCCTCCTGCCCATCCATCATGTTCAACCTCTAAACTCGGCTCAGAGTCTCCTGACTCTGGTCTTCCCCTGGACTCTCTCTGCACCCTCAACACCTCACAGATGAATCCAGTTTCACATACTATGGTACTCCTACGTGGCTTATCGCCTCTCCTGCCCATAATCAAATTCCTCAAGATTAGTACATTACTCACTTCATTTCCTATTTCCCTGCCTCTTTTACCTCCTGATGCTCAGTATGGTTTATTGAATACAGAAACTTCGACGAATGAGTATCTGTTGAGTGAAAGCATACGCTAAACAACAAGAGATTCCATCAATTATTCAAGTGTGAAATAAGAGTGCTGGCTCCTGGGAGGCTCACCTATATAAAGGTCGTTTACTACTCCCTCTAAAAACAATCTATCCAGTGGGGTGAATGATGCCCAAATGATTTGACCCTTAAACATTTGAGCTAGCGATGTGGTCACAATTCCAAGTAAGTTGCCTCTGGATTCCTGTGCTGCATTACAAAGAAAACTCTGTTTTGACAAAGATACATTTGTTTCTTCCTGATTCCAAAATTCCTCTTACCTCCAACTACTGTTACATTGAAGGTTTTGGTGACATTAAATAGGTTTCCATTATAAGGAACAAAAAACACACAGGTGTAATATCCCTGATCTTCAAACTCTGCATTCTTCTGTAAAACTGGGTTTTTATTGTTCTCCATCTTTTCACAGTTCTGTTTTGTTAAAAAAGAGGAAGAAGAAGAAGAAGAAAAGAAGAAGAAGAAGAAGAAAAAGCAAGTTAAAATATTTTAAGTAAAAGCAATATCATATAACACCGATTCAAATTTATAAAAGACTTTTATTTAAAAAGGGATATAGAATGAAAACTGGCAATTTCTGAGTTGATGTCCCAGTGATTTGGCCCTGCCTCTGGGGCAACAATGAAACATAGTCCCATTACTGTTATTATTGTTGTTATTAATACGTGCTGGGAAATAGAATATAGGAGGTGCTGTAGCTGCTCCTGTCATTCTCTTTTAATCTCTCCCTTTTACACACAAAGGGAGAGAAGGGTAAAGAGAAAGGGAGAGGGAGAAGGGAGGGAGGGGAGGAAGGATGGAGGCAAAGGAGGAGAGAGAGAGTGAGCGAGCACTACAACAAAAAAATCCTTGCTTGGGTGAAAACTTTTTGCACAACTCTATTTTGTAACACTTTTAGTCTAAATCCATTTATTCAGGACTACCCATCCTGGGGGTGGGTAGTGGAGGTGGAAGCAGAATTACTCAGAGACCTGAGTACCTAGCAGACCACCCACCCCCTTGATGCCTTCTACCAGAAGACAGTGGACTGATCAGAAATGTATCAAGAATATTCAAATCCATAGGCACACACAAACATGTCTCTCCATCACAAATTTCCATATAGGTCACAGGAAGGAATAACAAAAAAGCCACCTTCCTCAATCTAGCCATCAGTCAACCATAGAAGAGGTTCTGAAGTGATCTAAGATTCAGATATGGAAAATGGGAACTAAATTGCTAACCTTGACTATGCTACACAGTTCCTGCAAACACCAACAAGGAGAATGTACTGCCCATAGACCTCTCTCGAAGGTGGCAAAGCTGGCAGCAACTGGGGTTAGGCCCAGAGGGTGCTTAGCATGGGTTTGTAAAGCACTCACATGTGTCCCTCACTTCAGTAAATTGTTTCTGTGTATGTCAAACTTTTATGACCCCAAACTGTTCTTCCTAATGCACATTATATCAAAGACTCTTCATTTTTATTTCCAATCATTTGTTTACTGATTTAGCTTCCTTGCTCTCCTCCCCTCAGGTAGGCCATGATCTGTAAATAGGCTGAGCATACTGGACCCTGTGTTTAATCATCTAGCTGGAAACATCCTCAATAGATCTATTTTCTAAATTTAAATATCCACACATTGAGATTTCTTGAAACCTAGTACACCAAACCTCACAAATTTATAGGTACTGTCAAATATTTGCACATTTGACAGGAAATAGAGTCAAGTCAACTCAGGACTGACTCAGACAGTCCTGACTGACTCAGACTTAGGAAACATTTGGATAAGAGCTCTCCTTGAAAAATCCCAAGTAAACAGTGGTGAAGCAAAAATGTGCAAAGGAAAGTTTCTACGAAAGCATCTGTGGCTTCAGCTTTCTGAAGGGCTTCGGTCTGGCTCACTCTCTCATCCAGCTCTTTACAATTTTCATAACGGAGTCACGTTTTTCAGGTTTGTTCTTCTATGGAAGTAATATAATTTGTGTTGGCTGTTTACATGTATGTATGTGTATTATATATGTGTATACTATAAGTTTATATAGGATACATAGGTGAATGTATATGTAATCGCCATAGTTTTGTCTAAAAGAGCTTTTGCAATTCAAGTAAAAGGTACACCAGCTGAAGAAAATAGATAATCCACAAAAGAAGTAATACTAAGGTGCAATACAAATAGAAAAATGTTCAATTTATTATTAAGAAAAGAAATGGGGAACAAACTACTAAAAATCACAGAAATTTTGCGTTCAGATTTTTAAATGTTCGAACGGTATGACTTCACAGTGTGTGGTGGTGGCTGAAAAGAGGGTTTTCAACTAGCACAGCTCCCCGGAGAGGAGTTTAATAATGTGCAGCAAAGTCATAAATGTGCTCATAGCCTTTGATCCAATAATTTTACTTTTAGGGATGTGATTGAAGAATAAAATCGTACATACATCCTAACACTTAGGAGAATGATATTTATTTTAGCCTTGTAAATAATAGTGGAAAGTAGGAAACTAACAAATGCCCCAAACCAGGGGACTAGTTAGACATAATACATAATGGAATGCCATGTTTGGAAGGATGTTTCAAGATGTAGGGGAATAATCACAATATAATTTTTAGTGGATAAAGGAAAAATACAAGCCATTAATATACCATTTTTATTAAAATTTTTTTTGAGATATCACTTTTTAAAAGTAGATATTTACACACTTACACACACACACACACACACACACAAATCCCAAAGTCTCTGGCTGGTAGAATTCTGAGTGAGCTCTGCTACCTTCATTGTGCATTTTTCCATCTTCCATTTTTATAAAAGGAACTCGGGTGTTTAGAAAAAAATAGTGTATACACTAGAATTTAAAATTTTAAATATATGTGGCAGAAGAAAATGAAAATCCCTAAGCTACCATTTCTAAAAATCAGTTTGTCAAAAGAGAAGTACAGTGAAGGAGGGGCAAGGAAGAGGAAGCTCTTACCACCTATTAAAGGCTTAATTTGGGGCAGGAGCTCGTCTGAGCAGCCCTGCCGGGGCCCCTTACTCTGATGGGCTGGCGGAGCTGTCGCGGGGTCATGCAGCTTGTATGTGACAAGCATGCTTCACAGCCAACACATCCTCATTTGGGATTTTTGTCTTTTTTTCCTCAAGTCTTAAGTTAAAATATTTTTTTAAAGATTTTTTTTTATTTAAGAGAGAGAGAGGGAGAGCATGGGGGGAGGGGCAGAGAGAGAGGGAGAGTTAGAATCTCAAGCAGACTCCCTGCTGAGCTCGGAGCCAGATGCCTCTGGATCTCCCGGCCCTGAGAGCAGGACCTGAGCTGAAATCAAGAGTCAGACACTTAACCAACTGAGTCACCCAGGTGCCCCTTAAGTTAAAATATTTGAAAAGTGTTACCTTGTACAGTGATATTCTATGGGCCAGTTCTTCATAGTATGGGTGTTTACAGTTTATATGCAAAGATTTTTGAACTTCCACAGTTTTACTAATTAGTTGTTTTTCAGCAAAACAGCTGTGTTTACTTTTTCCAATGACATTTAATTTCCATTCATGTGTATCATTTCTATGAAATAAAGGTTTAAAGATATTTTATAATTAGTAGAGAGACTTTGCAAATAGCAGCTTTTAGTAACCAATCCATCCAATGAAAATCTTCCTTTTTTTTGTATAAAGAGACTCGTTCTCTGATGCCCAGACCCTGCTCTGCCCTATTTTGGTTCAGTGCAGCAAGAAATTTAACAATTGTCATGGGACGAGGGTAAGGGGCAGTGAAAGAGAAAAACCTGAGCGGTCCTACACATCACACACACACACACACACACACACACACACACACACTCTACTACAGACCATATATTATGCGTGTCTGGACAGAAATGTTTAAAACCTCAGTGATCTTTGAAAATGGACAAGTTCTAAGATTCTTAACCCTGAATGGGACAGTAGCAGTGAGTTCATGAGGTCCACAAACTCCTGAACTTGTTTTCTGGAAGTTTGTATACATGCATTGTGTTTTATATTTTCTGGGCAGTTTCTTCCGATCCTCTTCTCTTCCTGTTGAGTAAAGCCAAGTCTGGAGTGGCTACATAGCTATCCCTGCACTGTACCAAGCAAACAGTTTGAATCGGTTTTACTGCTGTTGTTCCTTCTGATTAGAAGCTAGTAATCTGGGGCGCCTGGGTGGCACAGCGGTTAAGCATCTGCCTTCGGCTCAGGGCGTGATTCCCGCGTTATGAGATCGAGCCCCACATCACACTCCTCCGCTATGAGCCTGCTTCTTCCTCTCCCACTCCCCCTGCTTGTGTTCCCTCTCTCACTGGCTGTCTCTATCTCTGTCAAATAAATAAATAAAATCTTAAAAAAAAAAAAAAAAGAAACTAGTAATCTGCAAGAGGAAACAACTTGAACATAGTTTTTGAAAAGGAGCTTCTAAACAAGGAGATGTCCGCGTCCTGATGTTTGTTTGAACTGCACATGCGATATATGGATCCCCATACTAAACACAACAGATGTGTGTTAAGTTGTCCTGTGTGCCTTTTGTAGCCACCACAGGCTCTTGGAGTCCCCCCGGTAAGTCTACCGCAGCGTGGAAGGGAGACCAGCTCTCCCTGAGCTCCGGGCATGGCACCGCGCATGCGCCACGGGATGGCGCTTTCTCTTACGGGAGCATAGAAAGCTAAACGTCCCATAAAGCTGAGCGCTGGGCCCAAGTTCCTGCACCCGGATCGTGCCGGGGTCAGGACACAAGCACACATCGGTTTGGGGCTAAAGGCCACACACACACACGTACACACACACACACACACACACACCCTCTGAGGCAAACAGGATACGTTTCACCAGCGCACCAAATTTGCCCAATACTATGCTCTCACAGTCGAGGTGCGTCTGGCCCCTCCTTTGGGTGCGCATTCATACAAGTTGGGTCCGGGCTGGGCGGAAGTGGTGGGTGCGCCGACAAGCTGCCCTATAGGTTAAAGGCAGTAGGTCAACGGCCATGGAACATAATAGGGCTACGCAGCCCTTGGAAAGGATTCAGAATCCCACTGGCATCATCCTCTTCTCAAGTGTGTCTCATGTTTCCCCGACTTTGGACCCGCTGAGCTGGACAGAGATTTATTTCCAGACCTTTCTGCCCTGTCACTGACAAGGAAGAGAGTACATGCATATTTCCATCTTCTCGGGCCATATTGTTCTCTCCCTCTGCAATCCTCAATTCCTAACAGTAAGGACTGACTGGCAGAATGCCCCCACGTCCCAGCCACTGCACTGGGAATACGGAAGCAAGGGGACACCATCCTTGCTTGAGGAAACTGAAGGCCAGTGTGCAGCTGAGGCCAACTGACACAAAGCTGTCACCATCCCTGTTCTCCTACAAGGACAGCCATTCCGGGTCGCAGGAGCCACTGCTGCTACACAAGAGGGAATTTGAAAAGCTCTAGCCCATTCTTGGGAGGCCCTTCCCAGGTCAATCTTGCTGCTTGTCAATCTAGAACATGACTGTGGGATTTCTGTATGTGCTTTTCTCTCTATCTTCGTGCCCTCCCCTCCCCTCTCTCATCGACAACCCCTCTCTCCTGCATCCCCTCCCTTCCGGTGGATTTCCTCCTTAAAATTTGATCTGACTCCAGGATTCAAGTATCAGTCTCCAGAGGCCTTTGATTACTAGCAGAGGACTCCTGAAAAATGAAAAGATTATGGTTCTAATGGACAGATTCCACATGAAATTACAGAGGCTCCCTCACCTGAATCTTTGCACACACACACACACACACACACGTACACACACACACACACACACCCCTCTGAGGCAAACAGGATACGTTTCACCAGCGCACCAAATTTGAAAAAATCCCCATCTTCAATGCCCCTGGGTGTCCAAAACAACCTGTGTCATTTCCCATTGGCTCCTTTTTTCTTTTTTTTTCTTTTTTTAAGATTTTATGTATTTATTTGAGAGAGAGAGTAAGAGAGAGTGCACGACCACAAGCTGGGGGAGAGGGAGAAGCAGCCTCCCCGCTTCAGGAAGCCCAATGCAGGGCTCAATCCCAGGACCCCCAGATCATGACCTGAGCCAAAGGCAGACACTGAACTCAACTGACTGAGCCACCCAGGTGCCACCCCCTCCCCACCCAGTGATTTTCAAAACCACTGTCAAGGCCACTCCTCATTCCATCACTTTAGTCTCACGTTATTCCTCAGCCTCCAACACCTTTCGAAGTTCATCACCACAGCCACTGAGCCACCTCGTTTTTCCTGCCCTGGTGGATTTTCTTCCTAGTTCTCCACACCTCTCCGACAGCCTGTCTCTATTTGATGCTTCCACTTTTCTTTTGTAACCCAGGCTGTGTTCTCCACCCTCCGTATCTGAGAGACAGTTAATGCCTTCTGTCCTTGTCTCCAAGCAACGCTTGTGGACAACTGGCTCTTCCACTCAATGGGCAATTCCTGCCCTGTCCGGGGTACTTCCTGCATTTAAATCGTGCCTTTATTCAATCCGGATTGGGGAGATTTTTTTTACCCCATTTGTGAGTATTCATTCTACATTAGTGTGAAAAGACCCAGTTGTGACCTACTTCTAGAATCGTCTGTCTCTCTTCAAGGAACACATAAAATTCAAACAGGTCAAAACAAACAACAGGAAAAGAGTTCTTGAATTTCTTTCTGACTCCTGGGAGTTCCTATGTATAGAAACAAACCAAAATGACCTCATTTTGTGCAAAACCACATGAGTGATAACAGGGTTTCACCGTGATGTCTCACTCTGCTCTCAATAGCACTGTTGATAATAATCAGGACCCACCCCAGAAATCTACTACATACGAGAGCACGCCGCCGCCGCTCCCTCACCTGGCCCTGAACTATCTTCCCCAGCTCAGCCTCAGATCTCTATAAAAATACACACATACTCACATGCATATGCAAGTACACACAGAGCACCACAAATGTGCCAGATAAACACCATTTCATCAAGACTAATAATCCACCACATAGAACATCGCTTGTCCCAGTTGCTCCTTCCCAGCTCACCAAATAAAGAATAAAGACAACCTAGTTCAGTGAAAATCACGGAAACATTCAGCTGGTTTCTCTCATTTCATAGAATTTATGACTCTTGATTATGATTGTCCAGGCATAGACTATATGGGTCTGTCCCGCAAAGGTCATGCAAAGCCCTTTCTGTGCTCCTCTCTCTCACTGCCCCTGGCTGTAGGTCTGTGATTGGCTGCAAGACCTCTACATCCTTCCCTCACGCTACCACCTGATATTCAACAGACCCTGGAACACTGGACCAGGATGAGTCTACCCCAATTCCAACCCCTCTCTCCAGCCCGAGGATGCCACCGAGGAAGCTGGCATTGCCCCCCTCCACCACACGTTCATTATGGAGTCTTCATTTATTCCATTCGACCAGCAACTCGACACAACAGGAATTTTTTAATGAATTTTAAAATGAATTTCATTTGACACCCACTTATCTTTGGTAAGCATCCCCCAAAAGAAATATTAAGGTAATCTTTGTTAAGATCACTAAGAAGATAAACACAAGCAGATAAAAACAAATATGTAATTTAATTTTTCCGTAATGAAGTATTTATTGCATGTGGTAGGAAGGGTAGGGGAGAGTAAATGCATGGATTATCCTTTCGGACTGCTGTATATCCGATTTGCTGAACTAAGTCCAAGGGCGCTATGAAATATACTAACACAAAGAGAAGCTGTACTCACCCCATTTGGAAAAAGTAAGAGCCACTGTCCTCCAACTCAACTGGCCAAAACTCCAGAACGTAATCGCGCAGAGAAATTCTGGGTGAGCTACTTGAGCGGAGCTCAGTGCGCGCGTGTGGTCCGCTGCCCTTGTACCATCTGATGGCGACTGTTTCATCCTTGCGCTCAGATCCTGATGAGCAATATCTCAGATAGAAAGGTTCCCCTCTGACTGCAGTGATGTTAAAACGTGAAGTACAAGTTTCTTCATAAGATTAGCCACGTAAAAGAAAGGAAAAAAAAAAAAAACCAGAATGACAAAGGTAAATGTTTTCTTTCCTACCACATGAGGCGAATAAGCCAGGTGAGTAAGGAAGTCCTGAACAAACTCAACATCTCAGTCTTGTGAGTTCTCATTTAGGGTCAATCTTTCCAACACCAAGAGACAGAGGGTCAATCTTTCCAACACTAGGACGCTCTCAGGGCATAAAGGAAGACAGAATTTCCAACAGGTTTCCCCAAACAGGACAGTACCAAAACTTAACCGACCACAGCTAGAAGACAGATAAATGCAGTGACATCTTTTCAAAGAAAATGTTACACATGAAGGCTTCCTCCTAACGAAAGCCACAGAAGTGACAGTGTTGCCACACCTACCCCACGCATCCCTAGCTGGGGAGTCTCCATGGAAATGAAGACGGAGATCTAGAGGCCTCAGAGTTCCTCCCCTGTCTCACCAGAAGTGTGCTCTCCATCAGTTTCCCTGCCCGTTCCCTGGGCAGGCAGGGGGATGGTGAAGGTGCTTCTATGTGGCTTAGAGTGTGTGGGACTTCATTATCTCTCTGGGTTACCACATGGATCATCAAGAATTGATTAATAATATCACTCCAAATCTAGGTATCTGTTACTTCCCTCCTTGAGTGCTCTTGCAAGCTCGCTCTCTCTGTCCCTTCCTCCCTCTTTCACAATCAACCCACATACTCTGACTCTGGAAACTTCTCTGATCCTTTCAGTTAACAGGGGCATCATTCCCCTCCTTTTGAACTTCTGGTAGTTCAAAGTCAGCCCTCATGGAACCTTTCCATATCCTGTTCTCCAGTGGCTCCAGCGTGCCCTTTTATTTTATTCAAGTATAATTAACATACAGTGTTACGTTAGTTTCAGGTGTGCAACATAATGATTCAACAATTCTATGCATTACTCAGTGCTCACCATGATAAGTGTAGTCACCATACCATGTTATTACAATATTATCGACCATACTCCATATGCTATAGTTTTCATCCCCGTGATTTATTTATTTTATAACTAATTGGAAGTTTGTACTTCTTAATCCCCTTTATGTGTTTCACTCCTCCCCCCACCTCCCTTCCGGCAACCACCAATTTGTCCTCTGTATTTTAAGAGTCTGCATTTGTTTGTTTGTTTATTCATTTGTTTTGTTTTTCAGATTCCACATATAAGCAAAATTCTATGGTATTTGTCTATCTCTTTCTGACTTATTCTACTTAGCATAATGCTCTTTAGGTCCGTCCTTGTTGTCCCAAATGGCAAGATCTCATTCTTTTCTGTGGTTGAGTAATATTATACTGTGTGTAAATATATCCACCACATCATCTTTATCCATTCATCTATCTACCAATGGACACGGCTGCTTCCACATCGCCGCCGCTGTAATTAATGCTGTGATAAACACAGGGGTGCATGTACCCTTTCTAATTAGTGTGTTTATTTTCTTTGGATAAATACCCAGTAGTGAAATTACTGAATCGTACGGGTCTTTCTATTTGTAACTTTTTGAGGAACCTGCGTACTGTTTTCTGCAGGGGCCGCACCAATTTACGTTCCCACCAATAGTGCCCTTCAACTGAATTTTGAGAATGAGAATCCTTAATTTAAGTAGAGCATTTCTCTGAGGGCATGAAGAAAATGCCTTCTCTATAGTTAGGGTCTATTTCTCAAAGCAAATGTCTGGTTTTAACTCGATGTTGTTAACCACAGTGTAAAGAGGAAGTGGCTCAAAAGATAGTATTCTTTGAAAATATGGATGTCAGATCTGCCTCAAAGTACAAGTGTTAATGAACACCAACCTTGTGTTTGGTGGTTGTTATAGAAACTCCATCTTACATTTCACTCCTCAACACAGGACGTGTGATCCATGTGTAGGTGTTGGTGATAGTTTTAACTGACATCCAAAAGGATGGCACGTTTTGGATGAAATCCAAAACGATTTCATTTATTGTCCCATTTCCGGGATATAATATACTTAGAACGAAGGACACAAATCCTACAGTCTGTGCTTTTCTGTCTGGTTGCTTTCCTACATCATCATGTCTCTGACAGGCATCCACGTTGCTGCATGGAGCAGTGACTTGTTCTTTTTCTCATAGTCCTCTATATGCTGTTGTGTTCATATTTGACAATGTATCTATTCCATGGTGTTGAACATATGGATTATTTCTAGGTTTCGGCCACTCTTAAAAAACAAAAATACTTCTATAAACACCTGCACCTGTGTGGTGATAGACACATTCACCATTTCTTTGTGGGAGGACTTACCACTTGCAGAAACCTAACCTGGCTTACAGACTTTCCAGGGGTAGATGGTTGAAGTTGAAAGTTCACACTCCCCTGGCAGCTAATGGCTTCAGCCACCTAATCTTACACTTCACACGATAGGCTTTGTTGATTAGAAATGGTTTTTGATTGGAAAAAAAAATGAGTGGAGTTCAAGGTGTATGGACTGCCCAGAGCAGAAACTCCCATTCCTACATGAACAGAGAGTAAGGATCCAATAGGATCAACAACCTACCCCTTTGGAATGATGTCTATGTTTGGAAACGTCTTGAGTTTGAACAGTAAGTAGGATACCGTCATTCAACTTTGACTAGGTTAAATAAATCTCACGTAGAATATTGTCCTGTTTGCCCAGAGTGAACCCTTTATGAAAGGTGCTCTTCAGATACCTAAAAGGACAAAGAGCTGGGACCTTAGTAACCTTATAGAATGGGCTGTGTGGTCATTTTTGAGCCTGAAACATGTTTCGTTGTAACTTGGGAGCAAGGTTATCAGTGTATGTCTACAGAGCAAGGTACCCACGATGCACAAGTTCCTGCACCTTGCTTTTTCACTCTGCAGGTTCTAACAGATTAGTCATCTGGCAGCAAGAGGAGCAGATCTCCCTCCTTCCTTTCATCTGGATAGTACGATGTTGCAAAGAATGCAGTTTTCTAATACAAGAGAGTCTGCTGTATTTCTCATCACACCCATCTGGGTAGTATGGCGTTGTTTGGATCTCAACAAATATGGGCCCACGTAAGTAAATATTGGACTGAAATTATTTGAAAGTATCAATAACTTAAATTCCCTATCTCTTCAGCAGTAATTCTCAAAGTAGGGGATATGGCTCATGTACTGCCCTCTCCTAGAGAACAGATCAAGGCAAATCAATATTTGCGTCCTACCTTCTCCTCCAAAGCACAAGGAAAACTTACTAATCGGTCATGAATCTCTTCTCCAAAGGATCCTGATGGACCCACAGAATCCTTCTCCATAAAAGTCTCCAAGTCATCACTGCTAATCAGGTAAAACTGGTGCCCGCCACCTGATACGAAGCCTGCTCGTTTTCCCCAATCTATGCAGTCTTCCCTATGTACTCCTTCTAACGCGAATATTTCTCTCAAGACCGGTAAGGCATTCCCACTCACTGTCTTCACTACCTAAACAATAAGATGAATCTTGGCCTTCATGTTGGGAGAAAAATAATGTGTAAAACTTCTAAAAATCAATAAGAAAGACGGCTGGGAACTCTTCAGTTTTCAGTAACATAAAGCAGATGTTCATCTCGGACAAATGTAATTTGTTTCCAGATACGATCCTGCTCTCTCTACATAAACTCAGAGGACTACATCTTTTCCTTTCCCTCTTCTTTTTCCCATATGATTCTCTACTTGATTTCATTTCTATTAACCTTTTATTCTCTATGCAGGGACACCAAATGGTTGGTAACTTTCAAAGTAAAATCTAAAACCACTAATTTTAATAAATTCAGCATCGTCAATAGCCATCTCCACATAAAGAAGTAAAACCTTGATATGCCCTCTTGACTACCCAGTAAGTATGCTTGTGAGTGATTGTACTTACTTACCGGAGGTCCTTGTAAACATAAGCACCAAAATTGTCAAGAGTAGCTCTGTATGACGCATACTGAGGATTCTGCTTCCAACGGTTTCTCTGGAAAACAGAATAAGACAGGGTCAGCCAGAAGTTGCAAACAAAAGTACACCTGCCTCGTGAAGGAGATTTTTTAAAATCTTCTGGCACACAGACTTTTAAAAAAACCAGTGCCGTAAGTTTTCATATCCCTTAATATAGTCACCAAGTATTCTCAGAACTTTCAGCCACCTAGAATTCATAAAATTTCAAGGTAATGAATTTCAGCATCCAGAAAAAAAATCCTAAAAATGCAATTTTCTAATGTAAGAGAGTCTGCTGTATTTCAAGCCTCGTCTCCTAAATCTTACCTCAAAGGTTGAGGACAAAAATATTTCCAGAAAATCTACTGTTCTATGAATAGACAGTCTGTGATATACCGACATAGGTATGACAGGTCTGCCCATGTAGGGGTGTGTGTGTGTGTGTGTGTGTGTGTGTGTGTGTGTGTGTGTGTTTCTCTCATCACACCAAAATCCTCATCATGATCTTCATTTGTGGCTTGAATTTTTAAATATCCATTTTCCTTCTTCAGAACTAAGTTCTTCCTAAGTTAGGAACTGACTCTATTTTGTTCATTACTGTATCACTAGAGTCCAGAACAATGCCTAGCACGGAGTAAGCACTAATACTTTCTACAGAGGAACAGGTGTATGTATGTGTGTGAAATACACACATGCCCACGTGCATTTGTTTTAGGGAAACGGAGAGACGAAACAGGAGTCTCCTACACTCCGAATGCCTAATCTACATGGACTCAAAGAACTCAAATCCGTGTCGAATTTCAGTCCTACTCCAATCCATCTTTTTGTCCTATGAATTACAGACTTAGAGAGTAGAACGGGGGAAGGGGGCAGTGGGTCTCTGACACCGAGTGTGACTATTTCGTAAGCAATCCCATGTTCCTTGCATAGCACATGCTGAGCTCCACTGGGGGAGGGAGCAGAGTATGGTGGAAGAGCTTGCTTTCTGGGGCACACAGACCTGGGTTGGCATTCCAGCTAGAGCTTTGACTAGCTGTGCGACCCTAGGCAAGTTACTTAAAAGTCTCAGATCCTATCTGCTCATGGTCTATCACTAAAATTATTGAGTGATTAGATGAGCTAATATAACGAAGGCTTTCTGGATGCGTGGTAGCCTGCCAGTCCCAAATAATTCTGTTAAAACTGCCACTACAAGGGCCCATACTAAAAAAAAAAAAAAAAAAAAAAAAAAGGACTGCTAATGCCCAAATCCTGGATGAAGTTTAATGGCTAAGCTGTCAAACCATTTACATCAATCTTTATGGATAACATCACAAAGCATCTGCTGTAATTTCCAAGAGATAACAATCAATAAAGACAAAAGAGTTAAGTACGTATGGAAAGTACCAAGTATTCATAACCAAATTAGAATATTTCTATGGTTCTATGGTTTGAAATCAACCCCCCACCCACGCACACATACACACATTTATTATTAACTATCTATTCTCTTACCTCAGATAGAATGAAAAGTATTGTTTCCTCTGGTTAAGGTTGACACGGCCTCGTAAAGGGCACGGCGGTTTTTTTCTTGGCTTGGGTTTTTGTGAATTTTCAAGGTCTTTTGAGAAATAAAGTTTCTATGAAATAATCCAGCATTCTACCTCTGAGTTTCGGTATGAAACATGTTAACATCCCAAATTAGCTGACACTGGCACTGCTCTGTGTGTGTATATATATAAATTTTAATGTACTTATCATGGATTTGAAAGATTAAAATATTAAATAATGGAACTCATTTCCAAAAGAAAAGCTATTCCGGGAAATGTCACAGATATGTATTATTAACATATACATAGGAGAATATAAATATTAAATTTCTTGCATGAAGGAATTTTGGGGGTGTTTTTTTAATGTTCTATTTGATATTGATTTTTTTTTGCCTTTCCATAATTTTTAAATCTTTCTTTCTTTCTTTCTTTCTTTCTTTCTTTCTTTCTTTCTTTCTTTCTTTCTCTTTCCTTCCTTCTCAAAAATTGTTTTTTATTTCTAAAGTATTATAATGCCCAATATAGGGCATTATAAAATGAAGATTGAAAAGCAGAAAATTACCTCAATATGCACAATACTTTAACATGTTTTCTTGTACTTTTTCTGCATGGTTTTCAAATAATTAAGATGTTAAAAAATGTTCATATCCTGCATTTTCCACTTAATCAATGAGCACTTTCCTGTGTCCCAAAAATCTCTTTGTTCACATCATCTTAATTGCTACATATATCCTTGATATGCATCTATTGTAATTTATAAGATATATGTTATTACAAAATAACCTGCATAACTGTCTTCTTGTATTAGGGGATAGAGATCAGTTTGTGGAGCAGGGCCTCTGATGCCAGGACTGGCTGGATTTGAATCCTCATCCTACTCTTTACCAGCTGAATAACTGCGGACAAGTCACTTACCCTCCCTGCTCTTCGGTTTCTTTACCCAGGAAAGAGAATAACAATACTGCCTCTGGGAAGTGATGTGAAGGTTTCATGAGTTACTATTGCAAAGTATCAGGTGCATAATAACTATTACTTCAATGTTAGTTATTTATCTACCTTTCTCGTTGTTTTCTTGGTGTTCGGACAATGGCAATACAATCTCTAGGTCAAAGAATACATTTTAAACCTGATAAACACATACTACCAAACTGCATTCCAGAAATGTCATAATTTATACTCCTCAGCTGAGCAAGATAATATCCATCTTCCACACCCACATAAGCATTGGGCATTCTCATTCTTTAAATGTAATTCACTCTTCAGATTGGTAATGGCGTCTCACGGTTTTCTTAAACCTGCATTTCTACTGATATAAATAAGGCAGAATAGTAAGCATATAGTTTGTAGCTATTTTATTCCCATGTGTATGAACTATTTTTTATGGCATTGGTCCAGTTCTTAGATCTTTTAGTGTTTTTTTTTAATTTGTTGAGTTTATCTTCAAATTCCTCTTTTGCTGTCAATTTTTGTGTCCTACCTTCTCCTCCAAAGCATAAGGACAACTTACTAACCGGTCATGAATCTCTTCTCCAAAGGATCCTGATGAACATATGGGAGACTTTGTAGTTATGGAGTCAAGCCCACTATGCTTTTCCTTTGTGATTTTTCCATTATTTTTACATTGTTGGACATTCCTTTCCCCTCAGTGGTCAGATGTATACTCAAGGTATACTTTCTTCATTTTTATGGCTTAGGGTTTCTTTTACCTTAAAATTGCTTTACCCATTAACAATTATTTTTCTTGTTTGGTATGAAGATAGGTCTAATTCAACTTGTTTTTCTCACAGAGCTACTAATTACTTCTTTATAATGAATTAAAGAGTCCTACCTTTCCTTTAAAGTGTGCTGACAGCATAGTTATAACGTATGGGCCTCTGTAAGCGCTTTATGGAAATCTCACAGCATGATTGCTTGGGTGCAAATGCACGTGTGTGTGTATGCAAGTGTGTGTGTGTGTGTGTGTGTGTGTGTGTGCGTGCGCTCTCTCCTCTTCCGTTGTGCTTTATTTTTCCATCCATAGAACTTATCCCTAACTGACATACTTTATTTTATGTTTATTATTTGTTGAATTGATGAATGCATTCAATTCAATAAATATGTACAGTTTGGTGTCTTAGGCGATCATCTGATCCACCGTAACATCTGCATAATCTTACCTCTGACGTTCTTCTTAAATCATGACATTTTGGAAAATATCTTTTAACAATTGATGTGAAGTCTAGGGCACTCATTCTCCCCTGGAGCTTAAATAATAATAATAATAATAATAATAATAATGCCTGGGTCCCCAGCCAGACACCCGAGGTACAGCTGGGCATCCTGATGGCTAAAAATCCTCCAGGTGATTCTAATATGCAACGACGGTAGGAAGACACTAATCTAGGGGACTTACTTGTATACCTAAAAGAAAATTTAATATATTATAAGTATATATATTTAATAATAAGTTACTGGTTAAGATATATTAAGTATATGCATATATACGCATGTACATATATGTGGGTATGTATGTGTCTGCACACACATACATACACATACACAGAACACTCATAAACTTCCCCTCGATCACCGGGTGTCATGAAGTTTTCTCTAAATGAAAAAGGTTCTCTTCTAAAAATTGTGTGACCTAGGGTGAGGGTCAGATACAAGCCAACTGTTCTCTCTGACCCTCGAGGTGGGACAGTCCGGCCCTGCAGAGTGTCTGAATGCTTATCTCCTGAGCCCCTGTTCCGCCCACTTGCCCTGTTTACAGACCCCACGCTGAGCAAAGTGACCATCCTCTAAAAAAAGGAATTCACAGAAACCCGTAGTTGTGAGGCTACTTCCAAGTTCTTTCTGCTAAGGCAGCTGGGACCGGACTAGACGAACTGGTCCAGATTATAGAGAATGACACTGACACACACGAATTCATGTAGATTGCCTCAGTGTAAATCTCTCTTACCAGCAAAACATAATTGAGCACCTCCTTAGATAAACCGCCTTGATGAAAATCTTAACAGCGGTGATTTTTAAAATAATTCCCTCTCTACAATGCCCGATGCCTACGTGTTTCACTCACCCACCAACTGAGATGATAAAACCACCAATGCAAAGAGGAAAAAATGATCTTGGACAGAAAACACACACAGGTGCGTGTGCACACCCACACGCTTCCGCTCTAAGGAAAGCAGAATTTATGCTGAATTAGGTTTTTCATCTGCAAGGCCGGGAGCATCATTCCCACTTCCTGGGAATGCTATCCTGATGCCTCCCCCATTCCCTCCTGTGCATGTGCCGGTCCTGCTCCCCAAACCCTTCTCGCTTCTTTTTTCTTCCTTTGAGAAGAATGCCATTGTGTTTATTTTTTATATAAAGAATAAAATTTCCTTTTTTTTTAATGTAGTGTTCAGTGATTCATTATTTGCATATAACACCCAGTACTCATTACAACATGAGCCCTCCTTAAATACCCATCACCGGGCTACCCCATCTCCTTACCCCCCTCCCCTCTGAAACCCTCAGATTGCTTCCTGGAGTCCATAATCTTTCATGGTTCGTCTCCCCCTCTGATTTCCCCTCCTTCAGTTTTCCCTTCCTTCCCCTAATGACCTCTGCACTATTCCTTATGTTCCACATAGGAGTGAAACCACATGATAATTGTCTTTCTCTGCTTGACTTATTTCACTTAGCATAATTCCCTCCAGTTCCATCCATGTCGATGCAAATAGTGGGTATTCATCCTTTCTGATGACTGAGTAATAGTCCATTGTACATATGAATCACATCTTCTTTATCCATTCATCTGTTGCAGGGCTTCTTGGCTCCTTCCACAGTTTGGCTATTGTGGACATTGCTGCTATGAACATTGGGGAGCATGTGCCCCTTCTTTTCAATACATCTGTATCTTTGGGTAAATACCCAGTATTGCAATTGCTGGGTCATAGGGTAGCTCTATTTTTAACTTTTTGAGGAGCCTCCATACTCTTTTCCAGAGTGGCTGTACCAGCTTCATTCCCACCAACAGTGTAAGAGGGTTCTCCTTTCTCCATGTTAACAAGACAGGAAACAACAAATGTTGGCGAGGATGTGGAGAAGGGGAATCCTCTTAGACTATTGGTGGGAATGCAAGCTGGTACAGCCGCTCTGGAAAACAGTATGGAGGTTACCCTTCTCGCTTCTAAGTGCGGGGTCCCTACAGTCCTTACAACCTGGCTTGATGGTTGCCTTCTCAAGGAAACTCTCCGACTGCTAGTACTCCAAACAGCCTTTGTCCACACCTGCACCACACTGCATTCCCATTATTCCTGGATCCATCCGCGCTCTCTGGGAGCTCCCTGAGGGTAGAGACCCTGTCTTTCCGTGTTCCCAGATCACTTGTTCCTAGCCTTTGTATGTGTTTTCATGCTGGCGGTGGGGGAGCAGTCACCTTGTCCCAGAACCTGCATACACCCAGTTTCTTCCAAATTTACACCCTCCTAAGCCATTCAAGGACCTCGGGTTGAGAAGTGTCATCCCAAATCCCAGCACTGCATGGCACCAAATGAGTGTTCACTGAGGTTCCAAAGAATAGAGCAAGGGAAGAGGGTGAAATTAATCCCATAACCTCAGGTGTCTAGACCTGACTGGGATCACCTAGTCATTAGTTTGTCTCGTGCCTGCAGTGCAACTCGCTCAGGGCTCTAACTCCTGGAAGCACCTTGAATTAAAAGCAAAGGTTTTGGAATCAGAGAAATTTTGAGTGAATCTGTGATCTATTACTTAGTAAGCTGGATGCCCTTGGATAAATTCCTAAACATCTCTGTGCTTTGGTTCTCCTCCCTTTATTAAGCGTAATGATAGTGCCTGCTTCATTTGGCCTACAGGAGGATTAAGTGAAAATAGTGCATGTAAAAGTTTTCTACACCACGTCAGACAAGTGCTCAATTAGTAAAGACTACCAATTATTTTAGCTGTTCTCAATTCTTCAGAAAAAAAGGAAATATTGGGCAAGTTTTAACGTCTGAAATGATACTATCAGGGAAAGTTAATGATGCTGTCTCACTAATTATTCATGCGTGCGTATGTGTGTACATATGTGTGTGTGTATATGCGGACGCATGCACATCCATATATATGCTCAATATTTAAAACTATATCTATCTATCTATCTATCTATCTATCTATCATCTATCTATATCTGGAAGTATACATATATAGACACAGTCCCTACCTATCATGACTCCACTTAAGATTTCTTGATTGATGATGCAAAAGAGATACACATTCAGGGGAAACCATCCTTTGGATTTTGAATTTGGATCTTTTCCCCTGCTGGCGATATGCCCTATGATCCTCTCTAGCTGCAACTCCCAGTCCGCCTGAAGATCAGAAGGGTGAGCAATAGATACACTTACGACCATTCTGTACGCATGCAACCATTCTGTTTCTCCCTTTCGGTACACTATTCCATCAATTAAACGAGATACTCAACAGTTTATTATGAATTAGGCGTCGCGTTAGAGGATGTTGCCCAACTGTAGGTTACTGTAAGTGTTTTGAGCACCTTCGAGGTAGGCCGGCCTAAGCTATGATGTTCAGGATTTTAGGTGTATTAAATGCACGTTCCAGTGACTTACGATATTTTCAACGTAGGCTGGGATTTTCAGAACTCCCCCCATCATAAGTGAAGGAAGATCTGTACACATAATGGCTAACTTTCCT
This sequence comes from Ursus arctos, assembly GCF_023065955.2. Classification (NCBI taxonomy): domain Eukaryota; kingdom Metazoa; phylum Chordata; class Mammalia; order Carnivora; family Ursidae; genus Ursus; species Ursus arctos. The sequence goes on from NW_026623100.1 coordinate 7,518,259, forward strand.
AACTGATCTTGTTCTCAGAACCCCTGCGCCGCCGAGGCTGGGTTGCCCATAGCCAGGGGGGCCGGCGGCAGAAGGCAGTGGGAGGGAGTGCGGCGGGCGGCGGGGCGCCTCTCCTTACCTTCAGAGGGGAGTCCCCCGAGGCTGGGGCGGGGGCGGCCGTCCCTCCTCCACTCCGGTCGCGACGGCGGAGGCAGGAGTTCCAAAAGCAGGTGAGAAACTGCAATCAGCTGCCTCCCTAGCACTGGGAAAACACGAAAGGAACGAGAGGAGCCGCAAGTGTGATCAAAGATGTAAGGCAGCTAGAGAAGGTTGGGGAAAGAAAAAAAAGGAGCAAAGAGTAAGAAGAAAGAAAAGGCGTCTGGCAGCCGCGGAGCTCGCGGGTGGGACGCAGCTTCTGTCCTCAGTGCTAGGTGGGGCGCTGCTGGGTCCCGCGGAGTGTCCCGGGTCTGGGATGCTCCGATCAGAGATGCTCCTCGTCGGGGTTTTCTCCCGGTGATAGGCTGGGGGCGGGAATCTTCCCAGTTTGCGGAGTTCCTCGGTGGAGGGTACGCCTGGTTCCGGGCGCTTGGGCTCCGGGATGCTCCCGGTCTGGGGCGCCCCTCGCAGCGTGCCAGGGATATAGACTTCCTCCACCTGGGAGCCCCGCCTCTGAGTTCCGGGAGCAGCTCGATCGCGGGCACGACCGCACGCAGCTGGAAAATCCTGCGCCTCGCCCTTGCGCCGAGGTCGACTGTGGTCCCAGCCCCGCGCGGCGAGTTTCAGGAGCTCCGGGGCGGTGGGCGGCGTCCGAGGAACCGGCAGGGCCCGGGGCCCTCGGTGGGGCTCCTTGCGCACCCTACAGGCCGCCGAGAGGTTTGCATCAGAGTCAGGTGGGAAGGATATCAGCCTGCACCTGCACCTGCACCGGTTAGAGGAGCAGCATCTTCGGTTAAGGGGAAGGAGCTGGGGAGGGCTGCAGACGGAAAAGAGGCCAAGGAAGAGACCCAAAGACACAGGACGGCTCCCTGAGGTCATCCAAAGTGAGGAGGAGGCCACTGTCTCCTGTCTGAAGCACTCAAGTTTCAGATCTGTGCTGAGGCCTTCTGTTTAGGCTGGGGGGGGGGGGGCGGGGGCGGTTTCCCTTGGGAAGTAGTAGAGAGGGGGTAGAGGCGTTGAATTGAGATTTTAAATTGTTTAGAAGAAAAGGAGGCCAAAGGAGAACATGTGTTTCAAAGTTTTTATAGTGTGGTAGAACTCAGGATACGTTTTTAGACTGGTCTGTAGTAGGATCTTTCCAACAAAAGTGAAGAATGAAGCCCACGGCTGACAGGGAGAGGGTTTAATGAGACAGTTTCATCCTTTTTATTCAGTCAAAATAGTTCATCATATAATGAAAGAGAAGGATCATGCAATTATCTCAATAAATGCAGTAAGAACAAAGCATCTGACAAAATTCAACAGCCTTTCTTCATTAATAACACTTGGAATACTGAAAATAAAAAGGAACAATCCTAATCTGATAAAGAGGAGAACAAGATAAGGACGTCGTCTCTCACCTGGGACAATCCCTTTGTAAAAAGTAAAGAAATAAAAATAGAAAGCATACAGATTGTAAAGGAAGAGATAAAACTACTCGTTCTGACAGATGGCATAATTTTATGTAGGTTACCCTTCGAAATTTACAAAAGAGCTGCTGGAAGTCGTAAGTGAGTTTAGCAAGATCATGGAACAAAAAGTTAATATACAAAAATCAATTGTAATTCTATATGCCAGTAATGGAAATTTGAAAAATGAAATTTGTTAAAAATACCATTTACAATACCATAAAAAATCAAATACCAAAGTATAAATCCCTTGAAATGTGTACAAAATGTCTGCTGTGAAATCTACAAAATACGCCAAGAGAAATGAAAGACATAAAAATGGAGGGATATACCATGTTTATGGATTGGAAGATTCATTGTTAAGATATCTATTCTGCACAAACAGTGGAGTTTATAGAGTCTATACATTTTTAGAATCTATAGATTATAGAGCCTATATATTTCATGCAATCCAAATCCCAGAAGGAATTTTCAAAGAAATTGAGAAACTGGTTCTAAAATTTTACATGAAAATGCAAATGATCTAGAATAGTCAGAACATTCTTGGGAATAAAGAACAAAGTTCGAGGACTTACGCTGACTTGAAGGCTTACAATAAGGAAATGCTAATCTTGACAGTGTGATATTTGCATGAGCATATAAATGGAAAATAATAGAAAGTAGAGTAATAGGCCAACACATACATAGCCTATTGATTTTTGAATAAGTCACCATGTTAATTCAATAGGGAAAGAGAAGTCTTTCACAGGTGTTGCTGGAACAATTGGGCATCTCTATGGGAAAAAAAAAAAAAGAAGGTTGACCCTTACCTCATTCTATATGCAAATATCAACTCACAGTGAACCATAGACCTAACTATAAAAGTTGGAACCATGAATATTTCATAAAGATACATGGAGAAATATCTCCTGAACTTGAGGTAAAAACAACAAAACAAAACAAAACCTTAGATAAGACACATTAAACACTAACCACATAAGAAAAATTGACCAACTGAATATTACAAAATTAAAAATGCCTGCTAATCAATGATGCCATTAAAAAAATGAAGAGGTAGGGAGGTAAGCCTGGAAAAATTGTCACCTTACATCTGTCTGAAAAGGAATTTGTATCCAGAATATATAAAAAAATTTCCACACATCAACAACATGAACAGAAACAACACAGTTCAAAGAGACCTAACAGCACCAATCATCGGCGAGGAGGTGGAAGAAGAGCAGTCTTGTACAAAACTGGAGGAAATGTAAAATGGTACAGTTTGCCAATTTGACAGTTTCGTAAGAGGACCACGCCTCGGTATTGAGCCAAGACAAAGAAGAACACATGTCCGCAAGAATGTTCACAGGGTCCATATTCACGATAGGTACCCTGTGAAACAACCGTGTGTCCCTCACCAGGGAGAGGTCAAACACACTGTGTGTAGACACACAATGGAAGCGAGACGCGCTGCTAATGTTCTGCTTGTGGGAATCCGAGTGTTCTTCAAGGTTACATGAAAATTTAGCTCTAACCCTTCCAGTTTGAAGTTCAAGGTGTAGAATATTGACAAGGAGTAAGGAGCAGGAGAGCAGGAAAGAGAGAGAAAGAGGAAAAAAGCCTAATGAAAAGATCCTAGGCCACATGGAGAAAGACCAGCAAAAGGAGAAAAGGAAGGAAAGGTGAGCTGAAGAGAGAGGGATAGAGGATAGAAATTTCCGGGTGTTTTGCATCCCCCTAGAATTGGGCAAATGGGAGTAAAGCTGATAGATGAAACCGGGGGCCCCCACGCTCTTGACATCCCCGGTCCTCACGCCTCTGCCCTGGTGTCTGGTCCCGTGGCCTCATCCAGCAAGGAGGAGCTCAGATAGATGGAATTCGAGTGCATTATCAGCACATCAAAGCCAGCACTACTGCCCCTGGGCACTCAGGGAAACCAAACTGGGTGTCTTCCCTGGTCGTCTGTTTGGCACAGGCATGTGGTACCTCACGTGCTTCCAGAATTTGGAATTCAGGGACCGTTTGTTGGCCACGTGGTCTTCCCTCCACTTGATGGTACCTTGCACTTCTACAAGGTGCTTGAGGGAATCTTGAAGGTCCCCAAACTGCAGTCCACTGGGCTTGCTCAGAGCCTCCAATTCTACAAGGATCACCTTGGAGTCATTCTGGAGGAGGGCGCTGTGCAAGGCGATCTCCTGCTCATAGGCAAACTCCCTGCTGTGCACCATCTCAGGAGTCAGGATAAAAATCTGCCGCCTGCTCTTTCGTATGTTGCTTTCCACTGCAGTGGCTGCATCTGGGGATAAAAGACACGGATCGCATTTCCTGTTGCTGCGTTTTTAAGTCTAATGCTTTGATCATAAATGTTCTGAACTTAAAAAAAAAGTTATGGTTTTAATCTGGCATGAGATTCTGACGCTGATCAGTTCTTTACTCAGAAAAGGGGGAATGTGCTTGGATGGACAACACCTGTTGTGTTCGAGTTATCGCTCCCACTGTGAGCACATCAGTCCCAAGCCCCTCTTCTTTCCCAGGTAGATCAGTCCTAACTGATCTAAAAAAGCAGAGTCCTTGAGTTAAATAGTAGGTAGAGATCTTTAGTGGGAGAATTAGAATTCAAGTTCATTAGCTACATATTATCTTCTTAGGATATTAGCTTATGTGTTTATGAGGGCTTAGTACTTTAACTCTTAGGATCCTTTGCTCCTCTGAACTGATTAAAGCCTCTAAGGGAGTCCTGGATTCACGTCACTCCCCAATATCTCTGTTTGAGAAGCTGATTTGATCCAGACTAGAAAACTCCTAAGGAAGACCAGATCCCCTTATCAAGTTAGAGTTTTTATAGCATCAGCTCCATGGTGATAGCAGGTAACTTCTGGGCAGACTTGGAAAGAGGGTATAAAATACTCAGCTCTCATGGCAAGGAGGGAACAGAGAAAACAAAGAAATGCAACCACGAAAGAAACCACTGCAGATATTCTCAGAGTGTGGCAGCCGAAAGACTGCCAATCCATGCAGTGTGAACTACGGAAATAAATGTTGAATAATGCCAGGTAGAGACCTTGTGTTGGTCAGGGTCCTAACAGAAAACTTGGCACACTCAAAAGGACTGACTTAAGAAAGTTTAATGAAAGGACAATTTATAAAATATGTGGGCAGAGCCAAGAGAAATCAATAAGAGATGCGTCAGAACCCCAGCATGGGAAATAACCGGGAGACATTACCCCCCTCCAGGTGTGAAGGGGAGGGAGCAGTTATGGAAGCTGAGTATAAAGGCAACTAACAAGAGCCTGTGTTCCAGGAGAGAAGAGCCCAGCTACCCAGGCAACCTCATGAGTTGCCTGCCTCTGAACTCCTGCCAGGGCTTCCATTGGCCAAACCCAGCAGGGAGCAGAGGGTAGGGGCATGATGGAGTCCATAACGACCAGCCCCCCAAGGCCACTGGCTGGAGCACCGAGTGGATTTGAAGGAGCAAACAGAAGGTAACTAGCATGGGAAGAAAGGCACTGATGCAGTCAGTCATGAACTTTTCCTAAGGGATGAGTGAAGTTTGGTGTTGTTTTGTTAGATCTGATCTTACTTCGGTTAAAGTAAGGTCAGAGGACATACTTGCTGGAGGGGAACTGGGAACGTTCCCAGGTGAAAAACAGCACAATGCAGGCCACGCGAGCTTGAGGCTCAGTGAGCTGGCGTTCATGTTGGGCTGGAGAGAGGTAGAACTAGAAATGAGGTCGATGGATCCGAGACAAAAGAGATGAAGACTTTGCAGCCAGATGTAGCAGGTGATGTGACGTCACAAACAGCTGGGCTCCCGGCAGCTTCCTGACCAGATGTGTAACATGAAAAAAGCATTTGAACACCTTGACTTGTTTCTGTTTGCTGGAATGAGTAGCCCACGGGAGAGCTGGAGGAGGAAGAAAGCCTCTAGAGAAAACTTGGATTCCATTTTCTTGAATTGTTCATTTTACAAGTCTCCCACGCCATTGTGAGGTGATTAACATTGCCCAAATATTCCAGGACGCCCCGGATGCACCTGCTGTGTGTTCCTTTAAATCTATAGACACTTGAATCCCTCTTTGCAGTGGAAATGCCAGTTTAAATTCGGAGTCTACTAGGCATTAACTTTATTGGACTTACCCTCATGGTGTTCCTGCCTCATTCACATTCCAAACACTTCCAGCTCTCTGAGGAATTTGAGAAGAGCTATGAGGATGGCTCATGGGTACTTGACATAAATATAGAGGGAGGAGGAGAACAGCTACTGAGAGGCCAGAATTGTGACAAACTGTGAAAAGTATATGGAATCGACTAGGAAGATTAAGAAACAGGAGACGGCTCTAGTGGTTCTTGTGAGAATATACATTTGCAAATGTTTCTCCAATACAAGGAAAATCGTAAAGACTCTGGAATCCTTGCAAAAACTTTAACCAATGCCTCTGAATATTAGAACAAAATTCTTTGTTTTTTGAGTCTTCTTTCGGCTCTTCTAGAGAGAATTAAGATATATGTCAGTTACCCCCGTGGTGGACCTGGGAAGTCAAATAGGGGCAGTGCCTTGCTAAATCCGCCTAGCCGTGTCTTCACATCACTGATACTCTTGTGAAGACCTCATGATCAGGTTGGCCATGGGGCCAGGAGGAGCAAAGAATAAGTATCTCCTTCTTCTGGAGAAAGATTTCAAAACTCTGGTCTTAAGGCCGGGAATAATGATTGTAATTCCGTATCCCACACAGGGTGAAGACCACCAACCCCTGGCCTTCTGATAAACGTGACTTTCTGTCCTTGATGTATGTTGATAGCTTTACCTTCTCCAGGTAGCAGATCTCTCCCATAAATGCATAAGTTATAGCCACATTTATTTTCAAGAACATCAGGCAGAATCTGGTGAACAAAGTGCTCCACGGCATTGGCCCTCTCAGGACTATTTTTATAGTTCCGCGGATAGATAACGTAAGCATCGTAGATCTTTCCATCTGAAAATGAGAACAAGAAATACAACTTTATTGCTTGGCTCTGAAAATTCCCATTTGACTCTTACGAGACATTCTTCACTGAATTTTATTGTTGTTGGTGCATGGATCCCCCCCCCCCAATATTCCAGAATTCAGAGATGGTGACAACAACCTACTGCCACAAAATATTATCAGAAAATCGATCTTAATCCCAAAGTGCCCCTCTTTACTGCCTCAGACTGAATGATAGAGAATAGGCAAGAGCCAGTCCAGTTTAGCACACACCATATTGTCAAATGTAATTAATAATTTATTGACAAATATTTATTGTCATGGATAAGGAGTCTTCTGTTGCTTGGAGTAGATCTCAGTTTTAGTTGTTGTTTTCCCCTAATCCTAGGAAGTGAAAATGTGAAAGATTTTTTTTTAAGGGATCTGCATTTCCCACAAATCAAATAATTAGCCCTAGTTGAGGGGACCATATGGAAAATGTAAAGTATATCTGTCCCCAAAGGAAACAATGGTGTTCTGATTTAGCAGGGATAAATATATCCTTTCATGTGTAACTTATGCACATAGGTAGGACTCTATGGAGTGAGTTTTCTGGTGAAATACATCTGCCTTCTGATGGCCCTTTCTTAGTTGTTCACATCTGGAAAACAGGAACACTTTTGTTAATGTTTTGAATTCCATAAAGATTTACCAATACACAGTTTCCAAAATGTTTAAACTTTTCTGGGTTTGGGCCAATTCTGTTCTTGATTTAGTAGGAAGAGTAAGCCTATCGGGGAGGAAATTTGAGCTGTTGAGATGAATCTCAGAACCATAAGGAGAAACAAAAAAGGATAGAGAATGGCCTCTGAGTGGACTGAAAAAAAGATCTACTGACAATATGCTAGCAAGCAAAATCTCGGTTTAGTAGCATAGCTATTAAGAGATCAACAGACAAGTAACCATCAGCCATTATGGATCCTTTTCTTTTGAAGAAAAATGTGAAACTTGCCACTTACCATTCCTAGTTTTGTAAGGTCTGACTATGTCTCTCCAGAGCAGAATAACCTCAATCCAGAACACTTTCAGTGTTATCACCATGACACTGATTAACATTAACAAGGTGATAAATCCCGCCAGAAGGTAGTGGGTGCTTTGCTCGTCATCTGTTCAAAAGATAAGGGGAGGACAAAAGTGATCGCTATTATTACTAGAACAAGGTAAAATCAACAAATACGTGGATGCTGACCTCCACTGGGAGTACAAGAGATGCATACAAGAGATGCCTACCTGCAATTGCCATGGCCGCGAATCAGTAAATGAACATTTATTGAGCGCCTACTCTGTGCCAGGCAGCAGGCTAGGCATTGTAAGGGATTCTCAAATGTAAACGTAACTAAGATAGGAGGTAAACGTGTAATTTGAGCTGGCAGAGGTCTTTAGGAGTGCCCGCTCCACATTGGACTGTGCAATGGAGCCTTCCTGCAGGTGGAGGGAGGGTTTAGAGAACTGCAAAACAAGGAAAATGTCCTCCTGGCGAGAGGGGATGCAGTGAGCCCAGGGGTGGAGATGTGGTGTGTTCTCCGAGGAACTGAAGTAATCCAGTCGGAGGAAGACACAATGAGAAATGTGGGTCAGGGCTAGGTTCTGATCAGACTTGGGGCTCCCATTAAGGCATTTTGCCTTTATTCGGGAAGGTCACAGGAGCCACTAAGTGTTAAGTGGGGTGTTAACAATGAAAGTGGTTGACAAGCAAGATTAATCTGAAGGTAGGTAATCTGTTTCTGTGGGAAGAGACCATAAGTACTTAGAGGAAAATGGACAGGAAGTTTCTGCAATACTTGTGAAAGATAAGGAAGGTCTGAACCCTCACGTAATAATGAGAAAGGAACGGATATGCTTGGTGTTGGGACATTAAGGAGAATGAATCAAAAGGTCTTGAGGTCTTACTGCATAGGAAAGCAGTGAAGAGACAAGGGCCATGTAAGTCTCTAAAGTGTAATTGATGGGGAAGTCAAATTACTGGGGTTCTAGGTTCCAAACACACCCCTAACTTTTCTCATCACTGAACTGTGCCCTGTACTCACTGCTGCACAAAGTGCATACTCAAAAAGTTTCCCGATTTCAAGGACTTAGATACGTACAAATTGAATATAAGAACTGTACTCATTAATGGTATTTTTGGCTGTTTTAAGTTGACTTCTCTCTTTAGAATTAACTATTTACAAATAGTCCCACTTACAGATGACCGTGAGAAGAATCTCAAAGGAGATTCGTCTCTTACAGCGTTCTCCCTGCATTTTTGTCTGAAGTCTCAAAGCATGTGTTCCCGGTCTTGCCATACAAAATCATTCATCCATATTCACAGATTCCTCCCATAGCTCATTAGCATCCTGAGTATCTAGCACTGCAAAATCAAGACTGGCCAAGGGGAAGAGATTCAAAACCAGGGGGCGGTGGAGGAGGCGTGTTGCTGAAAATTGGCGGAGAGCCTACTATCTGCACTATCATCGTTTTAAATGATAAATGCGCCTTAAGGAAAGCATTTCAATGGGATTCCCCTCCAGGTCTCTCTCTCTAAAAGTGCTATCTGGATACCCTCTGGGAACCTACATTTCTTGGAGAGACCGTGAAGTAACTGCATCTGTGGCTGGTCGCCTCCGCTGGGAGGAAAGAAGTTAATCTGAGACAGTAAAGAAAGTTGAAGTTCAATGTCTTTCGGTTAATGACTTAATGCCTGTGTAAATAATTCCGTATGTGGTGACTAAACACTAAATACTTTCTGAAAACGTTTATAAACAGGAAAACACTGCCTAAGTTTGAGTCCTGGCTCAAACTCTAATACTCAGCCGGGTAGTTATTCAATCTCCTCTTGCTTCGGTTTCCTTATCTGCAAAATTTGGTGATAGTAACAGTCTCTTCCTCATGGAATATTGATCAAATAAATAAGAAATGAAATGGAAAATAATTAGACAGGTCCAAAGGAAACAATGAATAAATGTGTACTACTATTATTAGGAGAGTCAAATATTTATTTAATCACATCAAATAATAGGGAACATAAGCTTTTTAAGTTCTTGCTGTTGAAATTCAAGACAATGCTATAATTTATTTTGTGATGAGAAATAAAGGAATTCATTGTGACAATTAAACTTCTGTAGCAACAGTTTTTGTTTAACATACACTGTTGTCGAAACGGAGTGTAGCCATGTTAGTTTGCAGAAAAACAGGGGAAGGCTAGCACATACAAATAAACTGGAAGGAAAAAAGTCACCAAGTACATGTAACATGAAAACAATTCCAATACACAGCTCATAAGAGAACGTTCATAAAGTGACAACATAAGCAAGGCATGGGGATAGCGAGGCAATGGCAGCCCCAGGGGGAGGGGGAGGGCACAGCTTCCCCTCTCGTTGGGGGTCCACTGTGCGGGCTACCACCACCAGACTGCCCTGATATTACATTGTGATGTGGTTCATATATCCAGGGGTGACTCCGTTATTATTTGTAGAAACCTGGTGGCCCATGGAACTGGATCGCACTTAATGTCATGATTCTGTTGGTTTGATAAAAACTTACAAATTGGTGGTTTAAGTCTAATTAAAGCAAAAATTAAAGCACCACTTCAGGCTGAGACTTAACCACAAACGCATCAAATCGGTGGTCTGCTTATCTATCAGCCCCAATTTTTTTTTTTATCAGGTTGTGTGTCTGTGTTTATCCAAATTAATCTGGGCTATATCCCACTTAGAGGTATAAACTGAGGGCCTAACTCTCCCTTTGGCTATGTGACAAACACGTTAAGTAATTTCCACGTAGTTGTGCATGGAGTGACAAGTGTAAAAAAAAAACATATTTTTTCTCCTCACCCATTTATACTGCATTCAATGTTTCATCTAACAAACAAGATGTCTTTGCCTGGAAATGCAAGCAGGGGAGGAAGTTGACAGGTACTCAGGAAGGAAATGTTTGTAAAACTATTTTTGCTGACATCATTGCGTGCAACGACATACCAAGGGAGTGGGAGGAAGACGCAGTCTGCCCCCCTGAGGAGGAGTGGGTCATCACTGACATTTTTAGTGATGTCTGGGTAAGGTCATGATTAAAAGCACAATGACTCTGGGGTGCCCTGGTGGCTCAGTCAGTTAAGCTTCTGCCTTTGGCTCAAGTCATGATCCCAGGATCCTGGGGCTGAGCCAAAGGCCCTGGGGTCCAGCCCCGCATCAAGCCCCGTGTCGGGCTTCCTGCTCAGCAGGGGAGTCTGTTTTTCCCTCTCTCTCTCTCTGCCCCTTCTCCCACTTGTGCTCTCTCTCTAGCTCTCTCTCTCTCACTCATTCTCTCTCAAATAAATAAATAAATAAATAAATAAATAAATAAATAAAATCTTAAAAAAAGAAGCACAATGACTCTTAGATGGTCTTATTACTGTTTCGGATTCTTTACAGACAATGTGTCCTCTTGTTACCTATACCCAAGACAGATCGTTCTCTCCATTTAATTTTAAAAGATTATATATAGTGTCTGAATGTGATCTACTGAAGAGTAGTCAGTTTCGTATTTTTGTTATATTTTATTGCATCAAAGTATAATGAAGTCATTAAAGGCATGCTAGATTCAGATAAAACTATAGGGAACTTATAAACAATTTGGCCTTTCCAAGTTAGTGGGAACATAAATGTAAACCCTAACAAACGTAAATGTAAGCTGTTGCTTTGTTGAATAATTAAGCCTTAGAGCTAGAGCAATGGAAATGTCCAAAGATCATTTTCCTTGATATAGTATTTTTTCATTCTTAAATTAAGTTTTAATTATTCCAATAAAAGGATATAATTGCTTCAATCACTAATAACACTTTGTGTAATTACTATAAGCTCTACAATTTATAAATGCTTAAACTTCAATTTGTAACAAATTCCTGAGTAGGTTTTTAAAATACCCAGAAGCTAAGGTGTGCTGTTATTTTAATCCACAGAATAGGAGAGAAAGAAGCAGAAATATAAATTCTCATTGGTTCTGCGTGTTCATTTTGGTTTCAGAACCAATGTATTTTAGATTCTGCCTCTTCCCTCCACTTTGTCTTATTCATCTCCACAGCCTAACTTGGGCTGAAATCCACATCACAGATCTCCTGTAGAGTCACTATTCACTGAACCAGTCTCTTCTGCGACTCTTCCCTAGGCTTTTTATGTCTACGTGCTCCTTGCTCCGAGTTTAGCAGGAAATACTGTCATCGCTTGTATCCATCGCCCCTCCTTGTTTTCCTAGTAGACACACAATCCTTTATTTTTTTTAATTAATAAAATTTATCTTTCAGACCACATTTAGGTTTACAACAACAAGAACAAAAATGAGCAGAAAGTAGAGAGAGTTCCCATATACTCTCCCCCAGCCCTAGCATTCAGTTTCCCGTATTATGAACATCCTGAATTAGTGCAATACATTGTTTACAATTTATAGGCCAATACTGATACATTACTATCAACTAAAGTCCATAGTTTATACTAGGATTCCCACTTTGTGTTGTACAGTTCCATGGGGTTTGATAAATGCATCATACCATGTCTTCACCATTAGACTATTATATAGAACAATTTGAGTGTCCTAAAAATCCTGTTGTCCACCCTCTCTCCTGGCAACCACTGAGCTTTTACTCTCTCTATAGCTTTGCCTTTTCCAGATTGTTACATAGCTGAAATCATACAGTATGCAGTCTTTTCAGATTGGCTTCTTAGCAACAGGTTTTAAAGTTCCCACATGTCTTTTTATGGCTTGATAGCTCATTCCTTCCTACCAATGAACAATATTCCATTGTATGATATAACTGACTTATGTATTCACCTATTGAAGAACGTCACGGTTGCTTCTAAGTCTTGGAGATTATGAATAAGGTATTCGTTCATTTATTTATTCAAAAAAATTGTTATTGAATGCACGCTCGGTACCAGGCACTGCAATACAGATGGAGGACACGAAGACGGATGAGACGCCATTCCTGCCCTCATGGAGCTTAGAGTCACGTTCAGCAGACTTGTGTGTGATGAGTGTAGAGATAGAGACAGGGCCCTACAGGAGCACCTGGAAGGAATATAGACTGCAAACTGCTGGCCAAGGAAGTCTCCTCAGAAAAGTGGTACCCGAATTGCATGTTGACTAACAATTACAGTAAAGAAATGAGCTGAACTCCCAGACTTCCCATGACTTTCACCTACACTTAGGTTGGTAGTTACCAGGGGTAGGGGTGGGGGTGAGAGTAATGGGTGAACTGCTTGTGCTTTCTTTTTTTAGCTGAAATACATTGAATCTTTAAAAAGACAGAAAAAGAAAGACATGTAGCCAAACGATGTATTTGGTCAAATAAATGATGGTTTCTCCGTATAATGGGATACTATGGAGCCATTAAAAATCATGGTGTAGAAGAACGTTTAGTATCATGGAAAGATTTTTACTATACATTAAGTAATTACAGAACAGGCTATAAAATTTTCTATGTAACTTGTAGCAAAACATGCTTATAATTCAAATATATCTGAAGAGAATTTATGTGACAATACAAAGGTCGAAGAATAGCCAAGACAGTCTTGATGAAGAGCGAACTTGGAAGACTTACTCTACCCAAAATCAAGGTTGCCTCTACAGCTACAGGAAACAAGACTGTGTAACATTAGTGCACAAATAATTTTTTTTAAAGAGACAGAACGCAAGGGTCACACAATTTTTTTGGAAAGGACCAGATAGTAAGTACTTTAGGTTTTGCACGTAGAAAAAATAAATAAATAAATACATTTAATACTTTATAAAGCTTAACAATGATAGCATATGATGTCTTATTACAAAGCAGCATTTAAGATCTTCTTACTGGAATGGGCAGTAATTAATTACTCCACCTTCTCATCTACTTTGCCAGCCTCACTAACAAAATGTGCGTTCTTTAGGACTGAAAAAATAAAAAAGAATTATAAAAGGGAACATGTTTATAACGTGTCATAAAAGTCATGCAAGGTAACAAAGAACATGTTCACGTTTGCTGTTAGTGTGTCGTCTTTCACATACAGTGAGACAGAGAGAGCTAATGAAAGCAGAAGGATGGCCAAGGAAGCAGTTGGCTGTTAAAGAGGAACCAACACAAGAAGGTAAGGTAGGGGGGAGGGGGGGAGGAAGGAAGGGAGGAGGGGGGTGGGAGGAAGGAGAGAAGGGAAAGGAGGAGGAAGGGGAGGAGAAGGAGGGGGTAGGCAAAGGAGGAGGAGGATGGGAGGAGGAGAAACAGGGAGTGGGGAGGAGTGGAAGGAGAGGAGTAGGGGGGTAGGGGGGAGATGAGAGAAGGAGATGGAGGGGGAGGGGAGGGAAGAGAGGGGGAGGGAGTGGAGAAGGGGTGGGAGAAAGGAGATGGGGGAGGGGAGGAGGAAGGGGAAGTAAAGTTGTAGAGAGGCAACTAGGGCTACCACACTACAAATACTCAGTGTTCTTAAGAGAAGCACATTTTAAGAGATGGGCCACTTCCGTTGTCTTGGGTGATTGGCCCTGGAACCACACTCCAACACATTGTTCTCTAAGAAAAGGATTTCAGCTTACAGTTGATGCAGCTAACCGGGTGACCGAAGTCTCAGGAACACTCCTTACTTGGACTTCGCCTCTGTAGTCTTACGGTGTGCTGTGTCTGCCCATGTAAACTCTGAGCCACACATTCATACGGCAGCGTCAAATCCTCCTCTCTCACGTCATCTATTCTTAAAATGGTGTTCTGACAAGTCAGCTCATTGCTAAAACTAAAAAGGCCACATGTTACTTTCAATGCTTACTCTGCTGGTGCAAATTGTGTGGCAGGAAAAGGAGATGTTTTAACCTCAATATAAAAATACCTTTGATTTTGCTCCCGTTCCTCTTGAATTCTTGCTTCACTGAAGTTCTGAACTATGGTTCCATTCACCTTCCATCGGACGCCAGACATGAACAGAGAGCCTTTCCCAAAGCAAGCAGAGCAGAGTATGTTTGCTGGTTTTCCTAGATGAGAAGCGAGGGAATTCACCAGTAAAATTCAGTTCTGCCAGTAGTATTGCATTCAATGTGAAAAAAGTCATTGAACACCTGGCGTGTGCAAGGAACTGATGCCGCTCCCCTTCCTTACCATTCCTTATCGTTAGCACTTCCCTCCTTGTCCTTGTCGGGGCAAGTGGCCCAGGCCCTTGCCTTGCCTCCACCCCCTTCGTTCACAGTTTGGAGGAAGCTCTGTTCCCACCCCGCCTCACCTGCAGTGTAAACTACGGAGATGAGTAACTTCGGCTTCATCAATCCCACATTATGAGATGGGGCTTCTTTTTACTCTACGTTGGAATTTCTTTGTAACTCCTTTCTTCCAATCTTTCTCCTTTTACTGAATTCTCTTCATCTCTCTGGAAGCCCCTTGGTTGGTAAAACTGTGTTTTGCTTGACCCAGCTACAATCCCAGTATTTCATCGTTCAAGAGCACTCTCCATTATTATAACTCCTTTTACTTGAGGCTTCCTCCGCCCTGAGCTGAAAGCTTGAGGGGTGCCCTCCCACCTGGCGACATGCATTCAGCCATCCCTTACTGAGCCCTCTGTTCCTGGGTCAAGAAGTATGCAGAGGGATGAGGAATAATGAGTGTCTCAGAAGGCGATAACAGCACACACAAATGATGAAAACACAAGATAGTCTAGTCTTCTATAGAAAGACTGACAAATGACGTGGGAATATAGAGGGAGAAGTCATTCCAGGGAGCAGGACTGCCATGCTGTACACGGAAATGGTTTCCTTGGACCTGATTCGATGGAGGCTCTGGTGGTTCCTGCTGGTGGGTAAGGAGTGTGACATTGGGGAATGGTATTTGAGCTCACTGTTGAGAGATGAGAAGGAGGAACAACTGGGACAAAAGCAAGAAAGAATGCGGAAATGCTGTCTTATCAGCATAACAACTGTGAGGAGGTCAGCGAGGTAGGGACAAGGAGCAGGTGGGGTTAACAGCTGTGGATGAGCCAGGATGCGGTGAGAACCAGTTCATGAAGGAACTTATCCTATAGGCCAAGAACATTGAGCTGTATCTCATTTCTGGTGGGGAACCAGAGAACGCAAACACGGGCGGAGTCAGAAAGTCTGGGTTCTTATCCTTTTATCATTGATTATTCACAACCTTGGGCATGTCACTGATCCCGCCTGAGCCCAAGTATCCACAAGCATATATTGGGAACAATGTCTACCTCCTGGAGAGAAGTAAGAATGAAGTAAAACAGCACCTGTGAAAGCACCATGAGTTACAAGTACAATATTCCTAATATTAGCAAGTACTGAGGTGAGTATATCTACACATGACATTTCATTTAATGCTCAAGATTCATTGTGTTAACTGCCTGACCCATGCTTGGGGAATTTAGACCAAGGGTCATATGGAAGGATTCTCCAGGCAACATTTATAGCATTCTTGAAGTTTTCTTACCAATTTCCACTTCTTTTGTTTCATTTTGTGGTGGGGCTATAATTACTGGAAACCAAGAAACGCTTTCCTCCTCTTAAATGAAAGACAAAGAAAATATAAATATTAGGAGAACATTGGATGGTGATCAATATATAGCTTGTGTTTTCATATTTCTATCCTGTTTCATGGCAATGTTTCTCAAATTATTCTGACAATGACCCACAGCAACAAATACATGCACACACACACACACACACACACACACACACACAAATGAAAAAGAAAACATTGAAGTAATACTCTCCCTTACCACTTACGATACTCTGATATTTCCTATTCTCTTTTATATCATTAGAACAATGTTAGTCCAACACAATAAATAATTGCATAACCTGGTATTTGCTAGAAAACCACAATTCTACAGCATAAGCACAGCATTATAGGAAGGAAAAATTCAAAAGTCCCATGAAATACTAGCATGTATAAGGTACTTAATAAATGCTTGTTGAATGGGAAAAAAAAAACCCTATGACAATGATAAACACATAAGTCCACACTTCCGCTCACAGAGTTCCACCATGGTGGAAATTCTCATTGCTGTGGCACTGATGCCTAGAGACCGTGAAAGGGGTCTTCTGGAGCACTGCTGCATTCCTCCACCCCTTGATTCTCCTTTATTTTTTTTTTTTTTAATGATTTTTTATTATATTTTGATTCTCCTTTATTTCATGATGTGTGATGTTAAGGAAACCCTGACTCCTTGTAGATTTGATACGGTCGGTGGTGAGGTATTTCCTCTGAATAGGCTTTTCTAGACCTTCACATTTGAAAAACACTCTTTAGAATCAAAGTGTCTACTTGAGGTCATTGATAATGTAGAAAATATTGCAAACCAGGATTGTGTGAAAAGTGAAATGGAATGGTGTCGCTTAGGTCAAGGGGCTTTGAATTGGAGCCAGGAGGCCATTAAGGAGGTGGGTCCCATGTCCTCACTGGTGGAACCATGAACTTTTGAACTAGTGAGACTACAAATATTCCAAGATTGAGCCCAAACATCTGCAACTTGGTGCAGTAAGAGACTTGCTTGTGGTAATCTCCGTCACCAATTGTACTAAAGTGAAGGTTAGCTCTCTACTGCCAATACACATCAGAATTCTTTGTAAACAGTGTCTACACACATTCCCTCCTAGCCTTAAAATCCCCTGACTTTTGCTCCCTAGTGGGACATTAGTTGGGTTGTTACCCAAATCTGGGTAACCTAAGTTGCAATTCTTTGATCCCAAATAAACACCCTTGCCTACTTATTTCCTCCTGAAAACTTGGGGTTGACAATCAAAAACTGGGGATGTACTGTATGGTGACTAATATAACAAAATAAAAATTATTTAAAAAAACAAACCACCCAACAATATCTCTCTATCCCTTTATAGAACTTCTCACTAAATTTCTAATCCAGTTATATTAGAGATTAAACAGATTTTTTTTTTCTATTTACAGAACTTCTCACAACAAATTGGGAGAAGGAAAGTTAATCTGGCTCTGCAAATACTTGTATTGCCATCCAAAAAAAGTTTATTTAGTTAGCATTCAGATCCTGCCATCTTTGAAAAGTTTAAGTCACAGAGGAGAGAACAGATCTGGCTTTCAATCAGTAGCATAAATTTCCTTTAAAACTCCTGAAATCTTGGGGCGCCTGGGTGGCACAGCGGTTAAGCATCTGCCTTCAGCTCAGGGCGTGATCCCGGCGTTCTGGGATCGAGCCCCACATCAGGCTCCTCCGCTGGGAGCCTGCTTCTTCCTCTCCCACTCCCCCTGCTTGTGCTCCCTCTCTCGCTGGCTGTCTCTATCTCTGTCAAATAAATAAATACAATCTTTAAAAAAAAAATTCCTGAAATCTTGATAGCACATTTAGAAAAGCTCTTTGCTCTGTTGTAGAGAATGTGCAAGGTAAGATGAAGGTGGAGGACATCTCAGGGAGGACCATGAAGTATGGCAGTGCCCCTGGTCCCTGGTTTTGTTTTTCAGGGTAACTACCCACGGTCAGCCTCGGTCCGAAAAGATTACATTGAAAATTCCAGAAATAAACAACTCATAGATTTTAAATTGCTCACTGTTCTGAGTAGCATGATAAAATCTCACAAGGCCCCACTCTGTCCCACCCAGGAAGTAAATCATCCCTTCGTCCGGCAGATCCGCTCTCCATCTGCCACATGCCCCTTGGTCACTTAGGAGCTATCTTGGTTATGAGCAGACTGTCATGGCATCCCGCTGCTTGGGTTCACGTAACCTTTATTTTACTTACTAGTGTCCCCAAAGCACAAGAGTAATGATTCTGGAAATGCAGAGAAGCCAGAGAAAGGTCATGAAACCCTTCCTTGACATGAAAAGGTGAAAGCTCTCGGCTTAATTTTGTCTTAAGGAAAGACAAAAACATGGTACGCTGAGTTCGCTAAGATCTATGGTAACTTTTATTACAGTATTTTGTTGTAATTGTTCTATTTTATTATTAGTTATTGTTGCTAATCTCTTACCGTGCCCCATGTATCGATTAAACTTTATCATAGGTATGTATGGGTAGGAAAAAACATAGTATATGGAAGGTCAGTATTATCCCCTATTTCAGGCATCCGCTGGGGGCTTTGGAAGGTATCCCCTGCAGAGAAGGGGGGTCTACAGTCTAGCAAAATCAACAAGAAGAGCACAGCTCCTCCCACGCTATTTTTTTTCAAATATTATATTTTGTTAAATTCAGTAGCTTACCTTTCACGACAAATGATCTGGTTGCCGACACGCTGTAATTGACTCCATTCTCATTGTGCATAAATTTGCATGTATAATCACCTGTGTCTTTGCTAGTTGCATCGTCAATCAGCACATAGTTCTTATGTATGTGATACCTTGGTCCTTGAAGAGCTTTACAATTCTGAAATGAAAAATTCCATTCCATTTCTAGCGACTCTTTACTTGCACCTGTTTTGTGTAATTTGCATCCATTTCCCCCAAATGTCCTTTTACCTTAAACCACTCAACAGGTGCTGTCCAATTGTAGAGGTCAATTGTAGGACAATTTATTTTGGAATTTTTTTCTGATCCAGATGTTGTTGAGTATATCAGATGATCTGGAATATTGCAGTCTGGTTGTTTTTTATATATGGTGACATTTACATATCCAGTCTTATTGGAGGTAGGACTATTAAAATAAGTCAGATGATTTAAGAAGTTACTCAGGACTATGAAATGACTTTATCCAATTCTAAGCTTTTACTTAATACTGCTTTTTGTCTTCAAACAATTGATAAACCTGGGTTGTTTTCTTTCTTTCTTTTTTTTTTAAGGTTTTATTTATTTATTTATTCGACAGAGATAGAGACAGCCAGCGAGAGAGGGAACACAAGCAGGGGGAGTGGGAGAGGAAGAAGTGGGCCTCCCACGGAGGAGCCCGACACGGGGCTCCGGGATCATGTCCTGAGTCAAAGGCAGAAGCTTAGCGACTGAGCCACCCAGGCACCCCACGGGGGTTGTTTTCTTACTTAAACACATCTATAAAAATCTAGAGTTTTAAATACTTTTTGTGTTGCATTTGAGATAAAATATAAACCCTGAAAATGACTCCCTCGCAATTTCTTTAGACCCTAGATGTGCTGTCATGCCCACGGGATATTATAAAGATCAGTGGTATTTATTGAGAGCTTACTATGTACCATGCATGGCGCTAACATTACATTATTTTATTCTCATAAGGATGCTTTGAAGTAGGCTATCCTATCATATGTATTTTACAGATAAGGAAAAGGGGGGGACAGAGAAGTCACTTGTTGGTATCACACAGTCCACTAGTGACAGAACACGGATTTGAAACTAAAACTGGTCTGACCTCAGAGCCTAGGCACCTAACTATATGCACATCCTGCATGTTGATGTAGTTCATCTGACATATTTTAGGTACCAAATACAGGCACCAGATCAAAACATCTAACAATATATATGTAAGGTAAGTAATTTGCAGGCACACAATATTACACAACGCTCTTCAGCTTATCTCTCAGGTTTAAGGCACTGGTAACAGCCCTGTTGCACCCACCGTAAGCTTCCTTGACGCCCAACGTCTAGATTACTGGGTCTTTTTGCCGGTTTGTTCTTACTTCCAGCCAAAGTGAGTGATCGCTCTCAGTTCTCTTGGTCACTAGGAAAGCTAGGTCTTTTCCCAATTGGGCTACAAACTAATTCTTGCAATTCTACCTCTAAATAGTTCATAATCCCGCAACCCCCAACCTGATGGTGTTCCTAGAAGTACACCTCTATTCAAACCCCTTTACAAATTTAGCTGTCCCACAAAAGTCTAGAAAGAAAAGGAAAGGGGGGACAGCTCACAACATCAATTATCAAACAAAAGGGAGCAAGCCCAAAGATTATGGTGGCTGCCTGGTTAATACCTTCTGATAATGCAAGTATAAATTCCAGAATCTTTGCCTTTGGCTGGGAGAAACTTCAGACGTTCCCCCGAGGCCAACACACGATTTCTTTTCTGGGTGGTTATACTTTTGTTGGTTTTTGAATAATACCAATCCACAGGGTATCGAGACTTTTCTTGCCTAGGACATCTCACAATTAAAGCCTCATTTTCCAGGCCCCAGGATGATTTGCCTGCAGATGCAAAAAACAAACAAGACATAAATAGGATCCTGAAATGATCACAGAACAACATAGAAGCAACCTTCTAGGATTAAATATAGAAATGGACCATTTTCTGTGACACTTTCACTGAGAAAGATTAGTAAATAATGAAGATCTTTTATGAAATGTTCTAATGGGTACCACAGATTAATGCATTAATTGGAGCTAACGGTCCCACACCGCTGTCCAGCCAGCGGGACAACAATGCTTCCAGAGCCTCCCACGTGCCGGCACCATGTTAAATTTTGATGTATTTAAATACATGAAACTTAAATTAGGATATATTTGCCGTGAAGAATTTGTCCTAATAAATTTGTAATAAAGAATGACTACAGAGTATAAATGATTTTTCCAGGAACAACCAGAAGCGAGCAGTTTAAAACAGGGCAAATGATGGGGCGCCTGGGGGGCTCAGTTGGTTAAGCTTCTGCCTTTGGCTCAGGTCATGATCTCGGAGTCCTGGGATCGAGCCCTGCGTCAGGCTCCCTGCTCAGCGGAGTGTCTGCTTCTCCCTCTGCCTCTGCCATTCCCCACAGCTTGTGCTGTCTCTCTCTCTCTCTCTCTCTCTCTCTCTCTCTCTAATAAATAAATAAAATATTTTTTAAAAAGTCTAATGTTTTTGGAATTACTTAATTTTAAAATTTTCTAATCGTTCTCTCTCTCTCTCAAATAAATAAATAAAATCTTTAAGGAAAAAAACAAGGCAAATATTTTTGGAATGACTTCATTTTAAAATTTTACAATTTTAGTTGAAAAGGGGTACTTACTAAACTTAGCTGCTGTGGAATGTATGAGAAGTGTTAGAAGTGCCAAGAGCTGAAGTCTCATTTTCAGCTTATCAAGCCAGAGCAAGTGTTGGTAACTGACTGTTGAGATTATTCAAGGCGAATCCGTGACATATGATGGTGAAGGTCTCGTCCAGGAGCTTGATGGTCCCCCTTGAGATTCACAGCAGGATAGAGTTTCAGTGTCTGTACTGAAACATAAATCATACAAAATCACAAGCAGAGTATTTACTGTCATGATTTTTACTTGTTCAATACCCCCCTTGGGAGAAGTAATCAATCAATGGGTATTTATTAGGTATAAATATGTATAACAGCAGGGTTTCAGACATGAAACATTGCATTTATTCCTCCGAAACTTTGGGCCACACAGGCCTTACAATAGTCGTACTATTTCATAGCATCATGAGAATGTACTGGAAGAAGCTGAATTAGGAGGAACTAGTTTCTATTTTTAAAGCAAATTAAAACCACTAAATTCAACAGACCCTAGAAAATACAATGTTACAAATGCCAGGGTAAAGCAGCAGCTATGCACACAGGCTGGGGGCAGCCTGCACGCACGCGGGGCTCCCAGGCAGGCATACGCGCCAATAGTCATCACAAAGCAATTAAAAATATAGGAAAGTGACAGGTCAACCGTTAATGAAGTAATTGCCCTGGACGCAATGCCAAACCCTCAAAAATGTGTCCCCACCTCAACTTGTCCCCAAGATTCACCAGTTTTTCTAAGAACAGTCAGAGGTCTGGGAAAAATATTACATGCTTTTCTTTTTCCTTTCACCAAGAGAATCATTTAACTAGATGGTTTTTCTTAAAAAGTCAGGGAAGGAGTTGAATTAATACAGAAACTAGCAAATAGAACAATAGACACAATAACCCTAATACACTTCAAGAAAACACATTTCCTCTAAACATCAATTGTTGGTACTTTTTTTATTACTTGTATGGAAAACTTTTTCTTATAAACTTGAGATAAGTAATTGATGCTTACCCAAACTGGAAGACCGAAGGGAATGAACTCCAAGTCCATGGCCGAGCTAAGAATCGTTTTCAGCTCCTCTGGCTTCTGCCCTGAAGACACCGCAGGTGCACGCACTCTGTCTTTTATTTTGAAGGGGAGACACCCAAAGACATCCTGCAATTCACCACTCCACCCACACTGAAATGTTATTTTTAGTCACAATTCATGACTTGTTCAAAAATATCGGTGCATCATGTACCGAGAATTCTTGACCTTGGTACATAAATGTTTAAACATAAGGACAACATCCCTTCAGATGAAGTAATCAAACCATCTCCCCTTATTTTAGCGTCCGTTTCTTAAGCTAAATGATGCTTGCTGTTTATTTGCCCCGATATTATTACTCATTCTGCTCTCAATGATCTGGAAGTCCTGGAGCCTTGAGTCTGCCTTTCCAGATATCCTTCGACACTTCATTTGGCAAACACTAGCTAAGCGAGCTCCTCAAGTTTTGGCAGTGTTGGTGCTGAGAGTTCCAAAAACGAATGAGGGGACAAGCAATGAGAAGTAAGCCAGACTTTACGGAGGTTTGTAAATGCGCTGCTTGTGGTCCGGAATGTGACATGGTCTCGTCCAAAACCAGATTCCCCCAGCATCTCAGCTCCTCGGGTATAAGTCCCTGTAGGGACTCAGGTCAGTTTGGATGGAAAAGGGCAGTTTTTCTAAGGAGCTCAGGAGCGTAGAGGGAAACTATGAGTAAGAAGGCTTCCTCAAGGGGACCGATAGGAAGACCATAACCTTCAACTCTTGGACCCCATGTAAAATGAATGTCAATTGCAAAATTAGATTTTAGCCATGCATAGCTGGAATGACTCTACCGCGAGTAAATTCAATTCACTTTACCATATCTCTGAAGGATTCAGGGACTCATTGCAGACCAGTGCAATAATATAATGATAATAGTTAAGCTTTATTTAGAACTCACTCTATGTCCAGATCCAGTTCTAAGTGACTTACATGTGTTAACTCCTTCATTGTCACAACACCCACAGAGACAGGCACTATTGTTATAATGCCCATTTTACAGATAAGGACACTGAGGCCCAGAGAAGTTAAACAACTTGGCCAAGTCGCATACTGCTAAGAGACAGAACCCAAGCAGGCTGGCTCCAAAAGCTAGATGCCTAATCACGAGGCCACACTGCCACTGGGTGAGCGAGGTAGAGAGAGGAGGTGCTGCTAACAAAGGGTTCTTCTAGTGGGTTTTTCATTCCCCCCATTGTGGCTAGCAGGTGTGTCCATCTGCTTGGGGATTCGGTCATAGTTTGGACATCAGTCATGTGCTCTGAGAGGAAGAAATACATAGTCCTCTCTTGGCTAGATTTACCATGAGGTGTTTGGTGTCAAGTGGAGGAATTGGGTCTGCTTACCTCTAGTCTCAATTTAGTTGTCTAAGCTCTTACTATCAAGATCATAGGAGTTTCATGCTGAGACCACAGAATCAGGAGCAGGTGAGCTGGGCACAGTGCCCAGGGCATGGTTAAACTCTAGATAGCATTCTGTTAAATAAAATAATATAAGCTTGAATGTTCTTATACTTGAATATGAACTTTCATTTTGCATACTAAAATACCTTTCAAAAAATTTGGTTAAATATAGGCATTTCTTCATGAGACTAGACCACATTATATTTCCATGGGTTTCCTAGTTCCAAATAAGATTTCTCAGTTAAAAATAAGGTTTCAGTTAGAATGTTAACAGGATCCTGAAACCTGGCAGAAGCATTTAGTAAATCTAATGATTATGGTAAGATAATCCAGTAATCCATTCTACGATTAAGTCCCTTCACTCAAAGTACTGAAGTACTTATCATCAACACCACTCGACTTTTACAGATTAAAATAAAACCCATGGATGGGACTGGTGAAAGCATCAGACCAAGCTCATTCACGTGCGGCTAGGGTTGAAACCAACCTTGTTGAACCTCAAAGCCAAAGCTTTCTTTTCTTTTTTTTTTCCTTAAATATCAACTAAAAAAGAAAAAAACCATAGAGCAGTCAAGCTTTCTTTCTTATAATTGTGGGCTGGGTTATTAAACAAAATAAGCTAGCCTAATTTCCCGAAAGCTTCTTTTTTATAAATAACTAAACCACTTTGGCCTCTCACTACTATGACACCATCCAACATAAACGTATAATGGTTCATAATAACTTAGACAAAATGTGAAAGGCAAGGGCTTCTAACTAAGAAATACATCAGAGATTTTGAGCACTTGTGAGTTTCTGTCAAGTTAAGCAGAGAGCTTTCACTGTCTGCTTGTTTCTCTAGCAGATAACCTCTTTTTAAGATTTCTCAGAACTACTCTTCATTTAAAAAATTAATCTCACCTAATTTGGCCATAACTTTGTTCTGATTTTTGAGTTCAGCCATAATTTTCTTCTGATTTGGAGTTATAGTTTTGAAATTTAGCATGTCCCTATTTATAATCTAATTCTCTGACCTTTCTACCAAAAAATAAACAAAAACCAAAAGCCCTTATTTTTGGAGTAACAGCTAGCAACTTGCATTTGGACTGCGGCACTCAAATATTTCATAACTTAGAAGATATCCTGCAAAACTTCTCCATTTGTCTTGCCTAACTAAACCAAGATGTAAGTATCATACTGCAGAGCTGGCATGTATGGCCTGGTCTTACTGCAAGCCACACCAAAAGCGAGGACATTTTTGTCATGTTAGACATACATGAATCCAAGTGGGTCAGGTTCTCACTCAATAATTCTCACAAGAATAAGCGAAGGGGAAATCTTTCCCCATTTCATTAGGGAGCATTTTGGGTGTCACTTTCCTCCCATTTCTCCTGATGTGGTGTTTGTAGAGCCTGCAGTGGACGGGGGGCAGATCCCGTGTGGTGGTGGGTGGTCTTGGGAGAAGGCTCCGGGGGCAACACCATCCACTATGTCACCTTGGGCAGAGCACTTATCTTTCGGTTCTTCTTTGCCTCACTTCAAACTCCAGGAGTTCTTAACGCTCCTTCCCTGCCTCCCCTCTAAGAAAAGCAACTTCTCCTATAGTCTTCTTCAATCTCAGTGATGGCAACTCCATCCCTCCAGTTGCTCAAGCCTAAACTCGCCATGTGTGATTACCTCTTCTTTTCCTCACACATCTGACCCGCAATTCATCAGGACATCCTCTAGGTTTCACCTTCGAACACATCCTACCTGAAACCACTTCTCCCCACCTCCACTGCCAGCTTCGTCTCCCTAGCCACCATCGCCTCTCGCCTCGACTGCAAAAGAGCTTATAATAGTTATCCCTGCTTCCACCAGTCCCCCTCTTCAGACTCTTCCCAATAAAGAGGCTCCAGAAATTCTATTAAAACCTGTCAGATCATATAGGCCTCCAATGTCTTCCCACCTCACCTAGAAGAGCCAACCCCTGACAGTGGCTCTGAAGGCCCATGCAATCTGAGGCTGCCCGTCACTCTCCTGATTCCTCCTTTCCAACCCCGAACACACCGAAGCAGTTTCTACTGTAAGCTTGCTCTTCCTGCTGTCTGGACGGCTTCTTCCAGTTACCCACCAGGCTAACTCTCACCTCCCGAAAGTCAGTGCTTCTGAGGCACTTTCTCAAAAAGACTTACCCTGGCTACATCATTTTCTTTCCCTTCCTTCCTTCCTTCCTTCCTTCCTTCCTTCCTTCCTTCCTTCCTTCCTTCCTTCCTTCCGCCTCTGAGTAGCTTTTTTCTTACTGAGCTTAAATTCACATAACATAAAATGAATCAGTTGAAAGCGACCATTCAGCAGCATTTAGTAGACTCACAGTGCTGTGGACCCATCACCTCTATCTAGTTCCCAAACATTTTCATCACTCCAAATAAAATCCCATTCCCATTAGTAATTTCTCCCCCTTCCGGTCATTCCCCAGCCCCCCACCAGTCTGCTTTCTGCCTCTATGGATTAGCCTCTTCTGAATAGTCCACCTGAATGGATTCATCTGGTAAGTACCTTTCATGTCTGGCTCCTTTCATTTAGCACAGAACATTCAAGTGCGTCTATGTTGGAGAATGTATCAGTACTTCATTCCTTTTAGCGGTTGAATAATATTCCATTGTATGAATATAGTCCAATTTGTTTATCCACCCATTCATTCATGGACATTTGGGTCGCTTCTACCTTCGACTAGTGTGAATAGTGCAGTCACGGACATTGGGGTCAAAGCATTCATTCGGGTCTCTGATCAATTGACTTTAAATGGCGATGTTTCCTCCCCCATTCCCTATTTTCTTACCTAGCTCTGGCCTTTTACTGGGGCACCCATCAGCTTTTATTTTCTACTTATGAATTGTGTTTCTTGTGTGTATTCTGTTTTCTACCATTAGATTCTGAGCTCCAGAAGGGGAGGTCATTTTTGTGAGTTCTGTCCACGGATACAGCTCACGTGCCTGGAAGGGTGCCCAGGACAAAGTAGGTGCTTGGAAATGTTTGTTGCATGAACTGGTACAACCAACTCGGGGTTAAAATGTTTGGTTTGTACACGAATCTGAGCAGGAGCAATGTACTTGGGGCTGTGCTCCTACAGCTCTTCCTTGAAACTCTGGCTTTATGTTCTATCTTATGGTAAGGTGAGGCCTAAGTCACTCTTGGAACATCCCATGGGAACTCCTGAGGCCAAGAAGAGAGTGTCGTGCAAGCCAGAAGAAACTCTGTGGACTGAAGGCAGAGAAAAGGGAGAAACAGAGGTGTTGGCCATTTGAAAACCAGCCAGCAGTCTTAAGTGTTTGCATATGTGCAATGACTAAGTTATAACCAAGATCCCCTTCGGACTAATACTTTACGTAGATTTTATAACCTGCAGCCCTCCTCTGTCATTCTCCATTTACTTCATGTATCTCTTCCTTTCTCTGGGGCTCCGTCTGGCCTTTATTTTCCCAACATTAGAATCAGCATCTATAATTTCTGTGAGAATTCTAAAATGTACCTGGAAGTTCAAGTGCATAGAATAGCCAAAAGATTGTTTGAAAATAAGAACAAAGTTGGAGGACTTACATAACCTGACTTTAAGACTTAATATAAAGCTCTAATAATGGCAGTAGTGTGGTATCGGCATAAAGATGGACATGTAGATCAAAGGATCAGAAAAAAGAGTCTAGAAATAGACTCAAACATACAGAAAATTGATTTTTGATAAAAGCACCAACGTAAGTCTATGGGGAAAGCATAGTTTTCAACGAGTGATGATGGATAAATGGGCTATTTGTATGGATGGAAGACATATCGTTATCTCACAATATACACGAAATAAAAATCAAAACGGATCATATTTGTAAAAAAATAAAATAGTGGAAAATCTTCATAGTTTTCCTGCCAGGCAAGGACAAATATTTCTTGGTTTTTTTTTTAAGATTTTATTTATTTATTCGACAGAGAGAGAGACAGCCAGCAAGAGAGGGAACACAAGCAGGGGGAGTGGGAGAGGAAGAAGCAGGCTCATAGCGGAGGAGCCTGGTGTGGGGCTCGATCCCATAACTCCGGGATCACGCCCTGAGCCGAAGGCAGACGCCTAACCACTGTGCCACCCAGGCGCCCCAAGGACAAATATTTCTTAGACTAGATATGAACATCAGTAATCATGAAAGAAAACTAAGTAACTTTGTATCAAAATGAACTTCTGTTCTTCAAAGGACATCACTAACATTTGAATAGGCCAAGCTGCAGGCAGACAAGATACAATTTATACATCTGATGGGAGACCTATATCTATAATTTAATGTGAAGAAAACAAAACAGCCTGATTTTTAAAAATGAGAAAAAGACTCAAACTACAGTTTCACAAAATATACTGATGGCCAACACACACATAAAAAAAGAGGCTCAAAATTACTAGTCATTGGAGAAATGTAAATACTTAAAACTATGATGAGATCCTATTTGATGACATCACAAAGACTGACAATACCAAGTGTTGGCACAAGGCTTGTAGTGTGACTAGGACCCCCATGCATCCCTGGTGGGAGTGTAAAATGATAAGTGACCTTGGAACACAGTTTGGAAGCTTCTGGTAACTGCTCACCATGTGACCCAGGAAGTCTTCTCCTAAGAATTAACCCAAAGGAAATCAAAACTTATGCCCTCGAAAAGACTCGTACCCTAACATTCACAGAATCTTGGGGACCGACAACATGCGAATGAATAAGCTATTTTACACTCATGATGGGACACTGTTCAGCAGTAAACAAAGAAAGAACACAATATGAATGGGTTTCGGAAACATTGGGCTGCGTGAACAAAGCCAGGTGTGCAAGAGTACACACTGTATGATTCCATTTCTATAATGTTCTAAAACTGCAAAGGGCATGGGAAGGGGCTTGGGGGAGTCAATTAACTGTAAAGGAGAGTAAGAGACATTGATGGGATGATATCTGAATTTGAGATGATGGTTTCACAAGGTATGCATTTGTCGCAGCTTACTGAACTTTACACCTAAAATGAGTGCATTTTATCGCATGTATATCTTGGTGAGTCGATAAACAAAACCAAGAGTTAAGGAACATCTACTCCGTGACTTCACAATTCCACTTTTACTATTTCCCCAAGAGAATTAAAAGCACATGTCCACAAAACATCTCCAAAGAATGTTTATGAATGCCATATTCATACACCAGAAACAGAAAGCAATTCAAATGTCTATCAGCAGAAGAATGAATAAAGAAAAGGCATTTAAAGAAACGAACTACTGATATAACACCGTGATGAGTCTTGAAAAGATCACATCCAGTTTGTTGCAAAATAAAAATAACAAAGAACTGCCCATCCGCCCCCAAATTACTCCAAACACAGAAGAGAATATATTACATATTACACTTCTATGAAGCTCAATGGCAGGCTAATTAACTTTTGCTGGAAATCAGAAAGCATGTGTTTGAAATTGTGGAGATTTAGTGGGAAAAGGGTGGGTAGGAACTTTCTGGGAAGGAGAAATGTTTTCTATGGTGTTTGGGTGTATGGTGATTACGTGAGTGACTATAATCATTAAATCTCATTCAACATTTAAGATCTGCGGTTTCAACCGAGTGTTAGTTATTTCCCAGTAAAACAGTAAAATAAAATAAAGTCCTCTTTTCCCACGTATGTAATAGGAGCAGCAACCGTACTGAAGTCAAGAGACCCGGCTTCATTTCTGGGATACCATGAGAAGTCTCCACAGGAGGTCATGCCAGTGTTTTGTCACCAAACTTCCCAAAATAAATGATATGTAGAGAAAACTTATTTTTTTTGGCAGGGGGGACGATTCCGGGAACAAGTTGTCCAGAACAAATCCTGTGGTCTGTCCTTTTCCCCAAAAAAACCTTTTAGGTAAATTTCCTTTCTGGGTTAGGAGCAACCAGCGAGGCTTACTGGTCATTTCTCGGGTGAGAGCAAAGGCGATGCTTGAAATACCTGACAGAAGCAACGTTGTGTGGGCACTGACCCATGACAAGGACACCGGCCACTGCAAAGGAGCCGGGCTTAACCCTGCGTTTTCTGGATTATGGGGAGGTCCCAGGGGAGTACAGTGGAGGGTATTGTGGTGGGCGGAGGGATGCTGACTCATGGGTCAGGAAGTATTTCAGTGTTTTAATAATTAGCGTGGTCCTGCACACCAGTTCTGCATCCATAGGACTTGGAAACGCCAAACGCTGAGCCCAGATGCCCCAGTGAGGGCCTCTCTTGGATGTCTATCACTGCGTCGGATCCTGGGGGTGCAGCAGTGCACCAAAGAAAGACAGACGAAAATACCAGCCCACGTGGAACTTACCTCCTGGCAGAGAAGAAAGGCAACACACAATATAAAGAAGTAAAAAATATTTATAACCTATTTTAGATAGTGTTAAATTAGAAAAAGCAAACAGGCGGGAGGGAAAGAGAGATGGAGAAATGGAATTTTAAGTAGGGGGGCCTGGGAAGGCCAACCAGGAAAGGGACATTGGATACACAGCCCAAGCGGAGCCCGGGCAGAAGGGGCAGCCAGTGTGGACGCCCCAAAGGGGAGCGGGCGTGGTGGGTGGGAGGAACAGCAGGGCGCCACGTGCTTGAGCGGAGTTAGAAATGGCAAAAAAGTAAGAGCAGGTTGGAAAGGTCTGGCGACAAGCCTGTAAAGCTCCACGAGTCACCTTGAGCACGTGGACTCCTACTCAGTGAGAAGGAAACCGTTGGAGGATTTCAAGCCAAGGAATGGCATGGGAGCTGAAAACGGCCTTAACTAGGACGAAGGATGAAGGAGAAGAACAAGTCAGAAGGCTCTGTGGTCATCCAGGCGAGAGGGAGATGGTAGTGTAGGTGGTGAGAGAAGGCAGGAGTTTGGATATACGTTGACAGACTGCTGACAGGATTTCTGGATGGATAGGATCTGGGATGTGAGCGAAAGAGAGTGGCCCAAGGTGACTCCAAGGTTTGACCCGAACAACTGGCCAAAGGGGTTACTAAGTCCCTGAGATGGCCAGTAAGATTGCCTCGGGGGGGGGGGGCACATTCAGCTTGATGTATCTATTAGACATACAGCTGGAGATGGCAAGTCGACAGGGGCGTCAGGCTAAGGAAACAAACTTGGGAGATGTCTGTGTATGTAGATGAAATTAAGCCCAGGAGACTAAATGAGATCTTCAAGAGTGGAAGGAAACAGGCCATGAGGGCGCAGAAGAACAATTTCTTATTTCCACTGCAAAACTTCCCTGCAGAGAAGTATTCAGCTTTCCCTAAGAGATAAAATTAGATCTCTTTGTGTAAAATACTGGAGAAGTGTTAAGAATTCAGCATAAGTTAAAATAAGGTAACTTAGAATCCTTTCTCTCCCTCTTTTTCTTGTTTGGTTTGTTTTCTTGGTTGTTTTCTAAATAACTTGATAGACTCTGAACCCACTTTGGGAACGCTGTGTTACTTGTTTCTTCAAATTTCAATTTGTTAATAAATAGGTACGATCGTAATGGCATTATGCTACTGTCATCATCACTGATTACCCCCACGTCCTTGCTAAAGCCAGGGTCAGTCCCCCGCCTTCCCCTTCCCTTGAAGGTGTCCCGGTCACAGGTGAGCGACTTCTCCATCTTCTTGCAGGACCCTCACTGGCTGTCCCTTCATGCCTTCCCTCCCTTCCCCCCTCTACTTCATGGTTTAGTCCTTGGGCCTCTTTTCTTCTCTATCTGCACTCATCCCTCATGTGATGTCATCCAGTTTCTGTTGGTTCCCAACCTCCTCGGGTGCTTTCCAGGCATCATCTGAAACTGACCCCCATATGTGGGGGGCAGGGAGAGGCTGAAGAAAGAGGCAGGCCACCCCGGATAGGTAGGTGGCCATCCTAATGAGCAAGGGAACTTATGTGAGAGGTAACAGCATGACGAATAGATCCGTGCACCTGCCCACCAAATCTTAACAGTTTGTGTAGAGGCCTTAACTGGGTTCAGTAGTGGTCTCAGCACCGCATTGCTCTCTCAAGTGTGTGTCCCTGGAGCAGCCTCTGGGCGTGGAAAAAGCAAGCAGGACCCACATTCCCAAGATAGGGGAGGAGGGGAGGCGCCTGTGACTTCCAGCTTGAGGGGCAACCAACAGTCACATCTTCTCGATGACCTCCCCCAACAGTTCCCTGGTTTTAAACATCACCTGTTCTCTGATTACAACGGGTAAACCTGCTGGGCAGACTTTGCCCCTGAACTTCAGACTCGAGTATTCACCTGCAGACTTGACACCTCACCACGGCTTAGGTCTCTCAAAATTAATTCGGCAGGACTGAATTCCCGCTCTTCCCCCCAAAACCTGCTTTTCCAATAGCCTTTAACATCCTGGTTGATGGTAACTCCACCTTTACAGCTGCAGAGATAAGAGTCCCTGATTCGTTTCCTCCAATACCTTCCCTCTAATCCATCAGCAAGTCCCGCTGAGTCTACTTTCTAGGTATATTCAAGGCCCAAGCACATGACCCCTTGTCATGGCCCTCACCGGTGGCCCAGGCCACCTCCGTCTCTTGCCTGGATTATTGCAGTGGCCTCCAAATTTGCCTCTTTGGTCCTTTCCTTGCCTCTTATAATCTATTCTCAAAGCAGAAACCATCATGACCCTGTCCATCACTCCTCTTCTCACACGTTCCCTTTTATTCAATGAAACCCGAAGTCTTTGAAATGGACAAAAAGGCCCTCCGTGGTCTGCCACCCTTCACACCTCTCTGGGTCGGGTTCTTCAGTGCTCTCTACCCTCGTTCTACGCCGTGCACACCTTTCTCCTCCCTCGTCCTTGAACACCCCACACCTGCCACCACCTCTGAGCATTTGCACCAGTTGGCTCCTCTGTCGTAGATTCCCTCCCCCCAGGCATCAGTTCAGCTCATTCCCTCACTTTCTCCTTCATGAAATCCACCCTCAGCCTCAACTAACTCTGTACTCCCGGTCTCTCTATGCTGCTCCATTTTTTCCGCGACTTTTATAACCTTCTAACACACAAAATCCTTGACTTGCGCATCACATATATATTTTTTCTGTTTTGTTCCCTTAGGTATCCCAGAGTAGGTCCCCATGAAATAGCTTTTGAATGAACAAATGAACAAACATTGTTAGGTAAGCATGATTTCCTCTCCAAATAGATTGTTACTGAATTGAATCCTTTTGTTTATAAGGATGTCATATTTAAGGGTGTTTTCATTATAACGGTGGGAGGAGAAATAGGAGGTGGGTGGATTAGCTCTGCATTTGGCTCAGAGGCCAGGGGCACAAACCGTCACTAACAGATTGAAGAAAGGGAGAATTAAAGTGGGAACACACATATACCAAAGGAGAGAGGAAAAAGAAGAGCCAAAAGGAGTCATGTTTGAATTCGATCTCTGATCTGCTCAAAATACGCCTTAACAACAGAGGAGGCAAAGTCATTCTAAGGTCATTTGCTTGGTTGCCATGATTTATTTTAAAATGCCTTCATTTTATAAAGCTTAAGGTTGCTCATTTTTTGAAAACCTTAACTTTTTGTTTGATCTTTTGAAAAGTAATTTCCCTGATGTCTTTTAAAAGTTGGTATTTATGTCAGCAGTGATCTAACAGACTTGTTGGTGTGACATGCTTAAATTTCCCGGAAACAATGCCCCCCACCCCAAAAATCAAAATGAAGATAAGGCACTTTTGAATATTCCAGACCAGAATCTATCAGAACCCTGCACAAGGAGAGAAAAAAGATGAGGGAGTAGCACCTGGGTGGCTCAATTGGTTGGGCATCTGCTTCTGGCTTGGGTCATGATCCTAGAGTCCCGGGATTGAGCCCCGCGTCGGACTCCCTGCTTGGTAGGAAGTCTGCTTCCCCTCCAATCCTCACCCCACTCGTGCTCTCTCTTGCTCACACTCTCTCTCTCAAATAGGTAAATAAAATCTTTTAAAAAAAAAAGATAAGGGAATTCATAACTGAATGCTTTGTCTCTACTTCTCTGCTTATCATTCCTACGGAGTAGGAAACCCAAGGAAACTTGTCCCTCCTGAACATGGGAGTCAAGAGACTGATGTTTTTGAGCATGTAAGGTTACTGCTCAGATGGTGAATTGAAGCCTTTAGATACCAGTGTATGGTAAACCAAGGTTCCGGCAGAGAGCGGCTGATGTTTTCTGGCTACCTAAGGACTCAGGGCGAAGAGGACTTTAGAAAGTGCTGGTTGATCCTGGGAGTGGGCCGAGAGTGTGAGGAGAAGGGAGAGGGACCGGCAACCTCAGATCCATTCACATCATTCCATTCCCTTTCCTCAGGGATAAGCCTCCGTCCTGGGATCCTCAGTTGGGCAAGTGGGGCCAAGAGTGGGGAGGCTCTAGTGACCAGTGACTCACCCCAGTCCCTTCAGCACCTTGACCACAAGGCTTCTGGGAGGAACATGGAGGAAGTCTCCATTGCCAGCTTAAAGTGGGCTCAAATGGGCACCTAACATCCACACTTCAGTCACGTTGAAGGAAGTTGTCAGAAGTGGTCTTGGATAGTGTCTGTGGTTATTGAAATTCAAAGTTATCCATCCACCCAGGGAATAAGTTATAAGGTCTCGTTTAAATCTCAATTACACTGTAGTGGACACCATCTTTATTCTGTTTCTCCATCAGGGCCCTCTCCCCTTTCACCTGGGGCTCAGCCACACATGGCACCAAAGCCAATCCCACAGACTCAATCCAACCCTTCATGTGCTCATAGTCAGTCTTGCTACAGTGAGCCCGAGCTCTCACCAGCACTGGGGTGGCAGAGGACTTGAATGCACAGGATCTGAATCAGCCAGAGCTGGGGTTCACCCCTACTTCACAGAATTACCATAAGGACAACAGGATATGGTAGGTGGCCCAGAGCCGACCCTCAATCTATAATTATTGTTGCTGTGTCTGCTACGTTATTACAAGTGCGCTAAAGACAATTGGGTCCCACACAGGCTGGAGCCTCCCCGGCCATGACCCAGCTCCCCTTCATCACCCCACATTTGCTGTCTTTCCTGAGTCTCCTCCCAGTTCTCAGTAAAACTCCTAAAGGAAAACATAGGGGAAAAGCTTCATGACATTGGTCCTGGCAATGATTTTATGAATAAGACACCAAAAGCATAGTAAAATAGACAAAAATCAAGAAAGAAATAGGAGAACTTCATCGAACTAAAAATATTTGCATAGCAAAGGAAACGATCAACAGAGCAAAATGGCAATCTATGGGGTCATGGAAAACATTTGCCTTCTACATGTCTCCTGAGGAATTGATTTCCAAAATATATAAGGAGCTTTACAATTCAATAGCAAAGAAAGAATAACCCAATTAAAACACAGCCTAATGACTTGAATAGACATTTATCCCAAGAAGACCTACAGATGGCTAAGAGGTACCGGAAAACATGCTCCACATCGCTGACCATCCGCAAAGTGTAAACCCAAACCGCAATGAGACAGCACCTCCCACCTGCCAGGATGGCTATGATCAAAGAAACAAACGATAAGCAAGCGCGTGGAGAAACTGGAACCCTTGCACGCCGCTGGTGGGAATGCAAAATGGGACAGTTGCTAAGGATAACATGAAAGGTCCCTGAACAAGTTAAAAATGGAAAATAGAACGAGTGATCCAGCAATCCCACTCCTGCGTATTTATCAGGATCTCAAAGAGATATCAGCCCTCCCATGTTTATTACAGCACTCTTCACAATCGCCAGGGTATGGAAACAATGTAAGACCATGAAGAGAGGATGGGTAAAGAAGTGGAGTACATACACACAATAGGATAATATTCAGCCTGAACCTTGAGGATGTTATGCTGAGTGAAATAAACCAGTCACAGAAGAACAAGTATTACGTGATTCCATTGATGTAAAGTCAAATACATAGAATCAAAGAGTGGAATGGCGGCTTCCCGGAGCTCAGGGGAAGGGGGGTTGGTAACCAACAAGCATAAGGTTTCAGTTAAGCAGGATGAATAATTTCTAGAGATCTACTGTACAAATACTGTGCTTTTAGTTAACAACGCCGGACTGCACATTTAAAAATTTATTAAAACGGTAGGTCTCATATAAAGGATTTTTACCACAATACAATTTTTTCAAAAAAAATTAAAGGCCCCTGTTTAGAATCCAAAGAGCCTGGTTGGCCCTTTTCCCTTCTTCTTTCTGGAAACTGGACTTGTCAGAGTTTTGTTCCAGGCCAGAGGGACCTTTCCCTTCACCCTAAATGAGGACCCTACTACAGGCACACACGTGCACACACGCGTGCTACACTCACACCGTTTCAGCCTCCCCCTGCTGGGAGCCTCCTGCCTTGTGCCTACCCATGGCAAGGCGTGCACGCTGGGATCCCAATGTCTTCCAAAACCTTGCAGACTCTTGTCCGTCTCTGCATTCAGAGAAAACTGGAAAGTGTGGAGGGGTGAGCAGAGAAAGACAGACTCCCCCCCAATTACAGGATGAGTATTTTGAAGGACGCAGATGAAGAGCTCCCTTCGAGAAGCAGATGTCTGAAAGCCAGACACCTTGTCTTGAGCTATTGGCCCATGTCTTGAGCTATTGGCCCATGTCTCCAAAAGTAGAGGCGTCAGTTAGGAAGATACTTTGGAACCAATCGCCTCATCGAAACAACCCGTTCGAGAACAGAGAGAACCTGATGACTTGCTGGGGACTCGTAAAGTCCAAATCAGCATCTCGACAGCCGGTCTGCAGAGCACAGACCTAAGAGCTACCAGAGCAAGAAAGCAAAAACATAATGAGGACGATGAGGGCTGACATTACTCAGCATTTACTGTCAGCAAGGTACTGAACTAAGTACTGTGCATCCATTTCATCTTCAGAAACCATTCTCGGAGTTTGGCGTTAGTACTAACGTGTTGGTTTTGTGGGTAAGGAATACAAAAATGAAAGCACTTCAATGAGTTGCGTCAAGTCGTGCATCACAGAAGCGCAAGAGCGGGGATTAGTTGTAATTCTGCACAACCTCAGAGCTTTCTGACTCATATACTCTACATAGAACAGCAGGAATGGGATAGCAGTGTTCATGCTGATATTGGGGGGACAATGACCCGCGGACAGTTTGGCCCGAGGCGCTGGTAAAAGAACCGTCGCAGCCACGGGGAGACACACCTCCCATGTCTCTGCTCCTGGAGGAAATTATTAGGAAAGGCGGACACTCAGTGGGTAAGGCTTTGGGGGCCCAGCGCTGCCGTATTTCGATGGACACACTTGGTTGGGCAGCCTTCAGTGAGAAAGAGAATGGAGCCATCGAGCAGAGCCTCCGAGCGGGCACCATGACAAGTGTGAACTGAAATCCGTTATTCACCCCTGCCCTCCTCCTACACCCTCCACTTGCTTTCCATCCTGTGTTTCCTTCTCCCTCGTGGCTGGCTTCCCCTCCCACACCACGTGCTTCTCCCTCACCCCCACTGCCCAGAAGCTCCTTTCTTCCTGAGTTCTTTCCCCCGCCACCATCTGAGAAGATTCCACATAGGGATTTTCAGGGACTCCAGAAAGAGGAGCTGGAAAACGCGCACTCTGTGTGTACACGGCGAGGCCCCCTCGCTTCCCCATCCTCCGCCAGAACTTTCCAACACATGAGGCCAAAGTTCCATAGCATACAAACAGCACTACAAAGGACTCCATCAATCTCTGACTTGATTCTCCCATCAATGGAACTATTTTTTCATGAACAACAACAAATAAAAGATGAATAGCAAGGATTCTTTTTAACCTAAATTTCTGCTTTAAAATTTCATTCCCTTTGAGATAAAAAGCATTTAAAAAAACAACCCAAGGGCACTTACCATCAGCGAGTCATACTTGAGCTCTTTCTTGCCCCACTTTGTACCAACGGAGTTTAACTCTGAACACCAATTTGTCTAACAGAACTCTGCGAGATACAATAGCAACTTTTTCTTTAAAAACCTCCCATTTTCTTTATCAGTGAAGACACAGGAACCAGGTTCCTGATAAGATAAACTCATGAACGGTGCTGTTAACAAACGCCGACTACAGTTGTCACCGCATTGTCTATTTCAAAGATCTCTGATGACGCTCCCGTCCCGATGTTCACCTTATCTCCCCAGATGGTTACATTTCACCTTAAGTAGAATTTTCTTCCCTTGTGGGTGACTTTCTCAGCAAAACCTCCCCCACTCCATGTAGGTGGCAGGTCATTCAGTGCCTTGAGAGTGAGTTGGCAGCTGTGACTTCCTGAAAGCTGCAGGTCCTAAAGCAGGTGTGCACGTTCCTCCAGCAAGTTTTACTGCTGGAGCCTCGCTGTGAATGGCTGGAGAATTCTAACACGTGTCGGGCATGTAAGCGGGAGCCAGGCTCTGTGTGCAGGGCTTTGGCACATGCAATCCCAGGCACTCACTCCTCAAAACCTTATCGGAGGCTCCAAGAGGCTGACGATCCCCTTACCCAAGGCAACAGGCAGTACAAGGAAAAGCCAGACCCCAAAGCCCCCGCAAACTGAGTTTTTTCCACGTGCCACCAGAGAGCCGGTGTCAGATGGCTGTAACACAGATCTGGGAACACCTATTACGTTACTAGGGCTCTCGATGAACCAGCATTAATCACTTACAGGATTTGTGTTCCAAAATGTTGGTGACTTTCAAACAATCAGGACGTACCATCTGCTAAGGAATTCTCCACTGTGAGCTTTAGATGCGTCCTGGTTTTCCTCTCACCAGCCGTCTGACTTTGGACAAATTCCTTAATCTCTCTACATCTTTCGTGCGAAGGGTATTGTTATCAATATTAAATGAATAATCATATAAGGGCCCATATTAATGGAACCCGATGGCCTTCTGCCCTCTCATGTACTCCACCTATTCCGCCCACAATTATAGTAAACACATGCGTGTGCGCACGTATGCACACACACACACACACACTCCAAAAAATACTTTTTCGTAGTTGCTTTAAGAACCCAGTCTCAATGAAAGAGTCCAATTACCTCTTCTCCTTACCTCTAGCCACTATACATAAAAGATGAAAATTGACAGCAGAATCTAATTACACATTACATAATCTTTATATGGAACATGCTTTTACATGAGGTCATCTATCATTTCTTGTTCGTTGCTAGAGACCTGGGGAAAATATGCTTAAACACGAAACTAAAGAATACTTATTGAAACACCCAACATGGTAACAGGCCCTGTGAAAGATGTGAGACTCATTCCGGGCTTCAAGGAACTTAAACTTAATGAAGGAAAAATAAGATGTGTATGTGGGGGGGGGGGGGAGATAGCATTTTACAAATCTGAAAAATTTGAGTTTAAATTAGACATTTGCGACAATCTGGATATATTTTAAAAGTAGGGTAGGTTGGGGCGCCTGGGTGGCACAGCGGTTAAGCGTCTGCCTTCGGCTCAGGGCGTGATCCCGGCGTTATGGGATCGAGCCCCACATCAGGCTCCTCCACTAGGAGCCTGCTTCTTCCTCTCCCACTCCCCCTGCTTGTGTTCCCTCTCTCACTGGCTGTCTCCATCTCTGTCGAATAAGTAAATAAAATCTTAAAAAAAAAAAAAAGTAGGGTAGGTTATGGAGAGACTATCAAGTCGTCTTTGTTCAAGAGTGGAATTCTAAAAATCTTTCTGGCTTGGTGGAGCTACTGGTCTCCCCTAACTCTAGATCTCTTGATATCCTTTACCATTACATGAGTGTTGAGACAGCAGTGTTTAGAAACTTGGGCCAACTCTGCTGGAATTTATCTTTCAAAGAGTCTCTTGGCATCGGTACTTACATACTCTAATGTCATGAGGATGAGTAACGGCATTTTCAAACGTTTCCCTCAGCAGTTTAAGCAATCTGAAGTTCAGGGAGCCCAGTGCCTCTCGAGGTCCATCAGGGGTATTTGAAGGAAGATAGAGGGGCCTCACAGCCATGGCAGCTTCAGGAAATTTCTCTTTTTTTTTTTTTTTTAAAGATTTTATTATTTATGTGACAGAGAGACAGCCAGCGAGAGAGGGAACACAGCAGGGGAGTGGGAGAGGAAGAAGCAGGCTCATAGCAGAGGAGCCTGATGTGGGACTCGATCCCGGTACGCCGGGATCACGCCCTGAGCCGAAGGCAGACGCTTTAACGACTGCGCTACCCAGGCGCCCCAGGAAATTTCTCTTGAACCATTCCTTTATCTGCAAGGGCTTGGAAAACTATGGAATCAGAAATGGCGGCTGATGCACCCCACTGGCAGGGAAAGACTAGGAGAGCGTGGGAGAGATGAGAGCCCACCCCCTCGAGAGTCTCTCCCCAGGCCTGAAGATGGTGCACTCCAAGTATGCCTTCCCTCCGGCCACAGCCACTGAAAATGACCGGACTCCTGAGAGGAGACTGTCCTAAACGAAAGCACCCCGGAACCCACAGAAGGCGAGGCTTTTCTATGAGAGAGCAGAGCAACATCTGTGGTAACTCGCCATTCGGTGACATGAAAGGAAAAATCCAGATTGGCCAAACTCATTCATCTGAAATGAGAACAACGGATTGGCACTGCCGGAAGAGGAGTAATGTGTTTGGGGGGGGGGGGTGTGCGTGCACGCACGTGGGCATGTGCACACACGTGTGCAGGTGCTTGTTTGTGTGTTTGCATGGGGGTTTTGTCCACGTGGAGGGAACATCTTAGCTCTGCACCCAAACCAAAATGAGTTTTCAGATGTCAAAAATCTCACCAAACTGCCCAAACCAAGAGGTTAGCTGGCCTTCCTTGCACTTGGAGAGCTAGGAATCATTGGCTCGTCCCCACTGCCAATTTCACAATCAAATGACAACCCAGATCCTCCCTATGATGTCCACTAATTCCTGAGCTCCTTATGTCAGAGTCCCCCCGTCCCCAACAGTTGTCCCCAGAAGTCCCATCTCTGTTCTGCTCGGCAGCAGCCTAGAATTCGGTTCCTTTTCCAGCACGTACACAAGAAATCCGTTTACATCAAACAGTTCTAAACTGTGGGGCACCAAGCAAAGATCTGTGCGTCGTGGCCCATTTCATGGCCTCCTCCCATCTGCAGGCGCTCTCGCCTTCATCCCCTCTCACGTCTGCTCTTCACCACCCCTTCTGTCCCAGAGGGGCTCCGGAGGCTTTCACTTCTTCCCGGTGCCTGTCCTCACATGAGCACACTCCAAATCCACCCAGGTGCTTGGCAGCTAAAAGGCCGCACCCCCTTTTAGAAAGAAGCTGAAGCTATAGCTTGCCAATTCACTTCTCTCTGTCACATCCACCTTTGTTTCACCTTTCCCTGCTCATGAGCACCCTTTTCCCCCTTCTAGCACCTTCTCACCTCTTACCTTATTGCTACAACCCATTGAATATGTTGACTGGTGAGGCTTGCTGCTTGATTCTCCCAAGGAGTAGAGAATTACTTGAAAAGTAGGAAAGCCTTATAAATACAAAATCTGAATAATTTATAAAATAATCTCAGCACCTATGGGGAAAAAACCCAGAAAACTGTAGGATTAGTGTTTTAACTCAGAAAACTCAGATCAAATGAATATATAACGGGAAACTTTACTTCCTCGTTAAACTAGCCTTATGTGTCTCTATCTCACCCATTCTCCTCATCATATTTAAAAGGA
This sequence comes from Ursus arctos, assembly GCF_023065955.2. NCBI lineage: Eukaryota > Metazoa > Chordata > Mammalia > Carnivora > Ursidae > Ursus > Ursus arctos. The sequence goes on from NW_026623100.1 coordinate 7,559,636, forward strand.
GATAAAAATTCAACCTTACTTCATAGTCACACTGTAGAAAGTTCTTTCAGATCTTTTATGATTGAATATATAGGTAAACATTTTTCTATCTTCAGGGCTTTAATTGGCTGTTCATGATTTTATTGAAGCAATTACCCTTAATAATTGGCTCCCACTTATCATAATATAATCTACAATGACTTCTATAAAATACATTTAGACTGCTCCACATTTTAACCAGGTTCATGTGTTCCCTATCAGACTTGAGTAGTTTAAACAAAAGAATAAGCAATTGAGTTGCTAGAAATTTCGAGATCCCAAGAAAAAGCACCCTCAGTAGGTGTGGCAGCCAGCCTCCAAGATGGCCCCCAATGATCTCTGCCTCTCTTGTGCATTCCTTGCCCACACTGTACCAAGCAGGTCTATGTGGCCAGTAAAATGTGGAACAAGTGAGCACTTGCCACTTCCAAGATTAGGTTAGGGCTCGCTGTTGAACCACTCACTCTAAGAAAAGCCATGCGGTGAATAGCTCATGGAGTGATACGTGTGGAGCGGTAACAAAGCCTCCTGCCAACAAGTCACATGAATGAGCTTGAGGGAAATCTTCCAGGCACAGTCAGGTCTTGGGTGAGAGGACAACTTTTGGCCAACAGGTTGACTGCAACTTCATGAAAGACTCTGAAGTAGACCCACCCAGCTAAGGCACTCTCAGATCTCAGACCCTCAGAAAATGCGTGAGATAAGAAAGGTTTATTGTGTAAGCTACCAAATTTCAGTGTAATTTTTTATACAGCAGTAGATAACTACTAGTTGATAATAACATGTCAACAACTATTTTCCTTATGGTTCTATCAACGAGGAGATAGAAGTTGGGGTCCTTGCTATTATAAAATCACTTGACCTCCATGGGTTTTTGCATTATTATTTCCCTTACAAAGTATCAAAAATTCATCTTCTATTCCTACTTAATAGGCCTTTTGCTCTCTGTGTTGTCAGGACTTCCTATCTGAGAGATATCTCCACAGTTCTTGAAAGCACTCCTCTGCTAGTCTCATCAGATCAAGTATCTACATGCACAATCTATGTATTAGACAGATCTCTGCCCACTTATCAGAAGGAAACAAATTCATTTTTTAAAATTTATGTATTTATTTTGGGGAGAGAGTGTGCTCACGAGTGGGGGAGGGGCAGAGGAAGAGGGAGAGAGAATCGTAAGCAGATTCCATGCTGAGCATGGGGACCGACACAGGGCTTGATCTTACAACCCTGAGATCAGGACCTGAGTCAAAACCAAGAGTCAAACAACCCACTGATCCACCCAGGTGCCCTGTGAAGGAAACAAATTTGTTTTATCATATAAAGCAATATTGTGTGGTGGTTTCCTCGAAATCTAGGGTCTGTACCATGTCTTACTGGTCAGCAATGGCATCTGAGAGGCCTCATGGGAACAGGTTTCTAAAGACAGTGAGATGACCCATGCATGGCTACCAGGAGCACAGCCAGGGGCAGCACAAGTTGCAATAGGAAAGGGAGGGGTTTAATGAGAGCTGTGGGTGGGAGCCATAGCCCAGCCTTGGGCAGGGGGTCTGTGACTTTGGGCAAACCATTTTTGTCATGATCAGAAATGTTCTACTGTGTTGTGATGCCTCCTCTTGTTGTGGCCTTTGCTCCCTGGACTCTCGAGCAAATGCTATGGCTTCTAACACAGTGAGTGTGTAAGAGGAAAATCCAATCTGTAGGTCATGTCCTTCATATTTCCCCTGTGTGGAGGCCCATGTTCTCTGGTGTGTCAGTTACTTCTCCTACCGTCTCATGTTGTAAGAGCGTAAGAGGAAGGCCAACCTGTAGTCATCTCCTCATTTTTTCCGCCTATTTAAATAAATGTCACTATTTTCCTTCATGACCCTACGTCTCCTAAACCTAGAAATGCCGAAGCAAGCTTCCATCTGGGGTTGGTAAAAGCTTAAACGTAGCCTTTATTTGCTGAAATTCTTCACTCCTATAAATATTCATGACAGGTCACCTTCTGAGATCAAGTCCAGATACTTTGGAGCATTCCAAGAGAATTTATTTTTAGAAAGAAAGGACGATTAAGAAAGGAAAGAAGAGGATTTCAACAGAGACCATCCCCATGTGTTTTTAGGAAGGCACTTTACTCATCCACTCAGAATTGTTTCTCTGCAGGATCCTATCCAATGCTCCCAAAATCAACTTCCTGCATCAATAACATATTAGAAAAAAACCACACAACAATTTATTTTCCAATGTATTTGTGTAATACCTAGCCCACAATGTCTAATAGGTACTGCCCTTATGTCTGAAGCACAAAACAACAGAACACTAGGGCACCAGAGTCGTCTTAAAATCATGTGTTTCTGACTACGTAAGTGATATTTAGAGAAGACATTTTGAGTATTTCTGAGTGTTATCTCTAGTACTCACAGATAATTTCTAACATGTTCATATATTTCTAAGCCCTACTTCTCAGAGTGTGTGTATGGATATAATTGTGTAAGATATATATAATTACATATAAACATGATATGTATATACACACACACAGACACAGACACAGAAGAGACAAAAAACAAGGAAAACAAGAGTCATGTTATGTTTTTGAAGAGATAATAATAAATCATAATAACATAACAATGTAAAACAGAATAAAAAGCACAACGAATATTTTTAGACTTTGGCAAAATAATTCTAAAATTAAATTAGAGAATACATAAAAACAGCAAAGCTAGCATTACTAAGTTCTCATGTGTTCTAGGCATTGGTCCCAGCCACCACGCAAGCAATCATTGTCATAATAAAGTAGCGACTATTAGTACCCCCACTTTCTAGATAAGGAAACTGGGCCATGAAGAAGTGAATTAATTTGCTGGGTCAGCTGGGGACCTAGGATTTGAACGCAGTTACCAGAAAAGTGAAGCCTACACTGTACTGCTTCTCAACTTTCCAGGAATACTTGAAAAAACTGAATAGCAGTTTCCAGGAAAATGTTAAAAATAATAAAAGAAAATAAATAATAAAATAATAATAAATAAAATAAAATGTTAAAAAAATAAAATAATAGTAAGAGGTTGAGGGAATGGGTGATGTATCCTTCCAAATATTTTCTCATGGGCCTATCACTGTCCAATAAAGTTTCAATAATTGAAATAATATGGAACAGCCACAGGAGGAGACAAATTGTTTAATGGAACGAATAGAAAATCTAGAAACAAATTTAAACATTCAGAAGAATTTATCACAAGATGATAAGAAACAGCATAACAACTCTGGGGGCAAGAACAGGTTTTCTTTTATTTATTTATTTTATCTTTTTTTTTTTTTTATAATTTGATGGAGAGAGAGACAGCCAGCGAGAGAGGGAACACAAGCAGGGGGAGTAGGAGAGGAAAAAGCAGGCTCCCAGTGGAGGAGCCCTATGTGGGGCTCGATCCCAGGACCCTGGGATCATGACCTGAGCCAAAGGCAGACGCTTAACGAATGAGCCACCCAGGCGCCCCGAGAACAGGTTTTAAATAAACAGTGTTAAAGGCATTTAACACAGCAATGTAAATGTTTTAATATAAACATTATGAAATGTAATCAGTAGAAAAATAAAGTTCAGTCGATGAAAAAAATTAAGTTTCAAATGAATTAAAGTTTTAAAAAGAAAAAAAGAAAGAAAAAAAAGAAATTTAGGCTGTGAACAAATAAGGTAAAATATTAACTTGGCTATGAGGTCGGAGTTATATTTGGTAGGAGTTATATTAGCTATATTCTAAAGAAAATGACAAAGACAGAAACCATAATGGCAAAGGTCAAATCAACTTCATTATATCTGAGTATAGTATAAATAGCAAGCAAAAGCCTGGGGAAATATTTGATATTTATATATGGCTTATATGGTTTACACACACACATATACTTTCTATAGAAATATATTTTATAAATCCATAACAAAGCATAACTTAAATTTTTTCATTGACAAAAGATAAGAATAGACAATAAAAAAGAAGTTCTAGAACTTTTCAATTAGCTAATTATAAATATGCTTCAAAAGTAAGCAAGAAATACAAATTAAAATCAATAAAAGTACCATTTTTACTTACCAAATTTATAAAAAGCTGTACGAAATTAACAATATCTGATACTGGTAAAAAGTGCAGGGGTATGGTGGATGTACAAATGGGTACAACCTTTCAGAGGGTAGTATGGACTCTTAAATCAAAATCCTCTTTAACTTGGTAACTTGTTTTCTATTAATACATTCGAGGAAATGGATATTCAAAAATATTAAGCTTCTCACAGGCAATGTTGTGGGTAAGACTGGAGAAATAACCAGGCATGTTAATTGATTGAAGAATCTATGCTACTTCTAACTAATAAAGTACTTTGTAGTCATCAAAAACTTATGTAAACTAATGATATTTAAAGAAACAGGAAATGTTTGTGACATATTTTAAGTGTGTAAAGAACAGGTCTTGTGATTCCTACTTTCAGCCAAGATGGAGTAACAGGGACTAGACTTATCCTCTTTCCTAAAACAACTAAGAATTGGACAAAATGATGAGCCAACAGCTCTCAGGCAATGAACGGCGATGAACCCTGAGAGATGGGAGGCACACAAGGCAAGGCCACGGTCACCCTGGCAGATCGCCTGGACAGTTTCTGGGCTGTGGCATGCGACTGGGAAAGAGACGCGGCCCAGCTGTCACTCTGAGTGGAAGTGTCGGAGCTGTGGGTCTGGGAAGGCCAAGGGAAGGAGTTCAGGGAGCACTGCATAGAGACATCTGCAGAAAGGCCCCTCAGTTACTCGAGAGGGTACAGAACAGCTCACACTTCTGGGGAAATGATCTGAAGCCGAGGAAACAAACACCCAGAAGATTACAGAAAATAATCATTATGGCTCATGCAGAAGCAGGCATAGTACCCCTTCCCACTATCCAGAATGGAAAATGATATAATTCATGAGACATCAGACAGCCTACCAGAAAGGCTTTGTCGCAGCAGTCATGCGAATTTACCTTAGATTAAATACTTCCCTGGTTACACAGGAGAAAACTTGAAGACCCAAAAGGATCAGATTGTTTCTGTGCAATTTAACAGTGGTCCGGAGCATAACTCCAGGGCAGCTATAGGAACACAAAAATATCTAGTACCCGGCAAGGTAAAACTAATGCAGCCTGACATCCAATCAAAAAGTATCAAGACCTGAAGGAGCTGGAAAATACTCCCCCTGATGAAAAGAAAAGAGAGTCCATTAAAACTGACCTAGAGCAGGGCCTCCTGGGTGGCTCAGTTGGTTAAGCATCTGCCTTTGGCTCAGGTCATGATCCCAGGGTCCTGGGATCGAGCCCCACATCGGGCTCCCTGCTCAGCAGGGAGTCTGCTTCTCCTTCTGCCTCTGCCTGCCTCTCTGCCTACTTGTGCTCTCTCTCTCTGTCAAATAAACAAATAAAATCTTAAAAAAAAAAAAAAAAAAACAACACCTGACCCAGAACTCACACAGACGGTAGAATCGGTAGAAAAAGACATGAAAACAGCTATTCTATCTGAATTCCATATGTTTTCAAAAACCACATGAAAGACTGTGTTGAGCAGAGACATGGTAGATATCAAAACAACAACAACAACAACGAAAAGAACTCCTGCAGATAAAAATGAAATATTTCAGAAAAAAATACATCATGTGGGAATACAGACTATACAAAATGAAACACAGAAAGAAAAAAGACCAGAAAAAATAGAGCATCCGTGAGTTGTGGGAAAATTCCAACTCACATATTGTAAGTATAATTTGAGTCTGAAGGAAAGGAGCTAGAAAGAGGACGGGGGGTGGAAAAAGCAATTTGAAGAAATAATGGCCCCAAATGTTCCAACTTTGATGAAAGTTATAAAAACCCTAAGTCTAAGAATCTCAGTGAAACTCAAACATTAAAAACAAATGAAACTACCCCAGGGCACATCAGAATCAAATCACTCAAAACCAGTGATAAAGAGAAACTCTTAGAAGTCAGAGGGGAAAAAAACATATTACTGCAGAGCAACCAAGATAAAGATTATATCAGATTTCCTGCAAGAAAGAAGACACTAGAACAAAGTCTTTAAAGTACTGTAAGAAAAAGTCACCTTAGAAACCTTTACCCAATAAAAACATCGTTCAAAAATGAATGTGAAATAAAGATTTTTTCCAGACACATAACAACTGAAAAAAATGCATCAATAACAGAACAGTACTGTGAGATATTTCAGTGGAAAGGCCTTCCCACAGAAAGAAATGATACCAGATAGAAATCTGAATCTACACACAGGAATGCCGATCAGAAAATCTAACTACGTGGGTAAATACAAAGATTTTTATTTCTTACTACTGGGATCACTTAAAGGTATGTATCATTTAAATAAAAAGAAATTACAATGTAATGTGGGGTTTATAATACATGCAGAAGTGAAATATACAAAAACAATAGCACAAGAACCAGGAGAGGAGAAGTGGAAGTGTGCTGCTGTAATTCCTCATACTGTAAGCGAACTGGTAAAATACCGCCTGAAGGTAGACAGCTATTTAAAGATATATAATACACGGGGAGCCTGGGGGCTCAGTCAGTTAAGCATCCGACTCTTGATTTTGGCTCAGGTCATGATCCGAGGGTTGTGAGATTGAGCCCCACGTTGGGCTCTGTGCTAGGTTAGAGCCTGCTTAAGAATATCTTTCTCGGGGCGCCTGGGTGGCACAGCGGTTAAGCCTCTGCCTTCGGCTCAGGGCGTGATCCCACTGTTCTGGGATCGAGCCCCACATCAGGCTCCTCCGCTATGAGCCTGCTTCTTCTTCTCCCACTCCCCCTGCTTGTGTTCCCTCTCTCGCTGGCTGTCTCTATCTCTGTCGAATAAATAAATAAAATCTTTTTAAAAAAAATCTCTTTCTCCCTCTGCATCTGCCCACCCTCTCCACCTGCTTGTGCACACACGCGCACTCTCTCAAAAAAATAAATAAAATAAAATAAAGATGTATACTACAAACGCTCAAAAAAACACTAAAAGAACAACAGAGTAACAGTGAAGAGCTTAAAAATGAGGAAAATTGCTGTCATAAAAAGCATGCAATTCATCCAAAAAAGTCAGAAAAAAGAGAAAAGAACAAAAAACAATTGGCTCAAATAGAAAACAAAGAGCAAGGTGAGAGCTTTATTTTTTAAGATATTTATATATTTATTTATTTATTTGAGAGAGAGAGAGAGGACATGTGTGAGCAGGGGAAGGAGCAGAGGGGGAGAGAGAAGGGGAAAGAATCTCAAGCAGACTTAGCCCAATGGGGGGCTCAATGTGGGGCTCGATCTCATGACCCCGAGATCATGACCTGAGCCAAAACCAAGAGTCGGACACTCAACCGACTGGCCACCCAGGTATCCCCAGATGAGAGTTTTAAATCTAACCAACTCAATGTCCACCTTAAATGTGAATCAGACTGGATTAAACTATCAGATTGGATTAAAAAAAGGAAAGCCTGGTAAAAAAAAAAAAAAAACCTACCTGTACAAATCTAGCTTTAAATGCAATACAAATTGGCTAAAAGTAAAAGGAAGAAAAAAAGATATACAATAATGTACCATAAAAATGCCAATGAAAACGAAGTTGGGGTGGCAATCTTAATATCAGACAAAGTAGATTTCAGAGCAAAAAATATTACCAGGAATAAAGAAGTTTACTTCATAAGGATGTAAGAGTCAATTTATCAAGAAAATAGAGCAATAACCCTAGATATTTATGCTTTTAATGATAGGGCTTCAAAATACATGGAAGAAAAACTGATAAAAACTACAAGGAGAAATACAGAAATTGAATTAGAGTCAGAGATTTCAATATCCTTATTTCAGTAACTGACAGAATAAATAGATAGAACATCAGTGAGCATATAGGAAACTCGAAAAATGTTGTCAACAAATTGACATCTGTAGAACTCTCCATCCAACAATAGCAAAATATTTATTCTTCTCAAAGTTACATGGGTACTTTACCATGAGAGTCCATATTCTGTCTCTAAAACAAGACTCAATAAATCTGAAAAGCTTCAAGGCATACAAGAAAAGTATGTTATCTGACAATAATAGAATTGAATCAGAAATCAACAACACGGAGGTATCTAGAAAATCCTCAAATATTTGGAAACTAAGTAATACATTTCTAAATAACCCACAGGTCAAAGAAATCAAAAGGAAAACTCAAAAGTATTTTGACTGAGTGGAAGCAAAAACACAATATATCAAAATTGGGGAGATGGAGCTCAGTGGTACTTAGAGGAAATTTTACAGCACTAAATTAGAAAAGAATAAAGTCCACCAATCAATAGTCTTGGCTATCACCCAAAGACACTAGAAAAAAGAAGAGCAAAGGAAACACAAAGTAAGCAGAAGGAAGGAAATAATATAAATCAATGCAAAAACCAAGGACGTAGACCACAGAAGAACAAGAAAGAAAAACCAATGAAACCAAAAGCTGGTTCATTGAGAAAATGAATAAAATTGATAAATTTCTAGCCACACCAGGGTGTACCTGGGTGGCTCAGTTGGTTAAGCGTCTGCCTTTGGCTCAGGTCATGATCTCAGGGTCCTGGGATCGACGTCCACACCAGCTCCCTGCTCAGTGGGGAGTCTGCTTCTCCCTCTCCCTCTGCCTCTCCTCCCACTGGTTCTCTCTCTCTTTTTCCCATGCTCACTCTCCCTCTCCTTCTCAAATAAATAAATAAAATCTTTTAAAAATTTTTCTAAAAATTTCTAGCCACACCAATTGGGAGGAAAAAAAATGAAAGAACACACAAATTTCTCATAGCAGGATCATTGAGAGTGTTGACACCACTATGAACAATGAAAATAAAATAATTTTAATAAAATAATTTTTAAATGAATAATAAGAAATGACATATTGATACATGCAACAACATGGATGAATTTCAGAATCATCGTGCTGAATGGAAGAAGCTGGATGAAAAAGAGCACATGCTATATGATTCCATTCATATAAATTTCTAGAAAATGCCAGCTAATTTACAGGGACGGAAAGATCGGTGGATACCTGGGGATGGGGTGGGATAGGCGGCAGGCGGAGACTTCCAAGGACGTGTGGAAACTTCTGGGGGTAGAGAATATGTTAATTATTCTGATTGTGATGATGGTTTCAAAGGTTTATCCCTACGTCAAAACTTATCAGATTGTACAATTTCAGTATGTGTAATTCATATATGTTGATTATATCTTAATAAAGCTCTAAAAAAGGTTTCAAATGGAATATAAGTTATGACCTCAATTTGTAATAACAGGCACACTTGCAGCAAGGACATATGTGCACACACACACACACACACACACACACACACACAGAAAAAAGCTCTAATGAGACAGTAGCTCTCGGCAATGATTATCTGCGTGAGTAGGAATATAAATGATTTTTGTTTTCCTCTCTCCCCTCTGCATTTCGACTTTCCTACAGTGAAATGTATTATTTGTGGACTGTATTATAGCAAATGTGTTTCTAGCTTTAACTTGTGAATTTTTAAATTACATTCTATATATTATGTCTATGTAAGGGTAATGATGAACAACTTTGGTCTCCACTCTGGGAAAATACGACTCTATTCCTGCAAAAGCAGACCCCAGAATATACACCAATCCAAAAGTTTGTGCTGTTCAAAAGTCAAGGATATAGCTGTGGGCCAAGGATATCACATGAAATAAAAGGTGATGCAAGACCACATACCCTAAAGCAAAAGAGAACCCTAGATACTCCTGTTTACATCAGGAGGGTTCGTTTCCTACACACACACACACACACACACACTTTTATGATGTTCTCAATTTCTCAATGACGGGGCATTGGCAAATTTCTGAAGTTTGGCTCTGCGATGTGGAAGGTCCGCAGAAGGGCATGTCCCAAATAAACAGAAGAGGCTCTTCCATCCTCCCTCTAAGTCCAGGCAAAATGACACCTAGCCTAAATTTAGACAACAAATCCCCTTATTTTAAAGACTCAAAAAAAGGAAGTCATGGCGTATGCATGCCTCAGTAATGGCATAAGGGGTTTATTGTCTCTTGCTGGGAAATTCCTCCTCCTGTAACCTTCTGTAATCATTTAAAACCAGTTTACAACCTCTGTTCTCCAGTCTCCACATGGAATTTAAACCTGACTACCAGTGGTCAACCACCTCCATTCCAGGTTGTCCAAGCCCACTTTGGCCAAGACAAGGATGAACACAGACCCTAACTATTCAATTGTATGGAATTGTATGGGAAACAACTAGGACAATTGTTTCCCATACGCCTTCTATTTATTTATTAGAGAAACTTTATTATGCATGTTCTATATTCCAGGTCACTATTAGATATTAAAAGAATAAGCTGGAATAATAGGCATATCCTATCTTCATGGAGACATATCTAGATTGGTAACCATGATAAAATGCACAAGAAAGCATCAAGGAAAAGATAGCTATAATCACATAAAATTTTTAAATTTTATATGTCAATAAAACCTTATGGATAGTGATGGCTCCCAAAATTTGAGGCTTTCCATGGTGAAAATGTTAACTGTTTCTCATCTATAATTTAAATAAATACATAAATCTTTAAACAAATTAAAAGGCAAATGAAAACTGGGGAAAAAAGATTAAGTTTCTATGTCAGTCTTTACCACCCTTAATTCATTAAGAGACCTTACCAGTCAGTAAGAAAAGTGATTTTTTAAAAATCAACTCCACAATTTACAAAGGAAAAATGCCAATGACCGACAAGTGCATATAAAGGTTTTGAGCCATCCTATGAAAAATGCAATTCGAGGAATTACTGCATTTTTTATCTATCTGTGAGATAAGAGAAAATACATATTTTGGTCTTTGCCCCTGGTGTCGGGCACAGAGCTCCTAAAACCCCTGTAATTTCCTATGTGAAAGGAAAAGTAGGAGCATCTCTTGTTCTATTGAGGGTGGCTTTGGGTGGGCTCCAGGATGGGGACCGGTCACCAGAAAGATCAAGCCAGGATCAGAAAATTGGAATCTTCAGTCCCACCCTCTCCCAAGGCTTCAGAGAAGGGAGAGGGGCTGGAAATGGAGCCTCCATGAAATCCCAATAATAGGTGGTTTAGAGAGCTTCCAGGTTGGCAAACACGAAGATTCAGGGACAGTGGCACACTCAGAGAGCATGGAAGCTCCTAGCCCTGTTCCCATTACCCCCCCCACACACACAATGTCCCTGTGTTATAGCCTTTTGTGATCAACCTGTAATCTAGTAAGTAAAATGCTTCTCTGAGTTCTGTGAGCCACTCTAGCAAATTAATCAAACCCAAGGAGGGGATCATTAGAACCTCTGATCTACAGCCAGTTGGTCAGAAGCATGGGACACACCTGGATTTGCAACTGGTGTTTGAAGTGGTGGTGGGTGGGACTGAGCCCTTAACCTGTGGGATCTGATGCTATGTGAGAATTGTTTGTTGGTATGGGAACCGCACCCCCTCCTACGCCACCCACCCACACACCCATTGGAATTGGGTGCAGAATCCTGATCAGTACCAGAACATTTTACTACTGAATTGGTAAAGATCAGAAATTTTTTTAACATTCAGCTTAAGAGTGAAGGGGTTAACTCTCCAGGTTCCATAGTTGGGTAGAGGGTCAGCTCAGAGAGGAAGCCTAGTGTCTCCTTCACCAAATCTTCCATCGACTGAGTGACATTAGATAAGAGAGCTTCTGAGCTTCTCAACAACCTTGAAAGTCCAACTGTAAAAATGAAACAGGAGATTTTGAACACTGTTTCAAAAAGGCTGCCAAAAAGACAACACTGCACTTTTAGAAACTCAGCTAAAGTGTCATCAGATAACTTTCTTAGTAAAATGGATTATATCAGTTTAACATGTGCCTAAAACACTCAGTAGAAGTCAAAGTTGAGAAAATGAAGCAGAAATCTTGAACAAAAGATAATTTAAAGAATATCTACACCCAGCTCTCATTTCTAGTGAAGCCTGATGATGTGATAGGATGTGTCCTAGGCCATATACAACTAATTTGTGACCAATTCAAAGGCAGACCCAATGAAGCCATTGAGCAGAGCTCTTTACTCAAAGGAGTTGACACATGTCTTTGACCTTCCTTTTCTCTCTAGGACCACTGCTCCCCCTAGGAACCTTCTAACTGTCTAATCTGGAGGAAGTCACTTAAATTCTAATATAAGTCACAGATGCTCACCTGTGAAAAGGGGATAGTACCAAGTTGTTGGATGGTATAGATAAGATAATGTGAAAAAAGCTAACACGATGTCTGGCAATAGTAGAAACTTAACTGTTAGTTTCCTTCCCAACCCTAACAACATTATTCCCAAACAACTGAAGACTAACCACTTTGCAGCACAGATTATACAGGGTAACTTGGTAATTACATGTACTGCCTCCATTGGAGCAATAAGAAAAATGGGGAGAATTGAACACACAGTTAATGGTGGGAATTCATATAGAGGGGCTATTTTAGGGAAGAAATCACTTCTTGGTGTCCTCTCCAATTATAACACACAGATGGCATGATTTGCCTAAACATAGGATAATTCCTGTTTCTACAAACTAACCCTTCACCCTGATGCTTAAACAGTAACAGAGTAAAATTTTAAACTAAATATTTCTATAGAAAGACGTGCTGTATTATCTATAAAATAAATACCAAAATTCTTGGCTAAGTTCTGTATGACAAGCATCTGGTATCCATATCACAAGTCGAACAGAAACAGTCTACATTCTCCTCTCGATGGGCTACAGTGTAGAAAGAATGGCAAATCAGTTCCCTCCGCGGGGATGAGAACTAGACCAGGAATGACCGGGATGCCGGTGGGATGGAATTCAGGATTCTGAATGACTTCCTGAAGTGGATCCATCTGTGAGCCCCAGAGCACCTGGCTACCCATTCGCTGTTACATGAGAGAGGAATAAATACGTGTCTTGTTTGAGTCACTCTATTTTTGAGCTCGTTTTTTCCATCCTGACTATTGCGAAAGGCATCATGTACGCAGAGTGACTAAGCCATGTTGATCATGACTCATGCTTTGAAACACAGCTTGCCTGGGAATGTTTACAATCTCTTCCCAAAGAGTAAAGGTAAGGACTGAGATAAAGGAGATGATCATAACAGGGAACTAAAACAACTTTAAAATCCCTAATTTTCTATTTCAATTTCTGTCCAGTCCCTTCTTTTTACAGCTAGCTTTTTGAACACCTGTTACTTACCAGAATCTCGGCTCGGTGGTTTTATAGATCATTTCATTTAATCCTCACTGTAAAACCTCAAATGTTTTTATTGGCTTGTAACACTCCAGACATCAGTCTGCAAGGGAGGCTGCTTGCCTCATTTTGCTTGCTCTGGGCATGAGCATGGTGACCCTAAGATGTGAATACCGTTTTGGCAGTACTAAGTATCACTATGTAGCCATCCTGGCTTCTCTAAGTCAGGACGTTATGTACAATTCAAATGGATTCGTTAACAAAATCTGAACATACATCCTGAAATGAGAAGTCTATGCAATTTATTTTACATATTTTTTATACAATTTGTCAATAGAATGACCTTGGATTTGAGACCACCTATCAGGGTACATTCATAAAGTGTATCCATAAATAACTGGGTCGCTTTTTAATAATCATTAAAAGTTTTGAGACACTAGAAATGCAGGACCCATGCTGGGCTATTGGTATTTAGACCTGGGGAGGAAGATGCACACATCAGTGTAATGAGAATCATGACCATAGCATGATTTTTGTGTGTTAAGGAATCAGCATGTTTGCAATCGTGTACTTTGAATGCTAAGAGATCAACCTGTTAGAATGACAGTCTTATAAATCTATTTTAGAAGATATAATTAAGAAGCACTTGGCTGGCTCAGTTGGTGGAGCACACACCTCTTGATCTCTGGGTCCTGAGTTTCACATTGGGCATAGAGCTTACTTAAAAAAAAAAAAAGAAGAAGTGTAATTGAGCAATTGAGTTAGACTTGCAATTTTATTTTATTTTATTATTTTTTAAAGATTTTATTTATTTATTTGACAGAGATAGAGACAGCCAGCGAGAGAGGGAACACAAGCAGGGGGAGTGGGAGAGGAAGAAACAGGCTCATAGCAGAGGAGCCTGATGTGGGGCTCGATCCCAGAACACCGGGATCACTCCCTGAGCCGAAGGCAGACGCTTAACCGCTGTGCCACCCAGGCGCCCCTAGACTTGCAATTTTAAATAGAATCCTTACTAATCTTATTTATACATAACAATTTAAGTTTATATGTAGCTTTGGAAACCCTGAGAGAACTTAAACATATGAGAAGTAATGAAGAATTCAATACTTAGAAAGGTTTTAGCCAAAGAAAAGAAAGCAAAAAAATCAAATACATTAAATTTATAAATGCAGTGTGAAAATATTTGAAGATATTTGGTTTCTAAATTTGTAAAGGGAATAAAAGTTTGGTGTTAAAGGTTGTTAAAATGTGCTAGACTCACAAGTGGCATGATATGATTTTTTTTTTTAATGATTTTTTATTATATTATGTTAGTCACCATACAGTCATGATATGATTTTTAAGTGAACTCCACCCATAATAAAGTCAATTTTTAAAAATTTCTAGCTTTGACAAATTGAATATTAGTTTTAAAACCAAAAACCACTTCTGAATCGTTTTTTCTGCCCATGAAAACATTGCCCTCGAAGGCAGTTTAAAAACTCATGTGACAAAATTGTAAAGGACGCGCTTCCTATCACTAAGAATACGAAGATAAACCTAAGTCACCAGTATTTACCCAGTATTTACCGGTGGGATTGCTCCACCAGTCCTGACAGCTCAACAGTGCCCCTTGGTTCCTTCTTAACTATAGAGAACAAACTGGTGGTTGCCAGAGGGGAGGGGAGTGGGGGGAAGGGTGAGACGGGGGATGGGGATTAAGGAAGCCCTTGTGATGTATGGAAGTGTTGAATCACCAAATTGTACACCTGACACTAATATCACACTGTATGATAACTAATGGAATTTAAATAAAAACTTAAAAAAAATAGAAATAAAGCATTGCTACTAGTCTCAGTGATGAATCTTTCCTTGTTGACTCCGGGGGAAGTTCACGCGCACTGTATTTCTGAGTGGATACTATTTATGTTCAGACTGCAAGCATCTGCTTTGGTGACATAGCTCCAAGGGGCACTACGAAGAGGGTTCTGAAAGCTTTTTTGCCAAGAAGTGCCTCCGGCTGATGGCTTCTATCCCAGCCGCAAAGGTGTAGCACCTCCCATTTCCCACATCACGCTCCCCAGGTCACTACGTCCCCCAAGAAGTAGTTAAAGCCCTTGGAGTCATCCAGCTGCCATCCAGCAGGTTATACTTCCTCACCCCTTCCTGAAAGAAATCACTCCTCTTTCCTAGCTCCCTTCCTTTCTCTTTCACCTACTTCCCACACGCCATTCTCTGTGCATCTTTTCCTCTCTCCGACATTTTAGCACCCCTTTCCTCCACTCCTAGACCTGCCAGCCGTGCTGCTTGGCTTCTCCTATTCAAGTTCAAGCCTCATGCTCTTTACTGAGGAACACTGCGGTTACTGCTCTCCATCGAGATCTATTTTCCTAACAGAAAAAAAAATTGTTCTTTCTCAACATGAAACCGGATATCTGCTACAAATCTGGCTGGATATTTACAAACACTGGGGACACGATGATCTCCTGGGGAGCAGAAGATATCGGACAGGTGCACCACGCTGATGGAGGACAGGTCTGAAGAAGGTTCTGTGGGGTCAGCTATGATGTCAGGGGCCACTGGGAAGCACCAGAAAGATTTGGTGCTAAAGTGAGAAGACATGGTTTGGGTTCTAGCTCTACCACTTAGAGCAAAGCAGGCTTTCTGAACCTAACCTAGGAAATAAAGATAATCATGGTCCTAATAGAATTGTTGGGGGATTTAGTAAGAAGAGCACTTTAAAAAATGACAGTTATACAGTCGTGAGGTGTGGCTCCCATCTCATTGATCTATTATCTGGCCCGGAACTCATTATAAGACTTGTAAATCCACAAAGAATGTGCTTTTTTTTTTTTTTTTTGGAAGAATGTGTGTGGTAGAAAAGTCTTTACCCACATAAACTCTTCGCAGTCAAGAGAACACTGACTCATTCATCATTTATAGAACACATTCCATTCTTTATGAGGACGTGTTTCTTTATAGTCTTCTGCCATGTGATGTGACTTCACAGAACCTGGGAAGACACTCCACCACCACTGTCATTCCTTTGAGTTGTGTGTGTCCCTGCTGAGATGTAACTGTATCCTGAGGTACGGGAGGCTGAATGCAATAATTTCCTATTAGTCACTCACATTCTAGTATGAATCAGTACAGATTTCTTTCCTGGCCTATCACATAGGTGAGAGGAGTTTTAGCTGGAATATGCACCTAGAGCAGTATTTCTCAATTGTGATTCCCATATGTAATTAACTAGAATCTCCTGGGACTATCAGTAAAAAAGAGATTCCTGGCAGTCTTCTGCTTGGCAACCTTGACTCAAGCCTGTCCCATACTTCTGTTTCCAGGGTGAAAACAGTCCTGTCAGAAACAAATAGAAATCATAATGCTAGGAGGTTTAAGACTTTCAAACTGAAATGTTAATTTGAACAAACAAAAGGAAAGGAACTCTGAGGCCAAACCAACTTCCTCTCTTCAGAAATTCCCAGCCTTCCTACCCACACTGTTTCATTGGAAAGCACAGTCATTTGCCCCCCCCCCCAGCCCCCACTGCAACGGTGGTTACACGGGGTTTGGGCTTTCTGGGTACTATAGACACAAAAGACTTCTATTTCTGGGGAGCATCAGCTGGCAGAATAACTTGGTATCCCAGACCCTTCAAGAGAGTTCTCACCGAGCAAAGCTAAATCACAAGAGAACGGAGCCTCCTTCCCTGACTCAAGCCAAAAGTTCCCTGTACCCAACAGGCCTTCCGAAGCTGTTCTGCGTACAGGCCAGGGGACAGACTGGGTTTCAGGAACTGGTCCCACCTTGACCGCTTGACAGGACTCTCACAAGGTGATTCCGGTCTGGACGCCCCCACTAACGGTGAGTGCTGAGCCCCTGGGCTGGCTGCCCCACTTCTCTTGCTTCTGTTTCTCTGGCTTTATTTCCCACCTGCAAGTTCCTACACTTGAACAAGGTTCACCTCCACTGTCCTCAGCCACGCTTAGGCAGAGACATACCTTGCAACCAATCTGTAATCAATCATCCTTGGACTTAAAACTTGATCTTAGAAGTTTCTCTGCCTCCTTCCAGCCTGCCACATGCCTTACTCGCTCTTCCTAAAGCTGCTTTTTGTCCTGACCTTAGCCATGCTCGTCCTCAGTCATCCCTGTTCACATAGGCCATGTCACCCCTCCTTCCTTCCTACCCAGCCCCCACGCCAGCTTCTCAATTCGTGCATGGTCTCCCTATCAGATTCTCCCCCTTGTGTGCCCACACCATGCAGCTCCCAGCTCCCTCAAGTGCGCACCCTACTTCCACAGTCTCCCCAGACCTGCCTGTCACCCCGCTATGATGAAAACACGGATATATACTTCACCGCACTTTTCTTCAACTCAAGCTCCCTTTATCTTCTTCCATTTTTTCCTGCTTCCCTCCTTGTGCTGAGGGAAAAAATTTCTCTCAACCCACTCTGTTTTCATCTCCCCAAAATCTTTTTTTTTTAGACTTCTAGTGGTCCTTTATTTCTGATTTCATCATTTGATTTGCTTTTTTTTAAAATTTTTTATAATAATATTTTTTATTATATTATGTTAGTCACCGTACAGTACATCCCTGGTTTTTTGATGTAAAGTTCGATGATTCATTAGTTGCGTATAACACCCAGTGCACCATGCAATACGTGCCCTCACCAGCCTACCCCATTCCCCCACCCCCTCCCCTCTGAAGCCCTCAGTTTATTTCTCAAAAGGGAGAATGAAGCATGAGAGACTATGGACTCTGAGAATCATCTCCCCAAAATCTTATGCCAGCTGTTATTCCCTGTGGTCTCCACAAGGCTCTTCCTCTCAGTCTGCAACCATATCCCGGTCTTTCCTGATCTCAGAAGAGCTAGAACGAACAACATTCCTCACAGCCTTGCCACTCCCTGATCTACACCCTAGGCTTGCGTGCTCAACTCCACCAAAAAAAAATAAATAACCCCTACATTCACTGTGTCCAACTTTTCAAGACCCCACTCGCTGCTTAACCCTGGAATCCGGTTACCCCCACCTGCTTGTCTCTTAAAACTGTTCTCACTGAAGTTTGCAGTGCCCTAAGTACCAAATCCAGTGGGCTCTTCTCAGTCTCCTGGCTCCAAAATTCGTCTTTGGCACACCCCTTCCAAGCTAGGCAGCCGGACTCCATGAGAACAGTGCCAGCAGTGGCGTTATTCCTGCACTGCTATCACGTGGCAGGCACTGCACTGAACAGTGACACTCTCTTGTACTTTAATCTTCGTGACGAGCCAGGGAAGGAGCTAGTATTTCCCCATTTTATAAAAGAGGAAACAGGCTTGGAGAGATGACGAACTTGTCTAAGCGTAGGCCGTGAGCTAAAATGTAAACCCTTATCTGCAGGAGAGTCTAGCGCCATGCTCCGAACCATCAGATAAGGGCGCCCCAAGTCAAGTTGCTACTTTGCCTGGCTCTTCTCCTGCCTCACTGACCCCTCCTTCCAGCTCTCACTCCCTCTCCTTCGGCCCCCAAGTGCAGGTTTCTGTGTTTATTAATGGGCCCCTGGTCCCCTGGCTCAACACGTTGGAGCTCTCTCCCTTGCCCTCCATGTTCAACCAGGTGCCAGATCTCACTGATTCTAACAACACAGTATCTTTCTCACGTGTCCTCTTACTTTCCGTCACCAACATCTACTCAGGCACTCATAGCCCATAACCTGGACCATCTCCAGGGCCTCTTCTTTTTCCTGCACACCCTCTGCTCAACTGACTGGTTCCCCAACACATTCATTCCAAGGAACACTGAAGATAAAAGACAAAAATGAGTTGGAGATCCTCAATCTGAAATCAACATAAGGTTTACTGGTGTTTAAGGTATATTGAAAATAATGTAAAAAAATAAAGAGTAGAACATTTTCTTTCTTTTTTTTTTTAATGTTTTTTTATTATATTATGTTAGTCACCATACAGTACATCCCCGGTTTCTGATGTAAAGTTTGATGATTCATTAGTTGCGTATAACACCCAGTGCACCATGCAATACGTGCCCTCCTTACTACCCATCACCAGTCTAGAACATTTTCTAACAAGCCAGTCTGGAAATCATCATATTCTCTCAAAAAAATGTAATTTTGATTCAAAATTGGTTAGAGCTCAGCTATTTTGCAACTCTGTAAAGTTAGAGATTACTTTGCAGAAAACTGATAAGCTGGACAAGTTTTTGGTTCCTGTCCGGCACATAAGATAACACAACAGACAGGGTTTAAGCACTTTTGTATCCAATTCAGCAATATTATCAACATTCCAGTTTCTCATAACCTGACGGAATTAGTCTGATGTTCTGTTGTTTCCCCCATTAATTAAATTTTGACAGATGCTACCTACTCCTAGGAGAATAATGATTTTAACAATTGGAGAATTATACTCTCATATTGGGCACCTCTTTTCAGAGACATTCGCACCACCCAACTTCCAGCCGTAAAGGGAGAACTGAAGAGTCTGCTCAGATATCACAGAGTCTGGTGGAAGCCACGAGAAGCAACAGTATCTACTATGCAGGAGTCTCCGGTGTCTGCCAACAGGTCCACATCCTCCCAGGATTGTGCCCGACTGTTGGATATTTACATAAACGTCCCTCAATTATATATTTTGAGAAACTTTCACACCATATTCTGGAAGATTTCTGAAATATGCCAGACTTTTTACAAATTTATCTCTAGGAAGCCAATTTCACCTCTTCATGTACTCTTTCACTGGAAGAAACTTCCTACACCTAAATGTTTTTATATACAGAATATATTGTCTTGAGTTACAATTTACATAAATTCACAGAAGTTAAGAGTACGGCACTATGAGTTTTTTTAACATGTACATAACTGACACCTCGATCAAGATATGGAACATTTCCTTTACCTCTGAAAGGTCCTCTATGCCCACCTGTACTAGTTACATCTTGCTAAATAACAGGTTATCCCCCAAAACTTAACAATGCAAAACATCAAGCTTTCTGTTATATTATCCAGAGTCTCTCATGGTTTGTCTCCCTCTCTGATTTCTTCCCATTCAGTTTTCCCTCCCTTCCCTGTGGCCTCCGCACTATTCCTTACGTTCTGCATAAGAGTGAAACCATATGATAATTGTCTTTGTCTGTTTGACTTATTTCGCTCAGCATAATCCCCTCCAGTTCCATCCCTGTCAATGCGAATGGTGGGTATTCATCCTTTCCGATGGCTGAGTAATATTCCATTGTTCATACGTATTCTTATTTCTTAAAGCTATCTTTTTCTCAATAAAGTATTTTTGTGTCTTAGTCAAAACTATATACATGTGGGTCTATTTCTGGACTCTATTTCATCATTCATTTGTTTGTCTATGTTTCTGTTGGTCTTATGCAGTCTTGATTACCATAGCTTTATAGTAAGTACTAAAATCAGGTATTAAGTCTTCTAACTTTTTCTTCTTCAGAATTATTTTGGCTTATTCTAGGTTCTTTATGGTTTTATACAAGTTACAGAATCAGGTTGACAATTGCTGCAAAAGAAAAAATCTGGAATTTTGATTGGAATTACCTCGCATCAGTAGATCAATTTGAAGGGAATTGACATTTTAGAATTATTTAGACTTTTTTTTTTTTTTAAGATTTTATTTATTTGACAGAGAGAGAGACAGCCAGCGAGAGAGGGAACACAAGCAGGGGGAGCGGGAGAGGAAGAAGCAGGCTCCTAGCGGAGGAGCCTGATGTGGGGCTCGATCCCAGGACTCCGGGATCACGCCCTGAGCCCAAAGCAGATGCCTAACGACTGAGCCACCCAGGCACCCCCTAGACTTTCAAACTATAAACATGTTCTATATCTCTTCATTTATTTATATCTACTTCAATTTCTCTCAGCAATGTGCTGCAGTTAGCAATGTAAATGTTTTACACATATTGTAAGTCATTTTCTTTAAAAAATTTTTATTTTCTAACTATTCGTTGTTAGTATAGAAAAAAAAGTATTTCCATATATTGCTCTTCTATCTTACGACCTTGTAAATCCACTTATTAGCCCTAGAAGCTTTTATGTTTTAGATTCCTTTGAGTGATTTTTTATAATAATTTTTTATTGTTATGTTAGTCACCATACAGTACATCCCTAGATCCGTAGTTTTTGATCTAATGTTCCATAATTCATTATTTGTGTATAACACCCAGTTATTATTTTTTTTGCATACAGACTTATTTCTTTGGGAAGCAGAGATCATTTTATATTTCCTTTCCAATATTTACGTCTATTTATCTCTTGTCTTATTATACAGGCTAGGGCCTCTAGTATAATATTGAGTAGAAATGGGAAGAGCAGATATCTTGCTTGTTCTTAAGGAGAAAATATTCAGCTTTTTACCTATAAGTATAAAGTTTGTGTGGTTTTTTTTAAAGATTTTATTTATTTATTTGACAGAGATAGAGACAGCCAGCGAGAGAGGGAACACAAGCAGGGGGAGGGGGAGAGGAAGAAGCAGGCTCCCAGCGGAGGAGCCTGATGTGGGGCTCGATCCCATAACGCCGGGATCACGCCCTGAGCCGAAGGCAGACGCTTAACCGCTGTGCCACCCAGGCGCCCCTAAAGTTTGTGTTTGATTGCAGATGACCCTTAAACAATGCAGGAGTTAGAGACAACACATTTACAGTACTATACTGTATTTATCATCAAAAAAATACGTATAAATGGACCCAGGCAGTTCAATCCCATGTTGTTCAAGGGTCAACTGTAATGTTGTTCTTTTGCTGTCTTCCTCAAGATAGATGTTTAGGTCACTGATTTTAATCCTTCCCTCTCTAACTCATGAGCACTATAAATCAGAGCTATGTATTTCTCTCTGAGCACTGCTTTAATTCTGTCACACAAATATATACATATAAACACACACATGTGCACACATTCTGTTCCCTGTATTGCCTAATTGCTCTTGTAACTCTTTCTTTGACCCACCGATTATATAAAAGTGCATTATTCAATATCCAAATGATGTGGGAATTTTTCAGATATCTACTTGTTATTGAATTCCGGTTTAATTCTCTCTTGGTCAGATGATTCACTCTATATGATTTTAATACTTTTAGTGTTGTGATTTGTTTTATGATGCAGAAGACAGTCTACCATGGTGAATGGTCCATATGCACTTGAAAAGAATATTCTGTGGTTATTGGGTGAAGTGTTGTAAATGTCAGTAAGTTTGGGTCAACCACTTGTGTTTATTGAGTTTTTTTTATATCATAAAGAGGTTGGGGGTGTTTTGGGTCAGTTTTATGGTTAAGAGTAACAAACTGAGGGCTTCAGAGGGGAGAGGGTGGGGGATTGGGATAGGCTGGTGATGGGGATTAAGGAGGGCACGTATTGCATGGTGCACTGGGTGTTATACGCAAGTAATGAATCATGGAACATTACATCAAAAACTAGGGATGTACTGTATGGTGACTAACATAACATAATAAAAATTATTACAAAAAAAGAGTACATTACTGAAAGAAAATCAAAGCAATTTCCAGCTATGATTGTGGATTTGGTGATTTCTCACTTTAGCTCTGGCAATTTTTATTTACTGTGATCTGAAACTCTGTTATTGGGTGCATATACTTTATAATACTTTCTTGATGAATTGCCTTTTTTAACATTACGAAATGTCTCTTCCTTTGGCAGTACTCCTTATCCTAAAAATCTATGTTGTCTGATATTAATAGAGCCACTCCAGCTTTCGGAGAGAGTTTACGTGGCATACTCCCCACTTTCATTGTACTTGTGTCTTCTTACCGAATGTGTGCCTTGTAAACACCATATGCTTTGGCTTTGCTTTAATAATCCCAACTGACACTTTCTGTTTTTAATTGGGGGATTTAGTCCGTTTCCTTTCTTCTTTTCAACTCTAAAATTCTATGATTCTGCAGTATAATTTACTTTATCTCGAGTAGATTGGGATCCTACTCATTGGTAATGCCAAGGCTATCTTAGACACTCACATGTCCACATTGTATTTGCTCCACGCACACAGTGAACTGAATCCCCGTTACTTCCTCCCACCTCCATAAGCCTTTCTTTAGGCACTTACTAGCTCCACATTATTAAACCCACTATGAATGTTTATTCAGGTCGTACTCAAAATGATTAACTTTCCCAGATAAAGATCTAGAATTTACAACATCCTTTAAACTTCTGTTTTTCCAATGTTTCCATAGCCAAATGCTTTGCTTTATACATTCTCATTCTCTGAAACATTATTTCAAAACAGAAGTGGTAGTTACATGG
This sequence comes from Ursus arctos, assembly GCF_023065955.2. NCBI lineage: Eukaryota > Metazoa > Chordata > Mammalia > Carnivora > Ursidae > Ursus > Ursus arctos. Next base: position 7,583,093 of record NW_026623100.1, read on the forward strand.
AATTATAACCATTCCTAATTTTTTTCAAATATTTGCAGAATTGAATTACAGGAGATTAGTTTTGAATTTGCAAGTTCCATATGCTGTAGAGGAAATCAAAAGCATTGTTAGCACAGAGATTTCCTTCCTCAAGAGAAGCACTGTGCGAACTTAAGTGCAACCATGACTTGACTTACTTAGTAAGTAGCCCAGTATTACCTGAATGACACCAGAAACTGGCATTATTAGTATTGGTATTATTTATTATTTATTACCCAGTCTAACAATTTCCGCCTTTAATTAGCGAAGTAAATATTTTAATGTAAATATTAATATTGGGTTTGTGTCTATCATCTTGCTGTTTGGTTGCTATTTGTTTATTATTCTTTATTCATCCTTTTCTGACATCCTTTGGAATAATTATTTTAATATTGCATTTTTTCCCTATTGGCTTATTATCTCAACCTCTTTATTTTTATTGCTGCTACGGGTTCCCAGGGTTTACAAGATGCGTTTTAAGTTTTCACAGTCTACCTTCCAGTAGTTTATACTGAATAAATAAAATGAAAGAACATTAAAGCAATATGTTTTATCTTCCCCTTTAGGCTATTGTTGTGATGCCTATTACTTGTCCATGAATTAAGGCCCTACAATACATGGTTAGTGACTTTTTACTTTAAACAGTAAATGATGTCTTAAATCCACTATCAAACAAAGAAATTATTTTGTATTTCCCCACATATTTACCGTTTTCTACACTCTTCATTCCCTTGTGTTTTGCTTCCATCTCACATCACGTTCCTTTACCCCGAAGAACTGCCTTTAACCTGCCTTTTCACGAAGGTTTGCTGGTAATACATTTTCTCAGCTTTGCTTTGCATACAAATATTTTTTATTTCATCTTCCTTTTTTAAAATCATTAACATATAATATATTATTTGTTTAGGGGTACAGGTCTGTGATTCATCAGTCTTACACAACACACAGCACTCACCACAACACCTAACTCCCTTTTTAAAAGATATTTTCCGTGGATATAAAATTCTAGGTTAACCCCCCCTTTTTTTTTTTCCTTTCAGCATTTTACAGATGTTGTTTCATTTTTTTTGGCTTGCACAGTTTCTGACAACACAATCATTTTTATCATTCTGTTATAGGTAATATATTTTCCTCCCCTCTGGCTTAGATTTTTCTATAATCACTGGTTTTCAGCAGTGTGATGATGCATGCCATTGCTTTCTATTTATTCTGTCTGTGGGTGGTGAGTTTCTTAGAATTGTGGATTTTTTTCTATCAACTTCTTTTTTTTTTTTTAAGATTTTATTTATTTATTTGACAGAGAGAGACAGCCAGCGAGAGAGGGAACACAAGCAGGGGGAGTAGGAGAGGAAGAAGCAGGCTCCTAGCGGAGGAGCCTGATGTGGGGCTCGATCCGGTAACGCCGGGATCACGCCCTGAGCCGAAGGCAGACGCTTAACGACTGCGCCACCCAGGCGCCCCTTTCCATCAACTTTTGAAATGTTCTTATGATTATTTCATTAAATAATTTTTGCATTTAAATCTTCCTTCCTTCTGAGACTCTTAATATTGTGTTAGACTCTTACAGTCCCACAAGTCCCTGAATCTCTTTTCTTTCTTTTTTTCCACCTTTTCTCCCCTTTTTATGCTATAGTCTCTTTGTTTTTATTACCCTGTCTTCAAGTTCCCTAATTTTTTTTTCTTCTGCATGATTCAATCTACTGTTAAGCCCACTGAGAGACCTTTTCATTGCAGATTTTTTTGTTTTTTGTTTTAGTTATAGGATTTCCATTTGGTTTTTTGTTTGTTTGTTTGTTTCTGGGTTTTTGTTGTTGTTGTTGTTTGTTTGTTTGTTTTTTTACTTTTTCATGACCATTTCCCTACTTAGATGTCCTATTTGGTCCTTACTATGGTCACATTTTCTTTAAAGCTTTGAAAATAATTAAAATAGCTATTTAAAAAATCTTTGCTAATTCCATCATCTCTCTCGTATCTGTTTCTATTTCTCTTGGTTTGGGGGTCACATTTTCCTGCTTTTCTGAATGTCTTGTGATTTTGTTATCATATGTTGGATATTTGGGGTGCTGTGTTGTTTTGTGTCTGGATTTTGTTACTTTCCTTGAATTGTGACTATTGTTCTAGTAAGAAGTAATTTACTTGTGGATCCACTTGATCCTTTGAAAGCTTATTATAAGGCTTACTTGGGTGGGTCTAGAGTAGCTTTTACTCATGGTAGACCAGCTCTACGTACTACTCAGAGTTGCAACAAGGTCTCTCCACTTCGGCTTGGCTGATTAAAACTTAAGTATCTCCTACGTCTAGGAGAGATTTGGACCTCATTTTTAGCTCACAGATTCCTAGCAGATGTTCTTTGCACGCTCTGTGTGTGTGCAGCTCAGTATTTAGCCAAATCCCCAAAAGAACTCTTTTGCAGAGTCCGGTGCTTCTCTGTATAGTTCCCTTTTCTCCGGTATTCTTTCCACATCAAGACATCTCCAAACTCAGATCACCGTCTTCTCAGCTAAGTATGACCACAGTAATGCTTGTGCTCCTTGCCCTGCACCACAGTTCAGAAGGTGCCTGCAAGCGAAAATCTCAGACAATGTGGGAGTTACCTAAATAGCTTTCCTTCTTTCAAGGCTTACAGTGCCTGCTGTCCAAAGTCTGGACAAAAATTTTAATAGGTATTGTCCACTTCTCTATTTGTGGTAAGAAGGCTAGTCCAACACCAGATACTCTGTCTTGGTACTGAAAAATCAAGTTTGATTACAGCAGTCTACTGCTCAAAATCTTTTAATAGATCACCACTATTTACAGAACAGACCCAAAATCCCTTAACCTGAAAATCAGATTCAATCTACTTTATTTCCCACTTCTGTTCTTAAAGTATTTTCTACCAAGAAAAATCTCATGTTTCCAGCCTAGTTTTTAGAATCAGAGTATTTGGTTCAAGTCCTGTGTGGGGTTTGGTTCCCTGATCTATAAAATAGGAGTGGTAAAGAATAAATAGCATAGTTTATATAAAGCACCTTGGATCATGTCTCTCTTATAATGGAGGTATTGACGTACATATCTTAGTAAAGCATCTCTCCACACGTGGACTGTAATTTTCTGAAGAACAGACTGATAACTACTTCATCTCTTCACTGTTCCCATAACCTGAAGCTGTGCCATAAACCATAATGGTTAAAAATGCTGACCTTGTAACTAAACCCCCAAGGTTCGTTCATTCATCCTACGAGTATATCCTCAGCGTTATATGAATTAAAGACCAAATATCTATGCAAAGCAGCAAGACTACTCCTGGGAGCAGAAACAGACATGGTCTCTGCCCCAGTTGAGCTGACAGTCTAAGGCAAGAAACAGACACCAATGGGATATTTACCAAAACCAAAAACCAACAACCACAACACAATATGTAAAATGTATCCATGCTTCTCACTTCAATATATTTTACATCTCATTGCCAATTACTTGCTCAAAATCATTCAGTGGCTTCCTATTATTTTCCATATAAAGTGCACACTCTCTGATAGTGGGAACTATCATGCCGAAGGGAATGGGGTCGGTGAAAGCATGCAATGAGGAAATGTGACCTAGAGTTGTGCAGCCAAAGGAAGTCTCCCTGAGGAAGGAGGACTGCTGTGTGACCTGCAGCATGAATTGCCCTTTTCTGGGGAAGAGAGGGGGGAAGAGCAGGGCGGGCAAAGGAAACTGAGCAGAGCACCATGGCAGGAAGGAGGGTGGGGGACACAGAGAACTGAAATCAGGGGACAAAGATTGTGTGTGTGCTACAAGATGTGGGCGGGGACTCCTGGTTCAGTCCTTGAGGTCACATTAGGAATTTCCATCTTTAGGGGTGCCTGGGTGACTCAGTTAAGTGACTGACTCTTGGTTCCAGCTCAGGTCATGATCTTGGGGTCCTGGGATGGAGCCCTGAGTTGGGCTCTGCGCTCAGCAGGGAGTCTGCTTGAAGATTCTCTCTCCCTCTCCCCTGCTCCCGCTTGCGCACTCACGTGCTCTCTCTCTTTCTCTAAAATAAATAAATAAATCTTAAAAAAAAAAAAAAAGAATTTCCAACTTTAGCCTAAGAGCCAGGAGGACACAACTGAGTGGTTTTAAGTAGGGAGATTATTCTGAATCTGCAGTGTCAAGAACAAAGTGGCAACGTGCAGACCTAGATGGGCTCTATCAGTGTTTCAGTTACTATTCCTGCTCAACAAATGACCCCTAAATTTCTCAGCCTTTTTTTAAGGGAAGTATAGTTGACACACAATGTTACATTAGTTTCAGGTGCACAACATGGTGATTGGACAAGTCTGTATATTAGGCTACATTCACCACATCTGTCACCATACAATGCAATTATTACGATGCCATTGACTATCTTTCCTACGCTGTACCTTTCATCCCCTAGAACAATCTTTGATTATACTGATTAATTTAGTGCTTCTGCAACTTGTACAGATAGGGGTGGAGGTGGGAGGTGGAGAGAGTAGAAGGCAGAGGGAGACTTGCTGCTGTTCCATGATGCTTAGGACCTTTGCTGGGAAGTCTAAAAACTGGGAGTGAATTGATGGCCAGGGTCTGGAATCATCTAAATGACTTGGTCTCTCACTTGTCTGGGCTTTGGCTGAGATAGCGCAAAAATGAGAACTGCCAACAAAATGCCTCCATGTGGCCCCTCCATGTGGCTTGCCTTCCTAAGAACATAGCGGTGATCTGAGCATCTCAGGGCTCCAACGTGAGCATTCTAGCAAGCAAGATAAAGTTGCACTGCCTTTTATGACCCGGTTCTAAAGTAACACAGTGCTACTTTAATGAGATTTTATTGGTCAGTGCAGTCCCAAGTGCAGCCAATTTCAAGGGCACAGAACATAAAACCTCACTCGTCAATGAGAGATACATCAAAGAACTTCAGGGCAATGTTTAAAATAACAAAAGCAGTAATAAAGTCATCTCAGTAGAGATAGTGATAGAGGAGGGTAGCTTAAACCAATGTGGTGGTAGCAGAGGGGGAGAAAAGTCCTTAAGAGGTTATATTAGCAGGACGTGGTGATAGAATGGATATGAGGAAAAAGCAGAGGCTTCCAGATTGTACAGCAGAATGGACAGTAGTGCCACTTATAAGCTGTGGAACAGAGGAAGAGGACCGGGGCATGCACGGTCTGGTTTGTGGGGAGAATAACTTGAGTTTGGTTTTGGAAATGTTGAGTTGGGAGGGACTTTGAGGTACTCAAATGAAAGTCAAGTAAGCAGCCAAGTGTATGGACTCAACAGAGATACTGGGACTGGCTATGGGAGTTGTTACGATTTCAGTGGTCACTGAAATCACAGATGCAGGTGGGATCAAAGAGGGAATATACAGTGAAAAGCAAAGAGGGACAAGCATAAGTCTTTGAGCAACTTTAGCATTAACAGCCAGGGAGGGGAGACAGAAGAGCAGTTTTGGAGTTAATAGAAAACAAAGAGTAGACTGCACATCAAAAGCTCAGAAAAGAGGGGAGTTAAGGAAAGGAGAGTGGTCAACAGTGTCAAATGTTGATGAGAGGCTAGATGAGAAGAGGTCTGAGGACCTAGTGCAGGGAGGTGATTATTGTCAATTATGAGATTTATTCCATAGAGTTATGATGCATCAGAGAAAATGGGAAGAAACCTCTCTGAAATGGAGGTAGAGACATACCCAAGACTTTCATTCTACAATCACCGATGACCTCAATGTGGTCAAATCCAGTGAATGATTTTGCCACTGTTGGCACTTTAATCACTCTGCCTCCATAATCTCTCTTTACCACAGAAGGCCCCTCTTTGTTTACATTTTATATTTCTTTTTTTTTAAATTTTACTTACTTATATATATTTCTCATTATTGAGGTATAGTTGACATACAATGTCATATTAGTTTCAGGTGTTCAACATAACAATTTGACAAGTCTGCACATTATGTGGCACTCGCCACAGGTGTGGCCCCTTCTGTCCCCACCCGACATTATTACAATATTACGGTGTTCTCCAGGCTGTTAGTTGTAGATTATATATACATATATATATATTTTTTCAAAATGTTGCAACTCTTTAGGAAAATACATTTACCATACTGTATTTACAGAAAAAACCCTGCATATAAATGGACTCCAGCAGTTCAAACCCACGTTGTTCAAGAGTGAACCGTCCTTCAATCTTGTAATCCTTGATTTGCAGACCCTAACCAGAAGTCGGCTAAGTGACCCTGACTCGGCAACGGGCACGCTGGCAAGCGAAGGCTTTCTCGGTGAGCCCCTCTAGTCCTGCCTGTCAGACCTACCGAGCACTCACATGCAGTGTCCTGTTCGCAGTGCTGAATCATCTCATTCCTTTTCTGGTGGTGGTTGTTGCTCGTGTAAACAAAATAACTCTGCTCTAGCACATTTTAAATTTCTCAGCAAACATATACTTCTCAGAAAAGCCTCTTCTATGTTTCATTTAGCTGTCTTCCTCCACCCACCACTTACCTGCGGGCATCCCCCTGACGCAGGCCGGGCCCCATATCCACGTTCCCCCCATCGGCTCCTCCCTCGCTTACCTCGAGATTGCGCACCTGCCTGCAAGATGGCGGCCTAGACGCCCATCTCCCTCCCAGGTGTTTCTTCCTGTGCCCAAGCTTTTCTTTCCGGCTGTTTCCAAGGCGAAATGCAGATGAGTTTGTTGCTGAAGCAAACAATGGCTCATACCCAAAGTTCAATTAAATTAGTCCTATACACTTTTCTTGCCATGGGTTCTTCTCTATTTCTAGTTCCCTATATCTCAAATTCTGACGTCTTCTGCTTTTTGCTACCTCCTGGCTTCCTGCACTCATCTTTGCCTTTTTGCCTCTCATGTGCACACACAGTCAGGGCCGTCTCCTGCATTCGCCTCGATTCCCATGAATCTCCATCTTCATAGCAATAGGTATCTTCTCAAGGTAGTGATTTCATTTCCTTTAAGTATATACCCTGATGTGGGATTGCGGGATCATAGGGTAGTCCTGTTTTTCACTTTTGGAGGAACTTCCATACTGTTTTCCACGGTGGCTGCAGCAACTTACATTCCCACCAACAGTGCACGAGGGCCCCCTTTCCTCCACATCCTCAGCAACACTTGTTCTCTCTTTTCTCTTTGATAATAGATATTCTTCCAGGTGTAAGGCGATAGCTCATTATGGTTTTGATTTGCATTTCCTTGATGATCAGTGATACTGAGCATGTTTCCACGTACCTATTGGCCATTCATATGTCTTCTTTGGAAAAACAAGAATCTGTTCAAGTCCTCTGACAATTTTTAATTCAATTGCTATTTTTTTTCTATATCTCTTCCTTAACAAAGAGGATCTGAAAATCTCTGTCCCTGTGCATGGTGAGCATGCCAATGGGAGCAGCTCCCTGTGTCTGCACCTGTCGAGCTGACATCCTACAAGACCACACCCCTCACAGCACCTGCAGAAATGGAGGGAAGCGAGACCTCCTCAGGTCTCCCCTTCAGATTAACCCTCAAGGGCACCAACAGCCAAGGAGTCTGAGCCTTGCTTCATTGCTGACTTCCCCCTTCTCCCATGTTAGATTCTAGTTCTCAGATATCTATGAACCGCTAACCCAGAGGCCTACTTGAAGAAAATAAGGCGGCACGCAGAAGTTTTGAAACAGCTCCACCTCTTCTGCAAACAGTCTTCATGAGTTAAATCGGATGCAGATTGAACTTGAGTTTGCCCTCTACACCTTTGACCAGTGATATTGGACTCCTCAGGCGACTTTTGGGGTTTTTTAGTTTTTTTTTAAGATTTATTTATTTATTGTAGAGAGAGCACATGTGTGAGCAGGGAGAGAAGCAGAGGGAGAAGGAGAGAATCTCAAGCAGACTCCCCACTGAGTGTGGAGCCCAATACGAGGCTCCGTCTCACGACCCCGAGATCATGACCCGAGATGAAACCGAGAGCCGGATGCTTCACCGACTGAGCCACGCAGGCAACCCCCTCAGACCACCCTTGGAGTCATTCCCTGACATCACGGTTCTGGCTCAACCTTGTGCTCCTTCTTGATGGGGTTTCTAGGATACTAATGCTCTCTGGGGTCTTGTCATTGATGAATACATACAAGACTTCGGCTATGGATCAAGATATATAGCCAACCCTAACAGTAAATCTGGATTGGGGGGGGGGGGGGAAGCAGAACCTCTTACCTCCTTCCTTAACACAAGCCTTGGAACCATAGGACCCTGATTTATTTTTGTGACTCCGTGGGCAAGGGAAGCCTGTCTGCTATATAAAAAGCAGGAGAGAATTAAGGACAAGAAGGAGGGGACAGAAGGGAGAGAAAGTGACCCACCCTGACAGAATTTCAGGGCCACGGGTCCATCCTCTCAATAAGGTGCTGCTTGAAAGTTAGACCCCAGTCTCTGGAGTGCCTGGGTGGGGCAATCAGTTAAGCCTCTGCCTGTGGCTCGGTTCATGGTCTCGGGGTCCTGGGATCAAGTCCCGAGTAGGGCTCCCTGTTCAGTGGAGAGTCTGCTTCTCCCTCTCCCTCTGCCTCTCCCCTTGCTCATGTGCTCTTTCTCTCTCTTGCTCACTCTCTCTCTCTCAAATAAATAAAATCTTAAAAAAGAAGAAGAAGAAGAAGAAGAAGAAGAAGAAGAAGAAGAAGAAGAAGAAGAAGAAAGTTAGACCCCAGTCTCATCAGTAACAGAAACCCCTTAAGGGAAACATGAAGAAAGGAGGATAAGACAATTTCTAACATCCTCCCGTTATTAGTTCTCTTAACTCCTCAGGCTTAGCAATCGAGCGTGTGACTTACTCTTTTGATATCTTCTTTGGGAGAAGAGATTTGTGGTTGATTAGGGGAGTCTTGCTTCCTGTTTTGAGGCTGCTCGACTACCCTCTGTTCCTAGGAGAAAGAAGTTCAGTTTAGGCCCTGAAATAGCTCTACAAGGGGTCAGCACAGGACATTAAATACATTTCTCAACTGAGGACAAAAACTCATGGCTTAATCTCCTTCTAGACTTAAGTTGTGCGAAATACAATATCCATCCACATAGACCAGAGGAAATGAGCAATAAATCAGGATGATAATATAATCATAGCCCAATTCCAGCAACAAAAATTCCCCAATTTAAATTGGTTTCCATTATTAAGACCTCAAGAAGAAACTGACCTCCATGTCTATTTGCCCTGAAGTAAAGACCAAAAATCCGAATCATTTTCTACTTCCTTTTTTTATTCTGATGCTCAGCCAGGGGTTCCTGGATTCCTTTAGCAACAGTTTGATCCTATCCTACCAGATGCCCCTCCAAGTTTATTTCATCCGATGGTATCCTTCATGCATCTCTTTTCCCAAAATGCTCCAAGGTCATAGCATTTTTACGTCACCAACCCCACTGATAGTCATAAAATTTGAAAAACAAATCTCAGCCATTACAACTCATCTCCTAATCAAATACAATTGATTTTCATTTCTCCCAGTAATTATGTTCTAGAAAGTCACTGTGAACACTGATTTGCAAATACTTTGTGTGCTTTGGACACTAGCCAACGTCAGCATCAGGCTTGGGGGCCAATTTAAGCCTTGAAATCACCAACAAAAAGTACAAAAATGCAAAGATCTTGGCACTAGCTAGACCGCGGAAAGGACCCTTGTTTGCAATACGAGAGTTGAAACGAGAAGGCAGAGCATCAAGTGGGAGCATACACAGCGGGTAAGTCAAATCTGTGCCGCTCTGTGCATGTCCATGAACACTGCAACAGTACCAGGAGTATTGATTTCGGGGTTGCAAAGAAATGTTAGTGAATAGGCAAAATCACAAATATGGAATCCGTGAATAAGGGGGAAACTGCATATTGTCAGAGCCCAGGACACAATACATTCTAGACCAGTGTGTGTAGCCTTGCAAAGACCGCAGAAGATATCTAGTTTGCCTGGAGGAAGGAGCATGGGCAGGGAAATGCAAAGAAAAGGAGAAAGTCTTTTGTTAGCCTTACCAAGGTGCCCGCTAGTCTGTGACTCTCAGCATCCTCGGCCTCTGAACTTCCTCACGTGTGGACGGAAGCTTTTCTCTAAAAGATAATCATGGCACTGTGTTCACCATGTCCTGGAGGAAAAGAAATCCTCCTCTGTACCCCGCCTTCTCACCAAGGGAGCTTTGGGTCTTTGGGGTCTCGTTATCCACCACATAGAACCTACTAGGAGGAGGTCTGGGGTGGGGGGGAACATTCCCAAACGTGCAGCACACACTGTTTTTCAGGAAACCACCAGGCCAGCAGCCATATGACCTCTGAGAGGCAAAGTCCAACACCGGGACACCAAACCCTCTGATTCTCGGCGGCAGCCACTTGGCTTCAGCGCTCAGCTGAGCTGCGTTCTAGGGCTCTGGTTAAGTGGATGCCTGGAAATCCAATCCTCTAGCAAGACTTCACCTCTCAACTCCAGGTGCATCTGCAGGCTTCAAAAACAACATGAGGGGTGGGTCTCTAGGTGCCTTAAAGGCTAGAGCCCCAGGGACTGGAAGGCAAAGACAAGGCATCTCAAGTGCGTAGGATTTTAAGTAGAAACCCATCTATTTTTCTCCCCTTCGTTCTGTTTCAAATCTAGAGGCATAAATTGGAAAAGTTCCAGGGCACGTGTGCATGAGACGGTTTGTTCTGGTGTCATTACCAGGGCGGGGTGGGGGGGGGGGGGGCTGTGGCAGCACCAGATTTGCAGCCCATGCTCTGTTCCTCTTTATAAAATACAGGGGGAACTTAATGACTTCTTTTAAATTTAAATTCAATTAACCTATAGTACACTACAGTTTCAGTTGTAGTGTTCAGTAATTCATCAGTTGCGTGTAACACCCGGGCTCATCACATCACGTGCCCTCCTCGTGCCCACCCACCAGGCGCTGATGGGAACTTACTGCTGACGGGGCTAAATTTGGATTCAGGGGCGTGCACGCAATCCCTCAAACATAGGGAAAGACTCTCAGCTTCAAAGCGTCATGTTAATTCTGGATCAGTAATTGCACCGAGTCTGGTGAAGTGTGTGGGACGCAGGCTGTATGTAGGCTCAATCACGAGGAGTGGCTGATTTTTTTATTTGATTATTTGTTTCTCGTGTATTGAGTTTGAGAAGTTCTTTGTAGATCTTGGATACCAGTCTTTTATCTGTAGTGTCATTTGCAAATATCTTCTCCCATTCCGTGGGCTGCCTCTTAGTTTTTTTTTACTGTTTCCTTGGAAAAATGGGCAGAAGGTATGAACAGACACTTTTCCAATGAAGACATGCAAATGGCTAAATGTTCAAAATCATTAGCCATCAGGGAAATTCAAATCAAAACCACCTTACACCAGTTAGAATGGCAAAAATGGACAAGACAAGAAACAAATGTTGGAGAGGAAGTGGAGAAAGGGGAATCCTTCTTACACTGTTGGTGGGAATGCAAGTTGTACAGCCACATTGGAAAACAGTGTGGAGGTGCCTTAAAAAGTTAAAAATAGAGGGGCGCCTGGGTGGCTCAGTCATTAAGCGTCTGCCTTTGGCTCAGGACATGATCCCAGATTCCTGGCATCGAGCCCCACATCAGGCTCCTTTGCTGGGAGCCTGCTTCTTCCTCTCCCACTCCCCCTGCTTGTGTTCCCTCTCTCACTGGCTAACTCTCTCTCTGTGTCAAATAAAGAAATAAAATCTTTAAAAAAAAAAGTTAAAAATAGAGCTACCCTATGATCCAGCAATTGCACTACTGGGTATTTACCCCAAAGATACAGACGTAGTGAAGAGAAGGGTCATATGCACCCCAATGTTCATAGCAGCATTGTCCACAATAACTAAATCGTGGGAGGAGCCAAGATGCTCTTCAACAGATGACTGGATTAAGAAGATGTGGTCCATATATACAATGGAATATTACTCAGCCATCAGAAAGAATGATTACCCAACATTTGCAGCAACATGGACGGCACTGGAGGAGATTATGCTAAATGAAATCAGTCAAGCAGAGAAAGACAATTATCATATGGTTTCACTCATTTATGGAACATAAGAAATAGCAGGGAGATCAGTAGGAGAAGGAAGGGAAGAATGGAGGGGGGGGTAAACAGAAGGAGGAATGAACCACGATAGACTATGGACTCTGGGAAAGAAACTGAGGGCTTGGGGCGGGGGGTGGGATTGGCCAGTGATGGGTAGTAAGGAGGGCACGTATTACATGGTGCACTGGGTGTTATACGCAAACAATGAATCATGGAACACTACATCAAAAACTAAGGATATCCTGTATGGTGACTAACATAACATAATAAAAAATTATTATTAAAAAAACCCACAAAAAAAGGAGTGGCTGATTTTTATTAGAGGGTCCTTATGAAAAGGATGGATGATCTTACCACAGAGTAAGTCAGCTACCTTTTTGAACTGAGATTAAAACAAAAAAACAAACAAAACTTCAACAAAATCCTAAAGGACATTTCAAAAGATTTGCCTTATCTTTAAGAATGCTATTGATTTGACACCAAAGAGAATGACATTTGTTTAGAGAAACAAAAACCAAACAAACAAAAAACAAGGGTTGGTCCTGTTAAGTCCAAACAGGGGTAGTATGAGAACTTTTGTTTTTTAAATGAAGGAGGACACATGACTATCAGGCTGGAAAAGAGAGGAATTTTGCTAGAAGGAAGTAATGACCTTAAAGAATAGGAGAGACCTTTAGAAAAGGGAAAGGGAGAGGCACCGGACCTAACAATTCCTGGAGACTGAGAGGAGCTCTTGACCTGGAGACAACTACGAAGGGGAGAAACGGAAGAGGCAAGAGTGGACTGGGGTGGCTGCCCAGGAGGGAGCCCAGGAGGTTCAGACCTGCCAGAGGTGCTCTCCTAAACTCTAGACGGGGACAACGGTGTGTTTGGGAAATCCTCACTTAGAGACCGATGAAGCGGTTTATGCACACATAAACAGATCTAAAGGGTCGGGGTAGAATATTTAAATGTTTTTTGATGGGTTTCATGGTACCAGAGAACACAGAAGACGGTCATGGCACGACCTCTGGGGGAGCATGCCAAGAGGAGAGTGGGGTGACGTCTTCAAGGGAAGATCCAGAGATGATGAAATGAATCCCCAAGGGGCGAGCAGAGCAACCAGGCACGAGGTCCCGGCATGCCCCACGGACGGCATTGCTGTCCTGGAAAGCGTCCATCTACAAAGGGACTCCAGGAAGGCTGGTCTGCTTTAGTGCAATATGTACCTGCAGAAAGAAGAAGAAATTCCTTAGGCTACACCTTCAGCCCCTTCAAATAAAGGAATTCCGTGATACATGCACTCCAAAAATAAAACAAGAACTTGAAACCCCATTGGGGCTATTTGACTCCATATCTCTCTCTCTCTCTGTATGTGTATATAAACACAATACATATATATATATATATATATATATATATATATATATATATATATATATATATATATATATCATTCCTTTCCTAGTAGGGAAAGGTGCTTTTAGGAGTTGACCTCATCTAATAGTGATTTAAACTGTCACTGAACTGCACAATGAACATAAGGCCTTCCTACACGGACGTGTCCTCTTGCAGGGCTGGAGCTGCCCTTAACCTCCAAGGGTCAAGACACTAGAGGGCCAGCTGCATGAGCTGGTAATAGTACTTGCGTGATTGTTTACAGACCAAGAAATTTCAGGAGAGTGGTTTTACCTGCACAGATCAAACTTCTTAGAGAGCTTTTGTTTGTTTTCCCCCTTTTCAGATTTTTAAAAGAATGTCCCCACTATCTATGCAAATTATACTACGTCATATCCCCTGATCACATCAGATCAGCAAACTGCCCAACCTGTTTGTTACTTCAAGTAACAGAATACAATGCAGAACTTAACAGGAAATGTTTTAAGGAACTCAAGGCCTCGGCTAGCCACATCGGGACCCAGAAGCCAGACAGGCACAGCGGTTAGGAACGGACTTTTGAGGCCAGACCACCTGTGTATGAAATTCCCCGACTGCTTACCAGCAGTGTAATCTTGGGCAAGTTATTTCGTATCTCCAAACCTCAGTTTCCTTATCTGTAAAATGGAGGTAACTATTGACAACTTCCTAAGGTTATTGCAATGCTACATGAGAAAATGTAAATGTAAACTGCTGGGTCCATAATAAAAGTACCACAAATAGTAGCGTTTTATGTGTAATAATGCATGGCCTTTTCTTTTTCTTTTTTTTTCTTTTCTTTTCTTTCTTTTTTTCCTTTTTTTCTTTGATTCCTAAGAAGTTTCCAGCCCCACTTCCTTTGCGAGACGGATAGTTATTGTGGAACAGACCTTTTTATTTTTCCTTGAGTCAGGTCACTTGCGTGTGCTCTTAGGCATGAAACATAGATGAGTTGGCAGTCACTGTCCTCAGAGAACAATATAATTGAAACCTTTTTTAAAGATTTATTTATTTGAGAGAAAGAGAGAGAGAATGGCGGGAGGGCAGAGGGATTGAGAGAGAGAGAGAATCCTCAAGCAGACTCCCTGCTGAGCATAGAGCCAGACGCGGGGCTCAATCCCATGACTCCGAGACCATGACCCGAGCTAAAACCAAGAGTTGGATGCTTACCCGACTGAGCCACTCAGGAGCCCCTGAAACTTCTTTTTGATGGACTTCGCATACCTGCCTCTATGGGGGAATAGATTTTGCTACAGAGAAAGCATTTCTGATTTCTCTGAATCAGAAGTTCCAGGACTTCTTCCTGGAGTTCCAAGGTAGAGAGGCATAGTGGTAGCAGTCGGGCGGCCCTACTCAAGACCCTCAAGCTGTGAGTATAGACTGGTGACCAGAGTTCTCAACACATTGGTCGTCCACTGGATAACGAGGAGTGCAACCTGCAAAAGGGCCTGTCTGAGGCTGGTCAGTCCCTCCTGGCAAGTGCATCCTGAGGACATCATGGACACCCCAAACAGTGACTGTGCAGAGAGGAGCCCTGTGGTATCAGACTCTAGACCGCCTTGAACTGATGAAGCAGATAGTACGTGCAGTAACTGGAAAGGATTTTTAATGATGAAAAGTATGCTATTATTTAAGGGCCTAATTTTGACCAAAAAGCAAAAATCCATAGTGATTTTGTGGAGCCATTGAATGGGAGGTCCACTGGGGAGTATTGCCTTTTGGAATGCTGTACTCTCTGAATCTTTATGCAACAAAGTCTTGCACCTGTCGTCAGATTACTATAGCAAGATTGTTGACAATGGCCATTCATTTGCAGGTAGAGTATCCAGACATGCATCCGACCTGACCGAAGCCAAGCTCTTCTTCCTTGCCGGCCTCAGAGAGACTCATCCGTCTGAAAACACCAGGCAAACCATTCCAGAAGCCAGGAGGCAGAAAGCTACTAGGGAATGGACAGAAAGGCTGTCCTCATTTCTTAATTCTCAACAGATCACCTCATGATCAACTAGAAGAGTCAGTTCTAGAGATTTACAACCAGGTCAATCTTTCCACGGATTCAAACTCATCTGAGAACTTGCGAAGAAGGAAGGTCTGAGTATAGATGTCTCACAGGTCTGTTTTCCAGTCACTGCACCCGGGGAAGTGGTCTTTCTAGAAACTGGGGAATTGGGCGAGTGGCTTCCTCGATTTGAAGACAAATTTTCAGCTGATATACTGTGCCATCAGCACACTGACAACCATGACATGGACCTTCCAGGGAAAGTTGAGAAGATCCACTGCCATTGGGAGCATCTCCTATAAAACGGGAGATGCTGGCTCCTAGGCTACACCTGAGTATTCAGCAGAGCCCCGAGGGAGGAACTAACTTGCCCCTGTGATCACAGCAGCTGTTGAAATCAATACGCTCAATATTTCCACACACGCTAGTTAAGCACAAAGATAGCTTCACACGTTCTTACAAAATAAATCAACGGAGAAGGAGGATGTTAACATTTGCCAGGGAGTAGCT